>NC_053391.1:281019626-281329024 GCF_905171765.1 Bufo bufo
TTCATTATGGATATTAATAAATAAATAACAAGTCACCAATATCCCTCATGATAATCACAGGAAAATCTACATATCCTACATTGATATCACATACAGTATATAACATTACACCATGCTAATTGACTCGATCCGTTAATCAGATTGTCATTTAACTACCAACTAGTCTTGCTTGTCAGCTGCCTTATATAACTGGAATATGGGCAAGCCCACTTTAGCAATATGTGACAGTCTGTGCATTGCAAAGGTCCAATCCAGCTGAATTCTACTTCTCACAAGATCTCATACAATAACAATTAAAAATCAAAAGATACATGATAGATGTATATATGTCTAATACAGGTGATTCTAATGTACGTTGTGCTCTATGTTGGTTATTACGCATAAAGTGAAACCTTGGACTTTTACCCATAATGCCGTACTCTGCATGATTTTAAACTAGACATGTGAAAATTCAGGGCTCATTCATGATAATCGAGTACACCATTTGAGTAAATTAATCACCAACCACATGCTACAAATGTCTGTCATACACATTAACAATTTCCAGAAGGCTGAATAATTTTTCTTGTTGGTCATTCTGCCTTCTTACCCCTGTATAATAGGTGCTGCAAGAGACCTATTATCTGGCTATTCAAGAAGATTGAATAGACATGGCCATATCAGACTACGGACAATCAGTTTTTAGAACTTCAGTATGGCTTATATATTGATAGGAACTTCTGCTTCCTTCATTTTCCACTCACTGATTTAATGGTGCAAGTAAGAGGAAACAAGAAAACAAAAAAAATCGCAGCAATATGTTGAATTTATGCAAAACAACCACATGTGTTCTTCTATTGTCCATGGCAGGCCTTCCCCCATGCAGACTTCTAGCTGATGTCTGTGCGCATTTAAATAGGGCACTGTCATCTTGATTCAAATAATGCCACACCTCGCAAAAAAATACCAGTCACTCTTTTTTTGTTAAGCAGTGTCTAAGATCTATCAATAACTATGTACAAGATGAACGCTACGAATGTAGTCCAATTGCCACCACAATATTGGGCTGCTGCTATTCCTCCAGGGTCCCAAATTTGGATATGTAATTTCGCCTCATTATGGATCCTGGAAATAAAAATCAAGAGCAGTATCATTATTCTTAGCAGTCAATACCTTTCTACACCTACATGTAACCTCATTAATATGCCTAGGGGCGGTAATCTAACTCCATCCTAGCTGGGGGGCATTTGTAAACCACACAAAAACAAAATAAAAACAAAAAAAAAAAAAACATGGCTTCTTAGTGTAACTATAATTCTTTCAAACACATTCCCCCATTTGGTACCATACTACACTGGTACCATACTAACTAGAACATGACCAATCTGGTGAACAACTTTGAAGTTTAGTGCCTACCCAAGAAGTAGGTCTGTATATAAAAAAAAAAAAAAAAAAAAAATACAACAACTTGTTAATTTAAAAATATTAACAAGGAAAACAAATGCAAAGGTAGAAAAGAAAAAAAAAAATCACATAAAACAAGAAAAAAAATATTCTGCTGGCCTTTAACACATCACTCACAGACAGACACATACTAACACCATCTCCCAACTCAACTTTGTTCTGGTGTGTGAAAAAAGACATCTTCCTGTGAGGTCCATTGAAAGAGCAAATGCTATTTACACCTAAAACACAAAAAGTCATGGGGGGGTGGGGAGACACAAAATACATTCACATCACAAAGGTACAGTATACATGACTGTTTTAACCAACAAATGCCTGACTGTTATTTAATTGTTTGCAAACAATTACTAATTATTGAGCTCATGATACCACGTGGTGACTATGAAGACCTTTTTAAATTGATCTAATTCTAGACTAAATGTAGCCAGTACCACTCCACCTAAACCCTGTGAACAAAACAAAAAAACATTAGTGTTTAGCCAGCTTGACTAAGCTGCCTTTAGTGGCTCCTGAAAAAGAAACACAAAGACAATTATTACACACAATTATTATTACAGTCAAATCCTTATTCTCTAAGCCTTGTCCTGTTATCTGTATGGCTAGAATATAAGTCCCATATTCTTCCTAAACTAAGCAGGCATTGCTCACAAAGTTTGCCATATTTTTATGAAAAATGGTAATGCTATTTGGGACCAACTGCATACCAGCCAAAATGGAAGATTAGCCCAGGGTGCAAACATTGGTATGCTCGTCCCCCATGGCTGTTGGCTATTCGGATGGTGGGGGCCATTGTTATCTGTAATCTCCTCCTTTTGCCCCTCAGCATTTCCTGACTCCCCAAGGCTGTTATCCATTACATCAGGCTCCTGTGGTATGCTTTCCTTGCCCTGGGTGGATATACTTTTATCATCCGGTATCAGGCTGAAAATATCGGGGGTTCTACAAAATCTCTGAATGTGCCCTGGTCTGTGACATTTGTAACACCTGATGAATTTCTTCCTTCTTGTACCTCTGTTCACTACTGATATATCTGCATCTGATCTATAACCATCACTGGATTCTTCACACCAGTCTCTAAGTATATTGATAAAGCTCTGGTATGAATTGGCATTTCTGAGGGCAATCCTATTAGGATAGTTCACATAACATATATTGGCCATTGAGTATATGAAGCCTGAATCATCAGCAGACATATCAGGACAGTTATACACACTTCTGTACAGTGAAAGATATTGGTTACAGAACAATATAGGGTCATCTCCTCTTCTAAATCTCATTCTTTGTAACGCATTTATCCCTCTATCATCACGACTCTTTAACACACGCTGCAGTTCTTTCATCCTTCCCTCTGCATCTAAGTTGTCATTCTCATATGCAGATACCTGGGCTGCTAGAGGTGCTGGTACCCAAGCCCTTAGAAGAGAGCATGCATCTTTATCAGTCAAAGTGTATTTCTGTACAATAGCCTCAAATTTATTAGACAGGCACACGGGTGACTCCAGTGTATTAAACTCACCCAGAATCTGGCACAATGTAAGTTTTTCATTAATTGTGAGTACACTAGTGCCCTCCCCTAAATATCCAGGAGCATTTGCTAATGCCACCTCATTGGATGTATTCACATCAGTGACAATACAGATATTGGCTGATGGACACTTTTTCTTCCGTTCATTGAGGGATAATATCCATTGCTCCTTTCTAAGTAGCTGGGAGTTTGCATCTTCCAATTTCCTCTCCAAAGACATTACCAATTCCTCCATATGAGATAATTTTAGTTGCAATGAACCAACAAGCCTACTCTTCATATCAAAGTTTGCATTGCATTGTTCCAATTGTTCTTGCAACTCACAATTTCTTTCGGATAAATTGCACACAGTAGCCCTCAAGTCATCCATTTCAACACTGGAGGCAGTTGCAATGCTACTAAGATTATCTCCAATTTTCTCTATCTGCTCTCCAAGATGACTCCTTTCTGCTCTCCATTGCTCCCCCATTTGCTCAGAAATTTCTGTGATTCTGAGCAATACCGCAATTTCGTTAGCCAATTTCTGTTTGTTACCTTTCTTTGTAAGTGGTCTACTCTGCAGCTTGTCATTATGTTGCTGACACTGAGACAACAACGCATTAACTTGACTCTTAAGAGGTTCATCTGCACATGAATGATATTTGGCAGAGGCATATTTCTTAACATAACTATAGGCCAGTTCCATTTCACCAATGTACACTCAACCCAAGATACAACTATTAAAATAAAAGCTATTGTACTGCCAATACACACTCACAAGTGAAGACAAAGAACCAAACTTTTCAGTGTTCCCACAATGTCTTTACATACATGCACACACTTAGTCTGAACTCAAGTCAAGATTCCAAACAAGCACAAATTGTTCCTCTACAGGGAATCCACACTTTCCTCTGCTTTAACGTTCATTAACATACAGCATTCAATACTTTATCCACTATTACAACTCCACATACACTCAAGGACAACAAACAATTAGAACTTTTGCATATCCAATGAATAACTCACCACACTTTCAATCCTTCTACGAAGTCCAAGATCCAGCTGACTTCACCACGGAATCTGTGCAAAAGGTCTGGTCTGTTCTTTCAGCAATTCCGTCTTATAGGTTCTATGTGGATTTAGGAATTTCCACACTCTTTCTGGGGTGCCAAATGTAGAATGTGCTCTGTTTTACGGGTGCCTTAAATTACTGAAGAACAACTGTATCTTAAGTCAGTATTGGATTTATTTACAAATAGGGATATACCTACATTCTAAATATAATTAAGGGAATGGGAGAGGGGGTTGGAGGGGGTCAACATCCTTGAGCTAGCTACACCATTCTCTCTCTCAGTCACACATGCCATGGGCTTTTCTCTGTACTCAGAACACTCCTCTCCAGCAGGTCTCAGCGAATCACATTCTTCATTGTAGAGTTCAGGAAGACTTGTCTTGTCCCAGAGGTCACCATTGTTCCTATTTGTAAGCTAGGTTATTGCAGGTAATTACACAGGAAGAAAGTTATATCATATACCCCTGCCATATCCCAGCATGTATGTCCTTGCTGACACAGGTGTGGGCAGTAAATACCAGCAGGGGGTCGGGCTTTCCCCAGGATGCGACAGTCCTGGCAGATCTTGCTTTCATCAGTGTCCTGCCCCAAGAACCCTTTGATGGTCCTCATTTGCATATCAAGCAGACCAGGGCGGATTCAGTTCCAGATATCAAGGAACATCTTTGCATCAACGCTGTATCATAGATGTCAATTTTATCGGTTCCAACAGTAGCCCACCTACGGAAGTCAGAGCAATACTCCTCTACCGACCGCTCTCCTTGTAGGAGTCTCCGTAAACTTGATTCAGCCAGTGCGACTCGGTCAGGGTCGTCATATATGAGACCCAAGGCCCCGAAAAACTCATCCACTGACCGAAGAGCCTGGGAATCAGTGGGTAAAGAGAATGCCCAAGACTGCGGGTCCCCCTGCAGCAGGGAAATAACAACCCCCACCCGCTGTTCTTCATTACCAGAGGAGTAAGGGCGCAGTTTAAAATATAATTTACAGGCCTCACGGAATGTCAAAAACTTGTCCCTTCCCCCAGAAAATCTGTCAGGGAGAGGGACCTTGGGTTCCGCAACAACCTGGTTACCAGTAGCAACCGCTGGGCTTGCGGTCAGTTGTAATTGCTGCTGTTGTTGGAGGACCGACGCCTTCAATCCTGCCACCTCCAAAGACAGGCCATGAAATTGTTTGGACAGAGCAGCAATTGGATCCATACTGGATTCTAAGTAGGTAAAAAATTTTTTTTTTTTTTTTACCTACACAAAATAAGGGCCAGATATAATGTAATGACCAGCGTCACGCACAGGGAGGGAAAAGGGAAAGCCCTGCCCAAGGGAGAGGGAAAGGTGGTGACCCCTGACTCACCTTGCGGCTGGCACCTGACTGCCCTGACGTCCCTAGACGGGTTCCTCACCCGTGCGGCGATCACTTGCCTAAACCCTGGCTTTCCCTAGAATGAGCCCTAGATAGTGAACGGGCCGGTGGGATCGCTAGTCAGCACCACTGACACTAAGAGGGAAACACCAGGGAGAGTCCAGAAGTCCAGGCAGGAAGCTCTATATCTGGCAACCAGAGAAGTGTGAGAGGGGAATATAAGGAGGTTGGGAGTGCTGGACAAGGAACAGCTGAGGAGAAGGAGCTACAGATCCCTGAGTGATCCAAAAAGGGTTGCAAAGCAAACCCAGAAAGCTACCATAAGGAAACAGCCCTATCTTACATAGAGCGCGCAGCCAACTGCTGTGACTTCCTGACCCCGGGTATAACGGAGTCAGGCGTGGGTCTTGACACCCTCGTGACAGCTACTTCCAGCAGGATAATCATTTCAAATTTGTTTCTTGAACATGACAATGAGTTCACTGTACTAAAATTGCCCCCACAGTCACCAGATCTCAACCCAATAGAGCATCTTTGGGATGTGGTGGAACGGGAGCTTCGTGCCCTGGATGTGCATTCCTCAAATCTCCATTAACTGCAAGATGCTATCCTATCAATATGGGCCAACATTTCTAAAGAATGAGTAATAGAATACAAGGGGTTGGCTCACACCTAATGGCTATGTAAGGTGCTACTAGCTCGCAAAAGGGGTGCCCTACCCCAAAATAAGATAATGTAAAAAGCAGTAGAGAGTGAGTGAGCACTCATATCATTTGGACCATAATGGATATATTGAATATATATTTAATAGGAGGGTTGCACATGCAATAAAAAACTTCACATAAAATACATGTATCACACAAATATAAAAATATACTAATAAAATACAAATGGTACCAAGACTAAAAATTTCACTGATGGGGGAGTGATGTGGCACACTCTTTTCCCACAATAGATAACGAGGGTGGTTGATTTTGTTGAAAATGTCACTTTCCGTGGCTTGCTTGCTATGATAAACAACCCTTGTTAGTGAATTGGACTTTGTATGCGAATGTCTCAAACCGCCAATGTAAGAGCACACTGCTCTATATGTTTATACGGCAGGTCACTTACACCAGTGACTTAACATGGATAGATGATAGTGGGTGGTAAAACATATAAACAGTCTATCCAGAGTTCACCATTGTAGTTGCCTTTCAGCTGCTGCAATTGCTACCAAGGCCAATACTCTAAATCACGTTGTGGTAGTCTTATGTCCGCATATAATAGTGATATATAATCACTCGATTTTGCGATGATAGGTAAAACAATTTCAGGTTCCTACCTGTCTCCTGTTAAGGCATTCTACTGAGACGTCCACGCTCTTGTTGCGTCTTCCGTCGCACACCTCAAGCTAGCAACGGCAAAGTCTCGCGAGATTACGCGATCAGGAGTTGTACCTTAATCAGCGGCGTAAGTTTCTTCAGGCTGTGCCTAATTTCTAAAGAATGCTATCAGCACCTTGTTGAATCAATGCCACGTAGAATTAAGGCAGTTCTGAAGGCAAAAGGGGGTCCAACACCGTATTAGTATGGTGTTCCTAATAATTCTTTAGGTGAGTGTATATATAAAGTGTAACTCATGTTTTCATAAAAATAAAAAAATAATTGCCTATGTTATGCCCCTTTTACACGAGCGAGTTTTCCGTGCGTATGCAATGCATGACGTGAGCGCATAGCACCTGCACTAAATCCTGACCCATTCATTTTAATTGGTCTGTGTACATGAGCGTTTTTTTCATGCATCAGTTCTGCGTTGCGTGGAAAAAACAGCATGTTCTATATTCTACATTTTTCACGCAGCCCTGGCCCCATAGAAGTGAATGGGTCTTCAGTGAAAAACACATTGCATCCACAAGCAGTTGCAGATGCAATGAGTTTTTCACTGATGGTTGCTAAGGGTACTTTCACACTAGCGGCAAGGAATTTCGGCAGACTGTTCCAGCGGGTGAACAGCCTGTCGGATACGTGCTGCCGCTAGTGCACCCGTGCCCCTGGACTACCACTGTTGTACTTTTATTCCGGCTGCCTCTCGGCATGTTTGCCGTGCTACTGCTGGAACTCCGGCCCGCCCCTATTATAGTCAATGGGGCCGAAGCGGTAGGCCGGGGGCACGCGTGCACTAGCGGCAGCACGGATCCAACAGGCTGTTCACCCACCGGAACAGCCTGCCGGAGTTCCTTCCCAACTAGCCTAAGAAATGTTGTTTGTAAACCTTCCATTTTTTATCACACACATGAAAAACGCATCAAAATGCATTGCACTCGCGCAGAAGAAACTAAACAACTGAACGCAATCGCAGAAAAAACTGACTGAGCTTGCTTGCAAAATGGTGCGAGTTTCACCGAACGCACCCTGAACGCATCCGGACCTAATCGGTATCGTTCGTGTGAAAGAGGCCTTACTGCTGCTGCAGCATTATGCATAAAGCAGTGGCGTGCCCAGGGTGTTTGGCACCCGGGGCGGGTCATTTCTCTGGCACCCCCCCCCCCAATACTTGACTACATACCTCTTACATCCAGGGACATCTTCTGTCATGTAGATCTTCTCTTTCCTCTTCTCCTTCGTTAGACCGCCATGAAAAATTCTTTCAGCCGTATCTCGTCTCTACAGAGTTTGTAACACAGACAACGTTAGATTTCAAAATTTTAGCATCAATCCCCCCATCCTGGTGTCCCCACAGTGTCATTCTGCTGCCACTCCCAATACTGTGCCCGTAGTGCTCCCCAATGTCCCAGGTACTATACTGCTGAAAAAATAGTGACCCTAATAGACATAATTGGGGTAATTTATCAAACTGGTGTAAAGTAGAACTGGATTTCCAAAAGAGCTGTCAAATATGAAAGGTGGAATCTGATTGGCTGCTATGGGCAACTAAGTCAGTTCTACTTTACACCAGTTTGATAAATTACCCCAAATGTCCCTATAGTGTCCACAGCAGTTATAATGTCCCCTAGAGGGCCCCCATATCACGGTCGGCGTGGCTATCACATACGTGACACAGAGGGAGGGAACGAGGAAGGCCCTGCCCAAGTGAGAGGGAAGATGGTGACCCCTGACTCACCTGGCAGCTGGCACCTGGCTGCCCTGACGTCCCTAGATGGGTTCCTCACCCGTACGCCGATCACGTGCCTAAAGCCCTGGCTTTCCCTGAGCTGAGCCCTAGGTAGTGAACAGGGCGATGGGAACACTAGTCCGCACCACTAACTCTAAGGGAAAACACCAAGGGGAGGACAGACAACACAGACTCAACATATATTCCCAAGTGGGCGACAACAGGAGACAACAATAAGCCAAACAGGGATCCGGAGGGTAGCACACAGGAACGACAACCAGGATTAACCACTCCAGTGGGTCAGTATAGATGTCCAGGCAGGAAGCTCTATAACTGGCAACTAGAGAAGTGTGAGGGGAGAATATAAGGAGGTAGGGAGTGGCAGACAAGAAACAGCTGAGGAGGAGAAGCTACGGATCCCTGAGAGAGACAAAAAGGATAGCAAGGCAAACACAGAAAACAATCATAAAGAAACACCGTGATCTTTAGATATAGAGCGCGCAGCCACCCGCTGCGACTTCCTGACCCCGGGTATAACGGAGTCAGACGTGGCTCTTGATACCCTCGTGACACCCCAGTAATAATAACACCCTATATTGTGCTCCAGGTAATAATCCCTATATAGTGTCCCTAGAAATAATAAAATAGCCCCTATAGTGCCTCCCCGATAGAAAGGCCCTCATGCTGCCCCCCACACAGTAATTTCCACCACACTGCCCCCCACACAGTAATTTCCCCCACACTGCCCCCCACACAGTAGTCAATGAGAAATCCACGAAACCGCCAATATGTTGCAAAATATTAATCTTCTTTATTGCTCATCAATAGATTGTTTTCATATAACGCGTTTTGGAATATAGCCTTTATCAATAGATACATGTCATGATTCACAGTGACTCTTATATATATGCATCAATCAAACAAAATGATATCATCCGCCCCCCAATGGGCGGGAACAAAAAATATGAACCAACCCGCTTCTTAGTTTCACTATAGCCCGAAAACACCTATACAGAAAGGATTTCACAAAATCGAAAATAGTGGATCAGCGAGCCGATAATGTCTACGATAAAGGAAAAGAAAGAAATTATTCAAATAAAGCAATATAATAATATACAGTTGCAAGAAAAAGTATGTGAACCCTTTGGAATGATATGGATTTCTGCACAAATTGGTCATAAAATGTGATCTGATCTTCATATAAGTCACAACAATAGACAATCACAGTCTGCTTAACCACTTACCGTCACGCTAACGCTGAAAGGCGTCATTTCTGCGGCGCTCCCAGGTCACACTAACGCCGATTGGCGTCATCTCGCGTGAGCCGAGATTTCCTGTGAACGCGCGCACACAGGCGCGCGCGCTCACAGGAACGGAAGGTAAGAGAGTTGATCTCCAGCCTGCCAGCGGCGATCGTTCGCTGGCAGGCTGGAGATGTGTTTTTTTTAACCCCTAACAGGTATATTAGACGCTGTTTTGATAACAGCGTCTAATATACCTGCTACCTGGTCCTCTGGTGGTCCCCTTTGTTTGGATCGACCACCAGAGGACACAGGTAGCTCAGTAAAGTAGCACCAAGCACCACTACACTACACTACACCCCCCCCGTCACTTATTAACCCCTTATTAGCCCCTGATCACCCCTGATCACCCCATATAGACTCCCTGATCACTCCCCTGTCATTGATTACCCCCCTGTCATTGATCACACCCCTGTAAAGCTCCATTCAGATGTCCGCATGATTTTTACGGATCCACTGATAGATGGATCGGATCCGCAAAACGCATACGGACGTCTGAATGGAGCCTTACAGGGGCGTGATCAATGACTGTGGTGATCACCCCATATAGACTCCCTGATCACCCCCTGTCATTGATTACACCCCTGTCAGTGATCACACCCCTGTAAAGCTCCATTCAGACGTCCGCATGATTTTTACGGATCCACTGATACACATACACATACAGGCGTCTCCCTGGAGCCTTCCAGGGGGGGTGATCACCCCATATAGACTCCCTGATCACCCCCCTGTCATTGATCACCCCCCCTGTCAGGCTGCATTCAGATGTCCGTATGATTTTTACGGATCCACGGATACATGGATCAGATCCGCAAAACACATACGGACATCTGAATGGAGCCTTACAGGGGCATGATCAATGACTGTGGTGATCACCCCATATAGACTCCCTGATCACCCCCCTGTCATTGATTACCCCCCTGTCATTGATCACCCCCCTGTAAAGCTCCATTCAGACGTCCGCATGATTTTTACGGATCCACTGATAGATGGATCGGATCCGCAAAACACATACAGGCGTCTCCCTGGAGCCTTCCAGGGGGGGTGATCACCCCATATAGACTCCCTGATCACCCCCCTGTCATTGATCACCCCCCCTGTCAGGCTGCATTCAGATGTCTGTATGATTTTTACGGATCCACGGATACATGGATCGGATCCGCAAAACACATACGGACATCTGAATGGAGCCTTATAGGGGGGTGATCAATGACAGGGGGGTGATCACCCCATATAGACTCCCTGATCACCCCCCTGTCATTGATCACCCCCCTGTCATTGATCACCCCCCTGTCATTGATCACCCCTCTGTAAGGCTCCATTCAGACATTTTTTTGGCCCAAGTTAGCGGAATTTTTTTTTTTTTTTTCTTACAAAGTCTCATATTCCACTAACTTGTGTCAAAAAATAAAATCTCACATGAACTCACCATACCCCTCACGGAATCCAAATGCGTAAAATTTTTTAGACATTTATATTCCAGACTTCTTCTCACGCTTTAGGGCCCCTAGAATGCCAGGGCAGTATAAATACCCCACATGTGACCCCATTTCGGAAAGAAGACACCCCCAGGTATTCCGTGAGGGGCATATTGAGTCCATGAAAGATTGAAATTTTTGTCCCAAGTTAGCGGAAAGGTAGACTTTGTGAGAAAAAAATAAAAAAATATCAATTTCCGCTAACTTGTGCCAAAAAACAAAATTTCTATGAACTCGCCATGCCCCTCATTGAATACCTTGGGGTGTCTTCTTTCCAAAATGGGGTCACATGTGGGGTATTTATACTGCCCTGGCATTCTAGGGGCCCCAAAGCATGAGAAGAAGTCTGGTATCCAAATGTCTAAAAATGCCCTCCTAAAAGAAATTTGGGCACCTTTGCGCAACTAGGCTGCAAAAAAGTGTCACACATCTGGTATCTCCGTACTCAGGAGAAGTTGGGGAATGTGTTTTGGGGTGTCATTTTACATATACCCATGCTGGGTGAGAGAAATATCTTGGTCAAATGCCAACTTTGTATAAAAAAATGGGAAAAGATGTCTTTTGTCAAGATATTTCTCTCACCCAGCATGGGTATATGTAAAATGACACCGCAAAACACATTCCCCAACTTCTCCCGAGTACGGAGATACCACATGTGTGACACTTTTTTGCAGCCTAGGTGGGCAAAGGGGCCCATATTCCAAAGAGCACCTTTCGGATTTCACAGGTCATTTACCTACTTACCACACATTAGGGCCCCTGGAAAATGCCAGGGCAGTATAACTACCCCACAAGTGACCCCATTTTGGAAAGAAGACACCCCAAGGTATTCCGTGAGGGGCATGGCGAGTTCCTAGAATTTTTTATTTTTTGTCACAAGTTAGTGGAAAATGATGATTTTTTTTTTTGATTTTTTTTTCATACAAAGTCTCATATTCCACTAACTTGTGACAAAAAATAAAAACTTCCATGAACTCACTATGCCCATCAGCGAATACCTTGGGGTCTCTTCTTTCCAAAATGGGGTCACTTGTGGGGTAGTTCTACTGCCCTGGCATTCTAGGGGCCCAAATGTGTGGTAAGGAGTTTGAAATCAAATTCTGTAAAAAATGACCAGTGAAATCCGAAAGGTGCTCTTTGGAATATGGGCCCCTTTGCCCACCTAGGCTGCAAAAAAGTGTCACACATCTGGTATCTCTGTATTCAGGAGAAGTTGAGGAATGTGTTTTGGGGTGTCTTTTTACATATACCCATGCTGGGTGAGATAAATATCTTGGTCAAATGCCAACTTTGTATAAAAAAATGGGAAAAGTTGTCTTTTGCCAAGATATTTCTCTCACCCAGCATGGGTATATGTAAAATGACACCCCAAAACACATTCCCCAACTTCTCCTGAGTACGAAGATACCAGATGTGTGACACTTTTTTGCAGCCTAGGTGGGCAAAGGGGCCCATATTCCAAAGAGCACCTTTCGGATTTCACAGGTCATTTACCTACTTACCACACATTAGGGCCCCTGGAAAATGCCAGGGCAGTATAACTACCCCACAAGTGACCCCATTTTGGAAAGAAGTCACCCCAAGGTATTCCGTGAGGGGCATGGCGAGTTCCTAGAATTTTTTATTTTTTGTCACAAGTTAGTGGAAAATTATGATTTTTTTTTTTTTTCATACAAAGTCTCATATTCCACTAACTTGTGACAAAAAATAAAAACTTCCATGAACTCACTATGCCCATCAGCGAATACCTTGGGGTCTCTTCTTTCCAAAATGGGGTCACTTGTGGGGTAGTTATACTGCCCTGGCATTCTAGGGGCCCAAATGTGTGGTAAGGAGTTTGAAATCAAATTCTGTAAAAAATAACCAGTGAAATCCGAAAGGTGCTCTTTGGAATATGGGCCCCTTTGCCCACCTAGGCTGCAAAAAAGTGTCACACATCTGGTATCTCCGTACTCAGGAGAAGTTGGGGAATGTGTTTTGGGGTGTCATTTCACATATACCCATGCTGGGTGAGAGAAATATCTTGGCAAATGACAACTTTTCCCATTTTTTTTATACAAAGTTGGCATTTGACCAAGATATTTATCTCACCTAGCATGGGTATATGTAAAAAGACACCCCAAAACACATTCCTCAACTTCTTCTGAATACAGAGATACCAGATGTGTGACACTTTTTTGCAGCCTAGGTGGGCAAAGGGGCCCATATTCCAAAGAGCACCTTTCGGATTTCACTGGTCATTTTTTACAGAATTTGATTTCAAACTCCTTACCACACATTTGGGCCCCTAGAATGCCAGGGCAGTAGAACTACCCCACAAGTGACCCCATTTTGGAAAGAAAAGACCCCAAGGTATTTCGTGATGGGCATAGTGAGTTCATAGAACTTTATATTTTTTGTCACAAGTTAGTGGAATATGAGACTTTGTAAGAAAAAAAATAAAAATAAAAATCATCATTTTCCGCTAACTTGTGACAAAAAATAAAAAGTTCTATGAACTCACTATGCCCATCAGCGAATACCTTAGGGTGTCTACTTTCCCAAATTGGGTCATTTGTGGGGTGTTTGTACTGTCTGGCCATTGTAGAACCTCAGGAATCATGACAGGTGCTCAGAAAGTCAGAGCTGCTTCAAAAAGCGGAAATTCACATTTTTGTACCATAGTTTGTAAACGCTATAACTTTTACCCAAACCATTTTTTTTTTACCCAAACATTTTTTTTTATCAAAGACATGTAGAACAATAAATTTAGAGCAAAATTTATATATGGATCTCGTTTTTTTTGCAAAATTTTACAACTGAAAGTGAAAAATGTCATTTTTTTGCAAAAAAATCGTTAAATTTCGATTAATAACAAAAAAAGTAAAAATGTCAGCAGCAATGAAATACCACCAAATGAAAGCTCTATTAGTGAGAAGAAAAGGAGGTAAAATTCATTTGGTTGGTAAGTTGCATGACCGAGCAATAAACCGCTAAAGTTGTGGAGTGCCGATTTGTAAAAAAGGGCCTGGTCTTTAGGGGGGTATAAACCTGTGGTCCTTAAGTGGTTAAACTAATAACACACAAAGAATTAAATGTGACCATGTTTTTATTGAACACACCATGTAAACATTCACAGTGCAGGTGGAAAAAGTATGTGAACCCCTAGACTAATGACATCTCCAAGAGCTAATTGGAGTGAGGTGTCAGCCAACTGGAGTCCAATCAATGAGATGAGATTGGAGGTGTTTGTTACAGCTGCCCTGCCCTATAAAAAACACACCAGTTCTGGGTTTGCTTTTCACAAGAAGCATTGCCTGATGTGAATGATGCCTCGTACAAAAGAGCTCTCAGAACTACGATTAAGAATTGTTGAATTGCATAAAGCTGGAGAGGGTTATAAATGTGTCTCCAAAAGCCTTGCTGTTCATCAGTCCACGGTAAAACAAATTCTCTATAAATTGACCAAGTTCAGCACTGCTGCTTCACTCCCTAGGAGTGGCCGTCCTGTAAAGATGACTGCAAGATCACAGCGCAGACTGCTCAATGAGGTGAAGAAGAATCCTAGAGTGTCAGCTAAAGACTTACAAAAGTCTCTGGCATATGCTAACATCCCTGTTAGCGAATCTACGATACGTAAAACACTAAACAAGAATGGATTTCATGGGAGGATACCACAGAGGAAGACACTGCTGTCCAAAAAAAACATTGCTGCACGTTTACAGTTTGCACAAGAGCACCTGGATGTTCCACAGCAGTACTGGCAAAATATTCTGTGGACAGATGAAACCAAAGTTGAGTTGTTTGGAAGAAACACACAATACTATGTGTGGAGAAAAAGAGGCACAGCAAACCAACATCAAAACCTCATCCCAACTGTGAAGTATGGTGGTGGGGGCATCATGGTTTGGGGCTGCTTTGCTGCATCAGGGCATGGACGGATTGCTATCATCGCAGGAAAAATGAATTCCCAAGTTTATCAAGACATTTTGCAGGAGAACTTAAGGCCACCTGTCCACCAGCTGAAGCTCAACAGAAGATGGGTGTTGCAACAGGAAAACGACCCAAAGCATAGAAGTAAGTCAACATCTGAATGGCTTAAACAGAAGAAAATATGCCTTCTGGAGTGGCCCAGAGTCCTGACCTCAACCCGATTGAGATGCTGTGGCATGACCTCAAGAAAGTGATTCACACCAGACATCCCAAGAATATTGCTGAACTGAAACAGTCAAGAATTACTCCTGACCGTTGTGCACGTCTGATCTGCAACTACAGGAAATGTTTGGTTGAAGTTATTGCTGCCAAAGAAGGTTCAACCAGTTATTAAATCCAAGGGTTCACATACTTTTTTCACCTGCAATGTGAATGTTTACATGGTGTCAATAAAAACATGGTAACATTGAATTCTTTGTGTTTTATTAGTTTAAGTAGACTGTGATTGTCTATTGTTGTGACTTAGATGAAGATCAGATCACATTTTATGACCAATTTGTGCAGAAATCCATATCATTCCAAAGGGTTCACATACTTTTTCTTGCAACTGTATGCATAACACAATCTCATAACCTTGCAACCTCATAATCGCGATTCAGACCCTTGGGCTGCAATTAGGGATGAGCGAACCCGAACTGTATAGTTCGGGTTCGTACAGAATTTTGGGGTGTCCGTGACACAGACCCGAACCCGAACATTTTCGTAAAAGTCCGGGTTCGGGTTCGGCGCTTTCTTGGCGCTTTTTGAAAGGCTGCAAAGCAGCCAATCAACAAGCGTCATACTACTTGCCCCAAGAGGCCATCACAGCCTTGCCTACTATTGGCATGGCTGTGATTGGCCAGTGCAGCATGTGACCCAGCCTCTATATAAGCTTGGGTCACGTGGCTCTGCACGTCACTCTGCTGATTCAAGCATAGGGAGAGGTTGCTGCTGCGACGTTAGGGCGAGATTAGGCAGATTAACTCCTCCAAAAGACTTAATTCAGTGATCGATCTCCAGCTGTGGATCATTGAAGTGCTGATATTGAATTGCTCACTTTTTTTAGGCTGCCCAGAGCGTTTTTATATCACTTTTTTCTGGGGTGATCGGCGGCCATTTTGTGGCTTGTGGTGCGCCAGCACAAGCTACCACCAAGTGCATTTAACCTTTAATAGTGTGGTTATTTTTTGCTATATCCTACATCAGGTGCAGGCTGAGCCTGTGTCACCCAAGTGCATTTAACCATCAACAGTGTGGTTATTTTTTGGCCATATACTACATCAGGTGCAGGCTGAGCCTGTGTCACCCAAGTGCATTTAACCATCAATAGTGTGGTTATTTTTTGGCCATATACTACATCAGGGGCAAGTTGAGCCTGTCACCCAGCGCCTAAAAAATAGCCCTGACATTTATATTCCTCCAAATCAGTACTGTTTTAGCTGGTCAAGTTATTTGTAGTGACCGTAAAAGCACAGTACTATTCCCAAATTTGCCATTTTCTAAATTAGTAGTTTCTGCTATATCAGGCCTACTTTAAATCTATCCCAAAAAGGGTATATTAGATTCAAGGTGCTGATAGTGTCATTCTGAAAAACTTAACACACACGCTACAGTTCAGATACAAGTCTAATTCTGTGATTAAAGGTATACCTGTCACCCAGCGCCTAGAAAATAGCCCTGACATTTATATTCCTCCAAATCAGTACTGTTTTAGCTGGTCAAGTTATTTGTAGTGACCGTAAAAGCACAGTTTTTGTTCTGGGTTGAAAAAGTATTCCCAAATTTGCCATTTTCTAAATTAGTAGTTTCTGCTATATCAGGCCTACTTTAAATCTATCCCAAAAAGGGTATATTAGATTCAAGGTGCTGATAGTGTCATTCTGAAAAACTTAACACACACGCTACAGTGCAGATACAAGTCTAATTCTGTGATTAAAGGTATACCTGTCACACAGCGCCTAAAAAATAGGCCTGACATTTATATTCCTCTAAATCAGTACTGTTTTAGCTGGTAAAATTATTTGTAGTGACTGTAAAAGCACAGTTTTTGTTCTGGGTTGAAAAACTATTCCCAAATTTGCCATTCTCAAAATTAGTAGTTTCTGCTATATCAGGCCTACTTTAAATCTATCCCAAAAAGGGTATATTAGATTCAAGGTGCTGATAGTGTCATTCTGAAAAACTTAACACAAACGCTACAGTGCAGATACAAGTCTAATTCTGTGATTAAAGGTATACCTGTCACCCAGCGCCTAAAAAATAGCCCTGACATTTATATTCCTCCAAATCAGTACTGTTTTAGCTGGTCAAGTTATTTGTAGAGACCGTAAAAGCACAGTTTTTGTTCTGGGTTGAAAAACTATTCCCAAATTTGCCATTTTCTAAATTAGTAGTTTCTGCTATATCAGGCCTACTTTAAATCTATCCCAAAAAGGGTATATTAGATACAAGGTGCTGATAGTGTCATTCTGAAAAACTTAACACACACGCTACAGTTCAGATACAAGTCTAATTCTGTGATTAAAGGTATACCTGTCACCCAGCGCCTAAAAAATAGCCCTGACATTTATATTCCTCCAAATCAGTACTGTTTTAGCTGGTCAAGTTATTTGTAGTGACCGTAAAAGCACAGTTTTTGTTCTGGGTTGAAAAAGTATTCCCAAATTTGCCATTTTCAAAATTAGTAGTTTCTGCTATATCAGGCCTACTTTAAATCTATCCCAAAAAGGGTATATTAGATTCAAGGTGCTGATAGTGTCATTCTGAAAAACTTAACACACACGCTACAGTGCAGATACAAGTCTAATTCTGTGATTAACGGTATACCTGTCACACAGCGCCTAAAAAATAGCCCTGACATTTATATTCCTCCAAATCAGTACTGTTTTAGCTGGTCAAATTATTTGTAGTGACCGTAAAAGCACAGTTTTTGTTCTGGGTTGAAAAACTATTCCCAAATTTGCCATTTTCAAAATTGTGGTGAACGGGAACAATGAGGAAAACATCTAGTAAGGGACGCGGACGCGGACGTGGACATGGTCGTGGTGGTGTTAGTGGACCCTCTGGTGCTGGGAGAGGACGTGGCCGTTCTGCCACAGCCACACGTCCTAGTGTACCAACTACCTCAGGTCCCAGTAGCCGCCAGAATTTACAGGGATATTTGGTGGGGCCCAATGCTGTTCTAAGGATGGTAAGGCCTGAGCAGGTACAGGCATTAGTCAATTGGGTGGCCGACAGTGCATCCAGCACGTTCACATTATCTCCCACCCAGTCTTCTGCAGAAAGCGCACAGATGGCGCATGAAAACCAAGCCCATCAGTCTGTCACATCACCCCCATGCATATCAGGGAAACTGTCTGAGCCTCAAGTTATGCAGCAGTCTCTTATGCTGTTTGAAGACTCTGCTGCCAGGGTTTCCCAAGGGCATCCACCTAGCCCTTCCCCAGGGGTGAAAGAGATAGAATGCACTAACGCACAACCACTTATGTTTCCTGATGATGAGGACATGGGAATACCACCTCAGCACGTCTCTGATGATGACGAAACACAGGTGCCAACTGCTGCGTCTTTCTGCAGTGTGCAGACTGAACAGGAGGTCAGGGATCAAGACTGGGCGGAAGACGATGCAGGGGACGATGAGGTCCTTGTAACAGTACAGCCTGGATCGCAGCAGCTCCCTGTGACTCCGCCCACTTACCTCCGGGCCTTAAATAGAAGACAGGTGCTAAGCAGGGTGTTCCACTAATGGAGTGCGCACCCTGCTAGCTCCATTGCATCTGAGGACTCTGTCCACATATCCAGACCTGGATCCCTAACAACATTGTGAAGGACTGCCTACCTTCTTGCCACTGGCTTCCCCACTGCTGGCTTCCTAGCCAGGATCAACTAACCGCAAGTATATGCCTGTTACCTGCTCTGATTAAGGTCCTGGAACTCAGAGTGGGGTGGTTCCTGCTGGTGTGAGGCGATATTCCCAAACCAACACTGAACTCAGGACATGCTATACAAACTCTGAACCTACTGCATATTATATACTAAACTGAGGACATGCTATACTAACTCTGAACCTGCTGCATATTATATACTAAACTGAGGACATGCTATACTAACTCTGAACCTGCTGCATATTATATACTAAACTGAGGACATGCTATACTAACTCTGAACCTACTGCATATTATATACTAAACTGAGGACATGCTATACTAACTCTGAACCTGCTGCATATTATATACTAAACTGAGGACATGCTATACTAACTCTGAACCTACTGCATATTATATACTAAAACTGAGGACATGCTATACTAACTCTGAACCTACTGCATATTATATACTAAAACTGAGGACATGCTATATACTAACCCTGAACCTATGGCATACTATAGACTAAACTGAGGGCATACTATATACTAACTCTGAACTGTGCACAAGCTTATACTAACTTGTGACTCCTGTAATACTGGGGGACCTTCCTTTCCAGCAGTAACTAATTAGATGGATAGCGGTAAATGATTTTGTTACCCCAAACTCTCCGCCCAAGACTGAGAGAGACGCCTGGGGTACATACTGAGTAACCGCGAATCCCACAGCCAAAAACAAGGGCGGTGGGATAATAGTGGATGTCCATTGCTTCCGCAGTTGAGATCCTAACTGATCAACTAGGTGCGTTACAGTCCTAGACCCCACATGAAATGAAGGTCGTGCCACTGACTTTCAGAGTTCGGAGGAAGAGGCAGTGGTGAGACTGAGCCAACAGCGTAGCAAAAGAGGGAGCAGTGGGCAAAATCAGAACACCCGCCGCCAAGAGACTCCGCCTGCTACTGACCGCCGCCATCTGGGACCGAGCACCCCAAAGGCAGCTTCAAGGAGTTCCCTGGCATGGCACTTCTTCAAACAATGTGCTGACAACAAGACCCGAGTGGTTTGCACGCTGTGCCATTAGAGCCTGAAGCGAGGCATTAACGTTCTGAACCTTAGCACAACCTGCATGACCAGGCACCTGCATGCAAAGCATGAACTGCAGTGGAGTAAACACCTTAAAAACAAGGAAGTCACTCAGGCTCCCCCTGCTACCTCTTCTGCTGCTGCCGCCTCGGCCTCTTCTGCTGCTGCAGCCTCGGCCTCTTCCTCCGCCTCTGGAGGAACGTTGGCACCTGCCGCCCAGCAAACATGGGATGTACCACCAACACCACCACCTGCGTCACCAAGCATCTCAACCATGTCACACGGCAGCGTTCAGCTCTCCATCTCACAAACATTTGAGAGAAAGCGTAAATTCCCACATAGCCACCCTCGATCCCTGGCCCTGAATGCCAGCATTTCTAAACTACTGGCCTATGAAATGCTGTCATTTAGGCTGGTGGACACACACAGCTTCAAACAGCTCATGTCGCTTGCTGTCCCACAGTATGTTGTTCCCAGCCGCCACTACTTCTCCAAGAGAGCCGTGCCTTCCCTGCACAACCAAGTGTCCGATAAAATCAAGTGTGCACTGCGCAACGCCATCTGTGGCAAGGTCCACCTAACCACAGATACGTGGACCAGTAAGCACGGCCAGGGACGCTATATCTCCCTAACTGCACACTGGGTAAATGTAGTGGCGGCTGGGCCCCAGGCGGAGAGCTGTTTGGCGCACGTCCTTCCGCCGCCAAGGATCGCAGGGCAACATTCTTTGCCTCCTGTCTCCTCCTCCTCCTACTCAGCTTCCTCCTCCTCTTCTTCCACCTGCTCATCCAGTCAGCCACACACCTTCACCACCAACTTCAGCACAGCACGGGGTAAACGTCAGCAGGCCGTTCTGAAACTCATATGTTTGGGGGACAGGCCCCACACCGCACAGGAGTTGTGGCAGGGTATAGAACAACAGACCGATGAGTGGTTGCTGCCGGTGAGCCTCAAGCCCGGCCTGGTGGTGTGCGATAATGGGCGAAATCTCATTGCAGCTCTGGGACTAGCCGGTTTGACGCACATCCCTTGCCTGGCGCATGTGCTGAATTTGGTGGTGCAGAAGTTCATTCGCAACTACCCCGACATGTCAGAGCTGCTGCATAAAGTGCGGGCCGTCTGTTCGCGCTTCTGGCGTTCACACCGTGCCGCTGCTCGCCTGTCTGCGCTACAGCATAACTTCGGCCTTCCCGCTCACCGTCTCATATGCGACGTGCCCACCAGGTGGAACTCCACCTTGCACATGCTGGACAGACTGTGCGAGCAGCAGCAGGCCATAGTGGAGTTTCAGCTGCAGCACGCACGGGTCAGTCGCACTGCGGAACAGCACCACTTCATCACCAATGACTGGGCCTCCATGCGAGACCTGTGTGCCCTGTTGCGCTGTTTTGAGTACTCCACCAACATGGCCAGTGGCGATGACGCCGTTATCAGCGTTACAATACCACTTCTATGTCTCCTTGAGAAAACACTTAGGGCGATGATGGAAGAGGAGGTGGCCCAGGAGGAAGAGGAGGAAGAGGGGTCATTTTTAGCATTTTCAGGCCAGCCTCTTCGAAGTGACTCAGAGGGAGGTTTTTTGCAACACCAGAGGCCAGGTACAAATGTGGCCAGACAGGGCCCACTACTGGAGGACGAGGAGGACGAGGATGAGGAGGAGGTGGAGGAGGATGAGGATGAAGCATGTTCACAGCGGGGTGGCACCCAAAGCAGCTCGGGCCCATCACTGGTGCGTGGCTGGGGGGAAACACAGGACGATGACGATACGCCTCCCACAGAGGACAGCTTGTCCTTACCTCTGGGCAGCCTGGCACACATGAGCGACTACATGCTGCAGTGCCTGCGCAACGACAGCAGAGTTGCCCACATTTTAACGTGTGCGGACTACTGGGTTGCCACCCTGCTGGATCCCCGGTACAAAGACAATGTGCCCACCTTACTTCCTACACTGGAGCGTGATAGGAAGATGCGCGAGTACAAGCGCACGTTGGTAGACGCGCTACTGAGAGCATTCCCAAATGTCACAGGGGAACCAGTGGAAGCCCAAGGCGAAGGCAGAGGAGGAGCAAGAGGTCGCCAACGCAGCTGTGTCACGGACAGCTCCTCTGAGTGCAGGGTTAGCATGGCAGAGATGTGGAAAAGTTTTGTCACCACGCCACAGCTAACTGCACCACCACCTGATACGGAACGTGTTAGCAGGAGGCAACATTTCACTAACATGGTGGAACAGTACCTGTGCACACCCCTCCAAGTACTGACTGATGGTTCGGCCCCATTCAACTTCTGGGTCTCCAAATTGTCCACGTGGCCAGAGCTAGCCTTTTATGCCTTGGAGGTGCTGGCCTGCCCGGCGGCCAGCGTTTTGTCTGAACGTGTATTCAGCGCGGCAGGGGGCGTCATTACAGACAAACGCAGCCGCCTGTCTACAGCCAATGTGGACAAGCTGACGTTCATAAAAATGAACTAGGCATGCATCCCACAGGACCTGTCCATCCCTTGTGCAGATTAGACATTAACTACCTCCCAGTAACAATATATTATTGTACTCCAGGGCACTTCCTCATTCAATCCTATTTTTATTTTCATTTTACCATTATATTGCGGGGCAACCCAAAGTTGAATGAACCTCTCCTCTGTCTGGGTGCCAGGGCCTATATGTGTGACAGTGGCCTCTTCCAGTGGTGGGTAACGTGAAGCCTGATTCTCTGCTATGACATGAAGACTGATTCTGTGCTGACATGAAGCCAGATTCTCTGTTACGGGACCTCTCTCCTCTGTCTGGGTGCCGGGGCCTAAATATGTGACAGTGGCCTGTTCCAGTGGTGGGTGACGTGAAGCCTGATTCTCTGCTATGACATGAAGACTGATTCTGTGCTGACATGAAGCCAGATTCTCTGTTACGGGACCTCTCTCCTCTGTCTGGGTGCCAGGGCCTAAATGTGTGACAGTGGCCTGTTCCAGTGGTGGGTGACGTGAAGCCTGATTCTCTGCTATGACATGAAGACTGATTCTGTGCTGACATGAAGCCAGATTCTCTGTTACGGGACCTCTCTCCTCTGTCTGGGTGCCGGGGCCTAAATATTTGACAGTGGCCTGTTCCAGTGGTGGGTGACGTGAAGCCTGATTCTCTGCTATGACATGAAGACTGATTCTGTGCTGACATGAAGCCAGATTCTCTGTTACGGGACCTCTCTCCTCTGTCTGGGTGCCGGGGCCTAAATATGTGACAGTGGCCTGTTCCAGTGGTGGGTGACGTGAAACCTGATTCTCTGCTATGACATGAAGACTGATTCTGTGCTGACATGAAGCCAGATTCTCTGTTACGGGACCTCTCTCCTCTGTCTGGGTGCCGGGGCCTAAATATTTGACAGTGGCCTGTTCCAGTGGTGGGTGATGTGAAGCCTGATTCTCTGCTATGACATGAAGACTTATTCTCTGCTGACATGAAGCCAGATTCTCTGCTATGGCATGAAGAGACTGATTCTCTGCTGACATGAAGCCAGATTCTCTGCTATGGCATGAAGAGACTGATTCTCTGCTGATGTGAAGCCAGATTCTCTGCTATGGGACCTCTGTCCAATTGATATTGGTTAATTTTTATTTTTTTTATTTTAATTTTAATTCATTTCCCTATCCATATTTGTTTGCAGGGGATTTACCTACATGTTGCTGCCTTTTGCAGCCCTCTAGCTCTTTCCTGGGCTGTTTTACAGCCTTTTTAGTGCCGAAAAGTTCGGGTCCCCATTGACTTCAATGGGGTTCGGGTTCGGGACGAAGTTCGGGTCGGGTTCGGATCCCGAACCCGAACATTTCCGGGAAGTTCGGCCGAACTTCTCGAACCCGAACATCCAGGTGTTCGCTGAACTCTAGCTGCAATGTATCAAGGGTATGTATCCAAAATGCCTCTCTATGAAGTAGAAGTTTTTTTATATCCCCTCCTCTCCTTGGTCTCACAACTTGCTCCAGAACCTGGAACCTTAGCTGAGATATGGAATGTTTACATCTATCAAAGTGGTAAGGCAGCGGCAGCAATAGATTCTTTGTCCTTATTGTGGACTTATGCTTGAATATCCTATCCCTCACCATTTGCATAGTTTCGCCCACATAAGCAAGCCCATATGGGCATTTGATCAAATAAATCCAATTGCTGGATTTCTCATTGATTCACGTGGAGCACGCTCCTTCCGTGCAACGCCAGGTAATTACAGCAGGTGCCAGCTATATTCGATTTAACCCCACACAGTAGTGTCCCCCACACTGCCCCCCACACAGTAGTGTCCCGCCCACACTGCCCCCTATACAGTAGTGTCCCCCACACTGCCCCCACACAGTAGTGTCCCCCACACTGCCCCCACACAGTAGTGTCCCCCACACTGCCCCCACACTGCCCCCCACACAGTAGTGTCCCCCATACTGCCCCCCACACAGTAGTGTCCCCAACACTGCCCCCCACACAGTAGTGTCCCCCACGCTGCCCCCTACACAGTAGTGTCCCCCACTCTGCCCCCTACACAGTAGTGTCCCCCACGCTTCCCCCCACACAGTAGTGTCCCACACGCTGCCCCCATACAGTAGTGTCCCCCACACTGCCCCATACAGTAGTGTCCCCCATACTGCTCCATACAGTAGTGGCCCCACACAGTAGTGTCCCCCACACTGCCCCCATACAGTAGTGTCCCCCATACTTCCCCCATACAGTAGTGTCCCCCACACAGTAGTGTCCCCCACGTTGCCCCCCACACATTAGTGTCCCCCACGCTGCCCCGATACAGTAGTGTCCCCCACGCTGCCCCCACACAGTAGTGTCCCCCACACTGCCCCCCACACAGTAGTGTCCCCCACATTGCCCATATAGGAATTTTCCCCCACATAGTAATCCCTCCCATAATAATTTGCCCCCCACTGTTCCAGATAGTATCCCACCATATCCCTTCCCCACGTCCCCCTCATGACCCCAAAGTTGGCACATAAAATAAAATAAAAAAATTTTCCCCCACACAGTATCCCACCATATTTTCCCCCCATACGTCCTCTGTCCTGTGTGCACCTCAGCCAGGGCTGGGACAAGGTCCACCACCAACAGAGGCTGAGCTGCCCAAGTGCGCCCCCCCCCCCCCGCCATTTAGATATGTATGTTTGTTATTAATCAGACATCCACCCCAACCCACCCAAATCACCCCCCCAGGGCGATCCTTGTAATTTTACCCCATCCAGAACCCCATCAGACCTTAGATCAGACGGAAAAGACTATTATCTTTATTTAAGAACTATCTTACTACACTTCAGGGCAGACTCTCACGCTCTATCCCTGCTGGGGCCTGGGCTGGGTCGTGACACAGTGCTGTGCTGCTGCCTGCTGCTGCCCACGCTACTCCTGGTCTCCAGAGGGCGCACATGTGACCTGACTGCGTACAACGCGTCAGGTCAAAGTGCGAGCTGTACGCAGCCAGTCAGGCAAGCAACTGAGCAGAGACCAGAGCAGCGGAGCGGCCGAGCCAGGAGGCAGAGCGGGGAGGGAGCAGGTAAGTTAGTGTCAAGTGCTCACTACTCCCTCCGTCCTCCAGCGCGGCCGGCAGCCCGGCAGGCGCGGCGGCAGCAGCGACGTGGTCAGTGGCCTGCCTGCCGCCCAGAGGCTGGGGAGCTGGCCTGCGCCCTGAGGCTGGAGCCTCCCCAGCCTCTGTGTCGGCCCGGCCCTGACCTCAGCCCCCTCATGTCCCCCAAAGTTAGCAAATAAAAGAAAAAGAAAAAAAACAACTAAAAGCTAAATACTTACCTGTGCTTGCTCGCAGAGTCCCGGCACTGTGCTGCTGAGTCTCGGCACAGGCGCGCACGATGGTATCATCACGCGCACCCACGCTGGAATTTCACTACCGCATAGGCCTACTAGGCCTGAAGCCTATGGCGGTGATCGGCGGCGAGGCAGGAACTATGCGCTCCGCTCCCTGCCCCGCCGCAGTATGTGGGTGTCAGCGCATCAGCAATGAGTGCTTCCATCTGTATTGATGGAAGCGCTCATTGCTTCTGGGCCTGCTGGCACCCCTGTGAGAGCCAGCACCCATGGCGGACCGCATAAAGCAATCATTTGTTTCACATACCACTGTTTTCCTTGACTTTTTCCTTTAGTTACGGCTGTATTTAACCCGAGAGACACACCTCCGCACTCTGAAGCTTAAGGCAGGCATGTAGTCTGAAGGACTGCCCCTCTATCTTCTGTTTACAATCTGTTGGCAATGACAGACTAACTAAGGCTACTTTCACACTGGCGTTTTGGCTTCTCTTTGTGAGATCCGTTCAGGGATCTCACAAGCGGTCCAAAACGGATCAGTTTTGCCCTTAATGCATTCTGAATGGATAAGGATCTGCTCAGAATGCATCAGTTTGTCTCCGTTCCGCCTTCATTCCACTTGCAGCGTTTTGGTGTCCGTCTGACGAAACTGAGCCAAACGGATCCATTGTGATACACAATGTAAGTCAATGGGGATGGATCAGTTTTCACTGACACAATATGGCACAATAGAAAATGGATCCGTCCCCGTTTTGGCTATGTTCAAGAGAATACAAACGGATCCGTTCGGAATGGATGCATGCGGTTGTATGTGTAAACAGTGGCGTACACACAAACCATGGAGCCCCGATGCGAAACTGATTCATGGGGCCCACTCCCCGTCGCCCCCCCCCCCCTCAACCTGCCTCCACCCCCCTTCCCCCTGTAGTGTACGGGAGTTGTAATACCCGTCACTACCAAAGTGTCACTTGGTGTGCTGTCGTCCCTCCTAATTATGGGGAAATTGTTGTATGCCAGTTTTATAAAATGTAATGTAATGTGTGTATTTCCCTGTCACTGAAACTTGCAAGTACAGGCCGGCTAGGGGTGTCATTCCAGCTCTTAGGCATTAGAGGGAGCTAGGGAGCCCTAGTTTATATAAGGGCCAGACAAGGAAGGGAAAGTCAGTGTAACCTGATCTAGTGTGGAGTGCAGAAGTCAGTCTAGACCACAGCTCAGAAGTTTCTAGAGCCTGAGGAAGTTTCCAGAAGCTGAGAGAGACAGAGGCAAAGATCAGGAAAGCAAGAGGTACTCAGAAAGACAGAGGAGGTACTTATTAAAGCTATAGCCAAGGAGATAAAGCCAGAACTAGGTTAATGGGCCTTGGTGAAGATATGCTGTATTCCAGGATCAGACAGAATTAGAGTGCAAGCTCCTTTGCTGCAAGTCCTGTGTTCAACACTCTGTAATTACCCTGCTGTACTGAATTGCCTGCATCGACCGAATTGCAAAATCGACTGTATGCTGAGGAACTGCGTTTCCAATATTGTCTCTGCCTGCAAACTACTAAAAGTTGAAGTTCTGTTTTAACACCACGTTTCCTCAAATTATTCCTGCATCCGCAAACGGCGTGCCACCGTTTACTTGGCACTGGCGTCACGAACTATTTCTACCTATACCTGCCCTTGCAGAGAGTCAGCTGTACCAGGTTAGTGTATATTGCACTACATCACCCAGAAACACCTACTGCACACAACTTGAGTACGCTGCACTTCTCTTTTGGCGTTCCACGAACAGGATACGCACGCTTTCTAGTGCAAGAAGCGTGAACTTTGTGCCTTATACAGTTGCCCTGTGACCAAAGTGACAATTTTCCTGTTTTATTCAAGTGGACTTTGTGGACTGAAAATCGTACCCAAAGTGTACCAAAAACCTCTAAAAAGCGCTGTGCAGTGTTGCGCTACCCAGAGGAAGAAAATCGCCGCATTGGAGTGTGGTTTTGTGGACTTTTTACAATCCTGCTTGCTGTCAGTGAATGGACAGCGTTTTGCTAAAGATGGCCACCGGCTGCCTGGAGTAAAGTTTCCCGCGCCGCTGAGGACATTCGTGGGCGGATCCCTGCAAAGACACAGAGAGTCCCGCCCCTCTTCATCATCGCACCGCTGCGGCCCTGCTTCTCCTGCGTCACCGCGGTCTCAGGACGTCCGGAATCTCGCGAGACTTGGCCTGCGCAAGACCAGCGATACCGGTAAGCACTTGTAACCGGAGGGAAGGGGAGTGTACCGGCCACTTTAGTCGCCAGCGGCCACCTCTCAATAGACTACCATGTCAGAGCCAGAAGTGCCTGAGCAGCCGGCCCCGGGAGAGCTTGCGGCTCCTAATCATCCTACAGCACCCAGCATGATGCCCTTTACCATGCCTTACTATTTCGGGGCCCCATGGTTCCCCCGCTACAGGGGAGAGACCCATACCCTAAGGGACTTTAAAGAAAAGTTGCTGGCACTATTCCGATTGTACCCTATAAATGCCGACCAGCAAATGGAAATCATGCTGGCGCAACTGGAGGGAGCTGCCCGCAGGGAAGTGTTATCATGGCCTGCTACTGAGCGGAGTACTCTAGAACAGATCTTCACCCGCCTCAGAGCCACTTTTGAAACTAGGACTGCCTCAGAGATAAAGATGCACTTCTTTGGCAAGAAACAGAAGTCCGGTGAGTCCCTCCGTGACTTTGCCCTATCACTTCAGGAGGCTTTAGGGGCTGTAATCCAGATAGATCCCAAAGAGGCTGATAACCGGGACCAGACCCTGAGGGAACAATTTATCAACGGGGTGTCTAGTGAACAAATAAGGACCCAGTTAAAGATGCTGTCCGCCCAGCACCCTAACAGTGCCTTTCTGGACTTTAAAGAACTGGCTATAAAAATTCTGGGGTCCACAGTATCTCCTGAGTTGAGCGCCCCACCTGAGTCATCAGCCTGCAGGCCAAAACCGCTTGTCACTAACCGAGCTGAGGCCGGCCAAGCTGTTCAAGTGTCAGCTACTGATACTATTGCCATGCTGACAGAGCAAGTAAATCACCTCACTAAAAGTCTAGAGAAAGTGTGCAGAAAAATAGAGGAATGGGAAAAACCCATAATGCTAGATGAAGAATTCCTGTTATCTCCTAGGCCGTTCCCACCTCCATACCAAGAGACTCACCCCAGGGATCCTGGGAGGCGTAATAGAGGTCGCAAGAAGCCCGTGTGTACATACTGCAAAAAGCTGGGACACACAGAATCCACGTGCTGGCAGTTAAACGGGCAACCCCTGAGGCTGAGGACCAACCCTCGGGAGGTAGAACACTAGGTCCAGAGGATCCAAATTGGATGCCACGTTATGTAGGATCCCATCCTAAAATCAATATAGAGATCAACGGGATCCCCTTTGAAGCCCTATTAGATACTGGGTCTCAGGTCACTACTATTCAGCTGCCTGCATTTGAAAAGTTCTGGGACACCAACCAGTTGACCCAACCGCCTGAATCCTGGGTGGAAATTATCGCCAGCAATGGCAAACCAGTAAAGGTTCATGGATACTGGGAACCCACCCTGCAGGTGGGAGAAGTAACCCTGCCTCAACAGGGAGTGATCGTAGTACAGGCCGGTGACAGAGGAGGACATCCTGTCATTCTAGGCACCAATGTCTTCAAAAACTGTTATTCAGAAATACTTGCTGTATTACATCAGACTTTGCCCACTGCTTCCTCTGCATCCAGGAGGGTGATTCAAAAGACTATCACTGTGTTAAGTGCCCAGCAGAGGTTTGCTAATGGGAAAGGAGAAATTTGTACTGCCAGGATCCGTGATATTAAGCCTGTGACTTTGCCTCCTAATTCTCAAACTCTTTTGTGGTGTCGTGCTGTCCTGGGAGTCGAAGGCCGAGATTATCCAGCCCTGGTGGAACCACTCCAGATGGAGGATTATCCTTATGTGAGAGCTGCCAAGTGCCTGGTGAACGTCTCCCAAGGTAAAGTACCTGTCCGTCTGATTAATCTGAGTAATCATCCTGTTGCGCTTACTAAGCATTGCCCTGTTGCCCAGCTGTCCCAGGTGTCCTTCCAAGACATCATTCGTCTTCCAGTGACAGAAAAGCCGCCAGCTGCAGACAGCAGATGTTCGCCGGTGACCCAGCCACAAGTGCCCTGGTGGGAAGAGCTCCATGTAGGGGACGAGACTACCCCCCAACATCAACAAGAAGGGATTCTACAGCTTGTCAAGGAGCACCACCAGGCCTTCAGTAAGCATGCTACTGACTATGGAGAGGTTAGTGTCATACAACACACCATACCTACTGGCTCTCATCCTCCTATCAAGGAGAGATACAGACCCTTACCACCTACTTCATATCAGACTGTAAAGGAAATGATCCAAGAAATGAAAGACTCTAATGTGATCCGGGACAGCCGTAGTCCGTGGGCTGCACCCCTGGTTCTTGTAAAGAAGAAGGACGGTAGTATCCGTTTCTGTGTGGATTATAGGAAAATTAATCAAATAACCCACAAAGATGCATACCCACTGCCCCGCATTGAGGAGTCACTAACTGCTCTGGGCTCCTCTGCCTATTTCTCCACATTGGACTTGACCAGTGGCTACTGGCAAGTACCCATGGCCCCTGCAGATAGAGAAAAGACTGCCTTCACTACTCCCATGGGCCTGTTCGAATTCAATTGTATGCCGTTCGGGCTATGTAATGCCCCAGGAACTTTCCAGAGACTAATGGAACGGTGTTTGGGTCACAAAAACTTCGAAACAGTGCTGCTGTATCTTGATGACGTCATTGTGTACTCAAAAACATATGAGGACCATCTGAAACATTTGGCAGAAGTATTTGAAATCCTTATCAAATATGGCTTGAAGGTAAAGCCATCCAAGTGTCACCTGCTCAAACCTGCAGTAAGATACCTGGGGCATATAGTAAGCGGAGAGGGAGTGCAACCTGACCCTGATAAATTGGCAGCTGTCTGTAATTGGCCGGTTCCTACTACTGTCAAAGAGGTGAGGAGTTTCCTGGGTTTTGCCGGCTACTATAGACGTTTTATCCCCCATTTTGCTCAAATAGCTGATCCTATCCAGGAGCTCTTGAGGGGGCAACCCAAAAAGAGTCCTAGAACTCCTGTGCCCATTGAGTGGAATGAGAAAAGAGAGATAGCGTTCCAATTGCTAAAAAAGAAACTGACCGAGCCTCCAGTGTTAGGTTATCCAGATTATAGCAAGCCCTTCCATCTCTATACTGATGCTAGCAAGCGAGGCCTGGGAGCTGTGTTAGCCCAGATCCAAGAGGGAAAAGAGAGAGTGATAGCATATGCAAGCCGCTCCCTGAAAGGAGCTGAGAAAAATGACCAGAATTATAGTTCCTTCAAACTAGAGTTCCTGGCATTAGTGTGGGCGGTGACAGAAAAATTCAAGGATTATCTAGCCGCCACCCCGTTCATTGCATTCACTGACAATAACCCTCTGGCACATCTCAATACAGCTAGATTGGGGGCCTTGGAGCAGAGATGGGCCTCTCGCCTTGCCAACTATAATTTCTCTGTAAAGTATCGTGCTGGGCGTACTAATGATAACGCTGATGCTTTATCCAGGCTTCCCACAGAGACAGCTCCTGATGATGTGCGAGATGCTTGGGAAGATGTAGAGATGCCGGCTTTCTATAACAAATTTGCTCAACAGGATCAGGCTCGAGCTACCAATAACAGAGCTGCAGTTCCTTCACCCTCCAGTAGGCCTGAACCTAAAGAAGAAAGGTGGGTGAAACTACAGTCTGAAAGTAGAGTGCTGGGTGAGTTGTTGGACTTCATTACTAGTGGCAGAGCCCCTGAGAGGATTCGGCGTAAGAGTGCAGATCCTGAGCTCATCAAATTGTGGAGACAGCGCCATCAACTCTTCATACAAAAGGGCCTATTGCTACGGAGAAGCCTAGACCCAGTGTCCAACGAGAGAGTGCACCAGATTCTCATACCCCGACGAGATGCAGGTATGGTGTTGGAGATGTACCACAATCAATCCGGTCACTTTGGGGTGCAAAAGACTGAGGCTACTATCCGCCAGCGGTTTTACTGGGTGGGCATGAGAGAAGACATGGAAAAGTGGTGTCGAGAGTGTGTAGCCTGTGCCTTGAAACGAAGTGAGCACCATGATCAGAGGGCACCACTAAGACCCATTGTTAGTACCCGTCCTCTTGAACTTGTCGCCATCGACCATGTAAAACTGGAGCCTAGTCGCTCAGGGTATGCTTATGCCATGACTATTATTGACCATTTCACAAAGTTTGTTGTAGCAGTGCCTGTGAGAGACCAGACAGCCAAGACTACAGCCGAAATGTTCTGGAAGCACTTTCTCCTGCCCTATGGATGTCCAGAAAAGATCCTCACCGATCAAGGACCTGCTTTTGAGTCCCATCTGTTCCATGAACTGTGCCGCTTACACAACTGTAAGAAGATCCGGACGACGGCCTATCATCCTCAAGGTAACGGATTATGTGAAAAAATGAATCAGACCTTGATAGAGATGCTGAGGGCCGTGCCTCCTGAGAACAGAGGAGATTGGCCCAGTCTGTTGCCACAGCTCATGTTCACATACAATCATACCATACATTGTTCCACCGGGTATACCCCTTTTTACTTGATGTTTGGGCGCCAAGGGACATTGCCTGCTGATCATTCATTGGACATACATGTGCCTGATTGCATTAACCCATTACCTAACACCGACTGGGTTGCTGAGCACCAAAGGCGATTGGATGCAGCCAAAGCCATTGTTCAGGAACGTATGGACCTTGCTAGAGACCGACAGCAGAGAGACTATGATCAGGCAGCCCATGCAGAACCCTTGACCATAGGGGCCGTGGTATGGTTAAAGAATAACCGTCGTACCAGCAAATTGGACAGTAAGTGGGAGCGAAGTCCCTATGTTGTCACTGCAATCCCAAATGTTGGAACTCACACTTATGAGATCACCCGGGAAGACAAGGGATCCCAAATTGTACACCGAAACAGGTTGAAGCTCTGCCTAACACCAGAACCTAGTGCTGAGAGTTCTGGATCTGAATATCCTGTGTCAGAGTCAGCAATACAGCCCGAGGATCCTATGCAGGCTGTTAGTAATCTGAGGTATGACGCTGATCCCATGCATTGGCTTCTGACACCGTGGTTGAACTTGCTGGTGCCTGCTCCGGCACCTACTGTAGTTTTACCTCCAGAAGAGCCGGTTCAAGATGCCCTGGATCCAGTTCCCCCTGTAGTGGATATAGTTGTTCCTGTTGTTCCAGTTGTTCCTGACCGAGGTCTCACGGATGGAGACCCTCCTGTTGCTCCTCTCCCTTCTACCTCGTTGCTAAGGGAAGAGGAGACCCCTGTGTTGAGAAGGTCTACCCGGATGACCAGGGGACGTCCGCCAGTCCGTTTAGGAGACTTTGATTATTCTGGTGGTGTCTCCTCCCAAACAGTTGCCACGGGCAATACCTTGTTGGACATTTGTGCGCAAGAATGGACTCCCCCACGTGAGCCCTTGCCTGTGCTACACCCACAGGAAACCCCTGGGTAGTTCCGTTATTATGCTGTCATTTTATTGTGCAACTTCATACTAAGGAAATGTGCCCAGAGATGGACTCCACCGCATGAGAGCCTCTGTGATTAATAAGAAATAACCTGGGTACGGACTCATGTTTGTTATTTGAGCCTCCAAGAACTTTTATACCGTTTTCTACTGTTTTATCATGGACTTATTCATTGTCATGGACTATCCTGGTTATAATGTTACGCTGTGCCAGGTCAGCGCCCCCGTTCCATTCACTATCCTGAGAGAAGAGAACGACGCCCCTTGTCACTACCCTTCACCTTTGCCAATTGGACCTGATGTAAATGTAAATGCAGATGAATTACATGTATGTATGCCTGCATGTCTCTATTTTCTATTTCAGGTAGAGATTCCAGTTGGGCGACCCATGATGGAGTACGAGGTCGTACTCAGCTTAAAGCAGTGGGGTATGTAGTGTACGGGAGTTGTAATACCCGTCACTACCAAAGTGTCACTTGGTGTGCTGTCGTCCCTCCTAATTATGGGGAAATTGTTGTATGCCAGTTTTATAAAATGTAATGTAATGTGTGTATTTCCCTGTCACTGAAACTTGCAAGTACAGGCCGGCTAGGGGTGTCATTCCAGCTCTTAGGCATTAGAGGGAGCTAGGGAGCCCTAGTTTATATAAGGGCCAGACAAGGAAGGGAAAGTCAGTGTAACCTGATCTAGTGTGGAGTGCAGAAGTCAGTCTAGACCACAGCTCAGAAGTTTCTAGAGCCTGAGGAAGTTTCCAGAAGCTGAGAGAGACAGAGGCAAAGATCAGGAAAGCAAGAGGTACTCAGAAAGACAGAGGAGGTACTTATTAAAGCTATAGCCAAGGAGATAAAGCCAGAACTAGGTTAATGGGCCTTGGTGAAGATATGCTGTATTCCAGGATCAGACAGAATTAGAGTGCAAGCTCCTTTGCTGCAAGTCCTGTGTTCAACACTCTGTAATTACCCTGCTGTACTGAATTGCCTGCATCGACCGAATTGCAAAATCGACTGTATGCTGAGGAACTGCGTTTCCAATATTGTCTCTGCCTGCAAACTACTAAAAGTTGAAGTTCTGTTTTAACACCACGTTTCCTCAAATTATTCCTGCATCCGCAAACGGCGTGCCACCGTTTACTTGGCACTGGCGTCACGAACTATTTCTACCTATACCTGCCCTTGCAGAGAGTCAGCTGTACCAGGTTAGTGTATATTGCACTACATCACCCAGAAACACCTACTGCACACAACTTGAGTACGCTGCACTTCTTTCACCCAACATGCCTCCCAACAGTACCGCTTTGTGTGGGGCAGGCCGATTTTGGATGGCAATCCTGCTGTCCTGCCAAGCTCTACCTCTGCACAATTTGCCTGGGGCAATAGTTGGGAGGTATGTACATGTACATAACCGCACACAGCTATACAGTATACCGTATTCATGTAAAGCTTAAAGTGTAACTGCCATTTAAATATTTATATTTTTTTTGCTAAAGTGTATGGCAAGTGATAGGTAACATTTTCGTAATATATGTAGTATATATCCGTTATTTATTATGTAAAATCGCACCATTCAGCAAAACTGAATATGACAATCGTGCTAATATATTGGTCACAATTATGAGTATCAATATATATATCCTCCTATGGCTGGAAGTAAATTCGAATATACATAAAAAGAGACCTACCTGTTCAAATTTTCTTCCAGCCATAGGAGGATATATATATTGATACTCATAATTGTGACCAATATATTAGCACGATTGTCATATTCAGTTTTGCTGAATGGTGCGATTTTACATAATAAATAACGGATATATACTACATATGTAATTGACTCCCTTATATACACCCATTCATCTGAGTGCCCTCCATCTCCTGAATTCATACATTATATCCAATATTTTGGCAATTGGTACTGCCATATTGGAGAGAGCACCAATCCGTGCTTTGATGTCAGTAGAGCCTCTGTAATCTTCCTTCATTTTTGTAATATACTTTATTTAGCCAAAACGTTTAATTTTAGTAGTAAACTGGGGCTGAAATGGCCCTTAGCAGCCCTCTCAGAAATGAGCGTTGCTAAGGGCCATCCGTCTTCTATTTGAAAAGGGGAGATGGGCTGTGCGGGCACTGTGCTTCTGCCTCCCGTGCTCCCCCGGGGGCCACAGGCGTCTTAGGAGTTAAAATAATATGTATATTCACCATTTCTATGAAATCTAATGCTCCGGTACACTTACTAACCTGCCTTCCCTGCGATAATCACTCATGAAGCAGCCGCTGGAAGTAAGCGCTCACTGCACACAGAGCTTCAACTTCCGGCGACTGCTTCATGAGTGATTATCGCAGGGAAGGCAGTGTTATACTGTATATTGAACGGCATGGTGTATGGATTATAATGTATATTGTATAGCATTGTGCAGGGATTATAATGTATAATGTACAGCATGTTACAGGGATTATAATGTATACTGTACAGCAAATGTTTGGAGGTTACACCATGCTGAACAATATAACCCCTGTGGGATATATAGATAGATAGATATGAGATCGGTAGCTAGATAGATATGCCTATACCTACCGTATATACAGCCTATATCTATATACAGTCTACACCTATGTACTGCAATATATAGTTGTAGGCTGTACATAGGTACAGGCTGTATATACAGTAGGTATAGTCTGTACATAGGTATAGGCTGTATATAAGTGCAGGGCATGCTGCTGCAGACAGGGGCGGAGTTGGCCCGAGGCTGTCTACCCAACTCGCCCCCCCCCCCATTTTAATTTTAGTTTTTTTTCTGTATGAAGAGGCTGCAGTGCTTTGTAAGTGCCAAAGTCGCTTCCTAGGCCATATGACATCGTTCACATGGTCTAGGTGCAGCTCTGTCCCATCTATGTGACTGAGGATGAGCTGTAATACCAAGCGCAGTGCTATCAAATGGACAGCGCTGTGCTTGGTAAGGCGCAAAGAGGCTGCGGCGCTCACTGGAACACGGTCTCCTCAAACAGCTGATTGGTGGGGGTGCCAGGAGTCTGACCCCCACCATCTCATAACTCTCTAAGTACCGATTTGATAGATGTTACCTGCAGTCCTATGTAACACCCCACATTGTGAACTATTGTGTTATGTGGGGTGTTACATAGGACTGCATGGAACATCTACTACATTATCTGTACACAGAAAGTTAGCACTGTTATCTGGGCTGTTACATAGGACTGCAGGTGACAAATTAAATTTTTTGTTGCCAAATTTAAAATACATACGTTTATGATAAAAAAAGACTTGGAGGATAAGATGAGATGCAGGTCACAGTAGTGAGCCAGCTCTACATATAGGGGAATACAGCACCACATACTTCTTACAGCCAGTGACATCTCCTGTCATGTAGATCTTCTCTTTCCTCTTCTCCTCAGTTTGACCCAGACCGCCATTACAAATTCTTTCAGCCGCATCTCGTCTCTACAGAGTTTGTTACACAGACAAGTTATATTTCTCATAATTGGGGTAATTTATCAAACGGGTGTAAAGTACAACTGGCTTAGTTGCCCATAGAAACCAATCAGATTCCACCTTTCATTTTACAAAGGAGCTGTCAAAAATGAAAGGTGAAATCTGTTGCAATGGGTAACTAACCCAGTTCTACTTTACACCAGTTTGATAAATTACCCCAAAGGTCCCTATAGTGTCTACAGCAATTAAAATGTCCCCTAAAGTGCCCCCAGTAATAATAACACCCTATATTGTGCTCCAGGTAATAATGCCTGTATAGTGTCCCCAAAAATAATGTCCCCTAATAGAAACACCCCCACACTGCCCCATATAGTAATTTCCCCCACACTGCCCCCATATACTAATTTCCCTCACACTATCCCCAAATAGAAATTTCCCACACACTTCCCCACATAGTAATTTTCCCCCACACTGCCCCATATAGTAATTTTCCCCACACTGCCCCATATAGTAATTTCCACCACACTGCCCCATATAGTAATTTCCACCACACCGTCCCCATATAGTAATTTCCCCCACACTGCCCCATATAGTAATTTCCCCCGCACTTCCCCCATACAGTAATTTCTTCCACACTACCTCCCATGTAGTAATTCCCCCACACTGCCCCCATCAAGTAATAACCCCACACCCCATTAGATAATTTGCCCTGACACTGCCATCCATTTAGTAATTTGCCCTGATGCTGCCATCTATATAGTAATTTGCCCCCACACTGCCATCCATTAAGTAATTTGCTCCCACACTGCCTTCATTAAGTAATTTGCCCCCCACACTGTCCCCATCAAGTAATAACCCCCACACTGCACCCCATTAGATAATTTGGCCCGACACTGCCATCCATTAAGTAATTTGCCCCCCACAGTATTAATTTCTCCACACTGCCCCCACAGTATTAATCCCCCCATGGTAGTAACTTGCCCCCACAGTATTAATTGTCCCCCACACTGCCCCAGAGTACAAATTCCCCACCCACTAGTAATTTGCCCCCACCTAGTAGTTTGCCCCCCACTGTCCTTTCAGTGATATTCTCCTGTGCCCCCCCAGTAATGTCCCCCAAAGTTGGCACACCAAAATATAAAAAATAAAAGCTAATACTTAACTGTGTCCCAGTCGGCGCTCACTCGTCGATGGTGCAGGCGCGCTGCGCACACACGTCAGTGTGCTCCGTCCGGGCACAGGCGCGGCGCGATGATGTAATCACGCCCGCCTGCGCCACAATTTTACTACCGCATAGGCTGCAGGCCTACTAGGCCTGAAGCCTATAGTGGTGATCGGCGGACGACGGCAGGGCAGGGAACTATGCGCTCCCGTGCCCCGCTGTAGTTTGCCGGGCCCAGGGCAACCAACCCAAACACCCCAATTATAATCCGCCACTGGCTGCAGAACACAAGGGGTGAAACCCCTGGCAGGAACACACCATCCCATGATAGACTATCACTGGGATAGGATGGTGTGTCCCTGACAGTGGCTTCACCCCTTGTGTTCTGCAGCAGCATGCCCTCCAGGTGTGTCCCCACTTCCAGCATACTTATGTAGCAGTTGGAAGAACTCATCAATAGTGTGGGCAAGTGTGTGGGCATTTTGCAAGGCGGGTGAGCAAGCACGCTGAGTGGACATAGTAAATTTGTGAGTGGGGGCACAATAATTGCCGCTCACCAGCGCAGCTTAGAGGGAACACTGCCCAGCGGTCAGTGGCGTAACTATAGTGTTATGGGCCACAGTGCAAACTTTAGATTAGGCCCCCCCCTCCATCTTTACAAAGAAGCGGCAGATTTTCTTACTAAGGGATCTTTCCGTAAGGCTAATCCGCTGCGTGAATGAGTGCCAAGCCCCATTCTGGACAGCAGAGACACGGAGCAGTAACATGATTGACTGTGATCGTGATTTTGTAGTAAAAAGGTGACAAGTTTATCTCACTGTGATTTTGTAGTAAAAAGATCACAGAGAGGCACGGAGCATTATCAATCATGTTACTGCTCCGTGTCTCTGCTGTCCAGAACGGGGCTTGGCTCTCTTTCACGCAGCGGATTACCTGCACGGGATCCGTTCGTGTTACAGAGCCCTAAACCCAATGCATGGCTACACTCACCCAATCCTAATAAAATCTGGTCCTACCTCATCCAGGGTGTCATTCGCGTTGGCATGATGTCCACTGGATCCAGAACAAGGTCCCTGTGGTGAGAAAAAAAGAATAATCACATAAGGAAGGGATGGTGACTGCCCCTGTGAAATCACCAGCAGGGGGCACTGTGCTGGACTGTAAGACTGAGCCATGCCAATGTATAGCAGGGTAATCTAGGACATTTCCCTTAAGTGCAACCTCACAGTACTAATGCCCAGCTTGTGGCCCCTCACAGTAGTTATACCCACCTTTGTTCCTGTCACAGTAGTTATGCCCAGATATGTGCCCCCTCACAGTAGTTATGCCAAATATGTGTCCCCTTATAGTAGTTATGCCCAGATATGTGCCCCATCACAGTAGTAATGCCGGATTATGTGTCCCCTCACAGTAGTAATGCCAGATTACGTATCCACTCACAGTAGTAATGCCCAATTATGTGCCCCCTCACAGTAGTAATGCCCAGATATGTGCCCCCTCACAGTAGTAATGACAGATTATGTGCGCCTCACAATAGTAATGCCAGATTATGTGCCCCTCACAGTTATTAATGCCAGATTATGTGCCCCTCACAGTAGTTATGCCAGATTATGTGCCCCTTCACAGTATTTATGCCCAGTTATGTGCCCCCTCAGAGTGGTTAAGCGAGATTATGTGTCCCCTCACAGTAGTAATGCCATATTATGTGCCCCTTCACGGTATTTATGCCCAGATATGTGCCCCTGGCCCTCAGAGTGGTTATGCCAGATTATGTGCCCCTCACATTAGATATGCCCACATATGTGCCCCTCACAGTGATTATGCCAGATTACGTGCCCCCTCACAGTAGTTATGCCTTCATATGTGCCCCCCTCACAGTAGTTATGCCAGATTAGGTGCCCCCTCAAATTTGTTATGGCAGATTAGGTACCCCTCAGTAGAGATGCCCACTTTTGGGCCCCCTCACTCTAGTTGTGCCCATCAAACACCCCCCCTCCCTTACCCCCAGTCTGCAGTGTTAGAGAAAAAAAATATAAAATTCTTCCCTTCTTCCCTGATGACAGGCTCCCACACTCATCGCGCTGCTGGCTCTACTGAAGGCAGATTCCCGGGCTTTCAGCTCTCCTCCCACAGCCAGCAGCGCGATGTGGAGCCAGCAGGTGGAGCTCCTGTTCTCTGAAGATCAGTGAAGCAGGTTGCAGAGAGGTTTCCCTGCTTCAATATGGAAACGAACTGCCTGGCCTGGTGTGTATGAGTGAGTGCGCGCTCCCCCCTCCCCCCCTTCCCCCCCTATATTATACAGGGAGTGCAGAATTATTAGGCAAGTTGTATTTTTGAGGATTAATTTTATTATTGAACAACAACCATGTTCTCAATGAACCCAAAAAACTCATTAATATCAAAGCTGAATATTTTTTTGAAGTAGTTTTTAGTTTGTTTTTAGTTTTAGCTATTTTAGGGGGATATCTGTGTGTGCAGGTGACTATTACTGTGCATAATTATTAGGCAACTTAACAAAAAACAAATATATACCCATTTCAATTATTTATTTTTACCAGTGAAACCAATATAACATCTCAACATTCACAAATATACATTTCCGACATTCAAAAACAAAACAAAAACAAATCAGTGACCAATTTAGCCACCTTTCTTTGCAAGGACACTCAAAAGCCTGCCATCCATGGATTCTGTCAGTGTTTTGATCTGTTCACCATCAACATTGCGTGCAGCAGCAACCACAGCCTCCCAGACACTGTTCAGAGAGGTGTACTGTTTTCCCTCCTTGTGAATCTCACATTTGATGATGGACCACAGGTTCTCAATGGGGTTCAGATCAGGTGAACAAGGAGGCCATGTCATTAGATTTTCTTCTTTTATACTTTTTCTTGCCAGCCACGCTGTGGAGTACTTGGACGCGTGTGATGGAGCATTGTCCTGCATGAAAATCATGTTTTTCTTGAAGGATGCAGACTTCTTCCTGTACAACTGCTTGAAGAAGGTGTCTTCCAGAAACTGGCAGTAGGACTGGGAGTTGAGCTTGACTCCATCCTCAACCCGAAAAGGCCCCACAAGCTCATCTTTGATGATACCAGCCCAAACCAGTACTCCACCTCCACCTTGCTGGCGTCTGAGTCGGACTGGAGCTCTCTGCCCTTTACCAATCCAGCCACGGGCCCATCCATCTGGTCCATCAAGACTCACTCTCATTTCATCAGTCCATAAAACCTTAGAAAAATCAGTCTTGAGATATTTCTTGGCCCAGTCTTGACGTTTCAGCTTGTGTGTCTTGTTCAGTGGTGGTCGTCTTTCAGCCTTTCTTACCTTGGCCATGTCTCTGAGTATTGCACACCTTGTGCTTTTGGGCACTCCAGTGATGTTGCAGCTCTGAAATATGGCCAAACTGGTGGCAAGTGGCATCTTGGCAGCTGCACGCTTGACTTATCTCAGTTCATGGGCAGTTATTTTGCGCCTTGGTTTTTCCACACACTTCTTGCGACCCTGTTGACTATTTTGAATGAATTGCTTGATTGTTTGATGATCACGCTTCAGAAGCTTTGCAATTTTAAGAGTGCTGCATCCCTCTGCAAGATATCTCACTATTTTTGACTTTTCTGAGCCTGTCAAGTCCTTCTTTTGACCCATTTTGCCAAAGGAAAGGAAGTTGCCTAATAATTATGCACACCTAATATAGGGTGTTGATGTCATTAGACCACACCCCTTCTCATTACAGAGATGCACATCACCTAATATGCTTAATTGGTAGTAGGCTTTCAAGCCTATACAGCTTGGAGTAAGACAACATGCATAAAGAGGATGATGTGGTCAAAATACTCATTTGCCTAATAATTCTGCACGCAGTGTACATGTAATGAAGGCATGGAGCGCTCTCAAAATTGCCACTGTACTTCATGCTGGGCCCCATCAGAGCACTCCATTACATGTGAGTACAGCGGGGCCCCTGCCAGCGGCCGTTTTTAACATGCTTTAGGGTGGCCGGGGGGGGGGGGGGTCCACAGGCGGCCGGGCCCGGTTGCAAGTGTGACCCCTGCGACCCCTGTATGTACGCCAGTGTGTGTACATGCCTAGCTCTAATACAACTAGAAAATTAAAAAAAATTACATTTACACTTTAAGCAAAAACAATTCTTTATTTTCATCTTTTACATTTTCAAAATAACAAAAACGAAAAAGGGCTCAAAGCAAAATGTTGGGCACCCTCAGGGCCAGGACAAGGCTTTTTGCTGCCTAAGGCTACTTTCACACTAGTGGCAGCCTTCTCCGGCAGGCTGTTCTCAGACATGTCATAGTTTTACTCCGCCTGCCTCTCGGTAGAGATGGCCTTGGAGTTCGCCCGGCAGTTTTTTCGCGGCGAACTTTGCGTGTTCGCGATTCGCCAAACATGCAAACATATGGAGGTATTCGCGCCCGCCATATTCTTTTATATTGTGAAGAACTTTGACCCATGACACATCCATCAGGTGGTACAGGACAGCCAATTGAGATGTTTCAGCACATGGACACACCCCCTACCTTAGAAATAAACCTGATCTGGCCGCCATTTTACATTCAGTGTTTTGCCATTGTAGGGAGAGGTTGCTGTGTGGAGCAGGGACAGGCTGTTAGGGGCACCAAACGCTAGCTAATAGGGCCACAAAAGTCATTTTAAGGACTTGTATAGGTGTGCTATCGATAGATGTGACTTACTGAGGGGTGTGATATACTTATAATATCGTTTTATTATGAGTCAAAAACACATAGATCTATATAGTGATCACCTGAAAGTCAGCGGCCTATGGGCTAGGGGCTTACTTGGGCCATTTTTATATAGGGTAAGGTTCCGGACGGGTGGTCTGTGGTTAGGCTATCAGGGTCAGAATAGCACCCCCTTGTAGGGCAATATCAGGGACGGTTCTTTGCCCACCCTGTCCTTCAATACCACATCATCATCTAGCCCAGGGATAGATGTTTTTTGCTTTCCCTCCGGGATTAATGAATGTGCACTGGAGCCCCCCGGATTGTGGTAGGACATATGGTTTCTGATTTGGTGCCGCAGAGCACCTGATTTAGTGCCGCCGAGCACTTGTTATTGCCTACCACATCTATGCTTTTTGCTTAACTTTAATAATTTAATTTATTTTAATTTTGAGGGATGTCTTTTCCATTCACACGTCTGCAAAATGAGTCCGCATCCGTTACGCAATTTTGCGGAACGGGTGCAGCACCATTCATTTTCAATAGGGCCGGAATGTGCTGTCCGCAACCGCATTTGCGGATTCGCATCCACATTTGTTATATTACCCCCTGTATAATGTACCCTGACACCCCTTGGTTATATTACCCCCTGTATAATGTACCCTGATTACCCTCAGTTATATAACTGAGGGGTATCAGTCAGGAGACATTATGGGTAATATTATAACTAAGGGGTATCATCAGGGTACATTATACAAGGGTACAGTGCTATCAGGGGGAGTGGGGACATTATACAGGGGTCCTTAGTTATATTACCCCTGTATAATGTACCATGATACCCTAAGTTATAGGGGTAACCGTATCAGGGACAGGTTGAGGAGGGGCTGGGCGCAAACCAAGCAGGGAGGGCTCAGGGCAGGCCATAAGTGGAGGTAGTGGGGGTATAAGGGTACATACTTTTTTTCTAAACTTTGTTTTTATTCTTACTTTTTCTTTTCTATAGGGCAGGCAGAGTTGAGAGGTTGCAATGCCACAGCAGTCACAGTCGACTGAGTCTGAGTCCACTCCTGTCTTCAGTCTCCAGTCCTGCTGTCCTCCTCCTCTCCTGACAGTCCAAGCTGGGGCTAGGCCTTCTAGCAATAGACAGTGGGCAGGGCCGGACTGGCCTGCCGGGATACCGGGAAATTTCCCGGTGGGCCGGCAAGCCCGAGTGCCGCAAGGCCGCGGCCCTGGTGACAAGTGGGGGCGGCCGCGGCCGGGCAGAGCAGGAGATGAGCGCTTCCATTGCGGCAGGGCTCATCTCCATAGTCATCTGTATTGCCGTCCTCAGGACGGCAATACAGATGCCTGTGCTGCGGCAGAGGAGGGAGAGGTGTGTCCCGTCCTGTTCCTCTGATAGGCTGCCGGCCTAGTGCTGGCAGCCTATCAGAGGCCGGTGCAGGCGGCGCGATGACGTCATCGCGTCGCCTGACTGCCGTATAGCGAGGGACACAGACGGAAGAGGCAGCCTGCATCGCATCACATTGCTGGAGGTAAGTATAAGTATTTTTTTTTTTTTTTTTTTTATATAGATACAATATATACAAGGGGGGACTACTGGGCTGGGCTGGCACATGATAAGGGGGGCTACTGGGCTGGCACATGATAAGGGGGGACTACTGGGCTGGGCTGGCACATAATAAGGGGGGCCACTGGGCTGGCACATGATAATGGGGGGGTCTACTGGGCTGGGCTGGCACATGATAAGGGGGGCTACTGGGCTGGCACATGATAATGGGGGGTCTACTGGGCTGGGCTGGCACATGATAAGGGGGGCTACTGGGCTGGCACATGATAAGGGGGGACTACTGGGCTGGGCTGGCACATAAGGGGGGCTACTGGGCTGGGCTGGCACATAAGGGGGGACTACTGGGCTGGCACATAAGGGGGGCTACTGGGCTGGGCTGGCACATAAGGGGGGCTACTGGGCTGGGCTGGCACATAAGGGGGGACTACTGGGCTGGCACATGATAAGGGGGGACTACTGGGCTGGCACATGATAAGGGGGGCTACTGGCACATGATAAGTGGGGCTACTGGCACATGATAAGGGGGGCTACTGACACATGATAAGGGGGGCTACTGGCCCATAAGGGGGGCTACTGGCACATAAGGGGGCTACTGGCACATAAGGGGGACTACTGGCACATAAGGGGGCTATTGGCACATAAGGGGGGCTATTGGCCCATAAGGGGGGCTACTGGCCCATAAGGGGGCTATTGGCAATAATGGGGGCTACTGGCACATGATATGGGGGGGCTACTGGCACATGATATGGGGGGCTACTGGCACATGATATGGGGGCACTCTGGCTACTGGCACATGATATGGGGGCACTCTGGCTACTGGCACATGATATGGGGGCTCTGGCTACTGGCACATGATATGGGGGGGGGGCTCTGGCTACTGGCACATGATATGGGGGGCTCTGGCTACTGGCACATGATATGGGGGGCTCTGGCTACTGGCACATGATGGTGGGGGGGCTCTTATTACTGGCACATGATTGGGGGCATCTATGGGGGCACATCTTACTGCAGATTATTGGGGGGCACTATAGGGGCATCTACTGAGGCTAAAAAGAAGATATTTTATATGGGGGGCTCTGTATAGGGGCATTTTATACTGGGACACATTATGGTGGGTACTATGGGGAAGGGGGGAGCACTATGGGGGTCATCTACGGGGGCACTGAGAAGGGGTATTTTATGTTGGCACATTATGGGAACATTAGCTCAACTGGGGGCATTACAAAGGGGTATGTTTTGCATATTATAAGGAGAATTATTACTACTGGGGGGGGCATTATGGTGGGCTTTATTACTCCCCCATGGTATGACCCCCTAGTAGCAGCACCAGACTCTCCCTGCTCTGCGACCCCTCTGCCCCTTCCCCAAATCCTTATTATGAAATCTTTCTCATTAGGATAAAGCACAACATCAGCTCCACCGAGCCCCCGGCCAAAGTGTTGAAGTGGCGTCCGAGATCCCCAAGGGCCAAGTCAAGTAACTGTAAGTTTTTATGGGGGTTCTACAAAAGAGCTATCGTGGGGCAAAGTTCATATTCGTGTTTACACACGTGTTTTAAAATGAATGCTTTCTCCTATTATAAACAAGTAAATAATGACGCAATGCTGTGGGGCTGGTGTGCAACTTTTTGCAGGGCTGGTTTTTATCCCCAGTCCGGCCCTGACAGTGGGCACCTGTAGAAGACAGCCAGGTGAGGTCAGGGCCAGGCTGAGGGCCGGAGGCTCAGACAGCCGCAGGCTCAAGTCACAACACAGTCGAAGAAGAAGTCACTAGTAGCACTAGCTAGCCTAGCAGAGTGACGCAGCACGCAGGACAGGTCCAGGAGCAGAGAGATCATTGAAGGCACTCAGTTAGAACTTAGTCTATCACTCACTAGTGGCACTTGGCAGCGCGAGCGCAGCAGTTTGCAGTGTGTTCGCACGGGCGGGAACCGGGAAGGCATACAGCAGCGCAGCTTTACTTGTTGACGACCGTGACGTCAAGTCGTCAACTAGTCTCTGCGGCTGCCACACTCAGCCAGCCTGCGCCCGCCCTGCACGCTCTGCCTCCGCGTCCGCTGGGTCCGAACGCCGCCCCCCTGTGACTCTAGAGTAGACGACTGTCTGTATGTATCTGTGGTGGTGTGTGTACACTTTAACTTTAATCACTGACACTGAGGTCAGTAGTGCCGACGCAGCAGCAGCCGCAGCGAATGATTACTATTATATTAGAGTTAGCGATTCAGCAGGGGGGCACCCGGGGGGGCAAGGAATGAACTGGGGGGGCAATTGCCCCCCCTTGCCCCCCTGTAGCGACGCCACTGAGTAGAGTAATAGAAATCCAACAGACCCAACAGTCATGACATGCATGTGCTGCTGATTCTCTGTAATTCCATCACTTATTGAAAGGGGCATGTTGAAAATAATAGCAGTGTGGAGTTCAATGAGTGAGGTCATTCATTCTTTGAAAAACAGGTGGCAATTATTTAAGGAAGGAAGGCAGCAAATGTTTTACATGCTGGTTACAGTGCATTTCTCTGTGAAATTCAGAGGAAAATGGGTCGTTCCAGACATTCCGGAGGAGATGGGCGGGCTGGAGGGACGCGCTGGGCGGCGGCAGTTTGTGAAGGTAGACCGAGCCTCTAGGTGCTAATGATGCCCCCATAGCACCTAGAGGCTCATTAGCATATCAATAAAAGTTCTTTTTTTAGCGAAACGGCAGGACAATAAGCTGTTATATTAGGATGGTTTGGTAGAGCAGACACTAGCGGATCGCTAGTGTCTGACAGCTAAATATGTAAAAACGAAGTGGTAGAAACCATTTAATGAATGTTGCTACAATGATATACTTATATGCACAATATGTGTCATTCACTCACAGCAATGTTTCTTTTCACAGTAAAATTGAAACTCATCTTCCAGGGCATGACCTCTGTGAAGATTCAGCAGGAGGCGTCCACCTACACTGTTGTTTATGTATCTCCCCGGCAACGTGATGTCATCATCACATGACCAGGGGCGGGCTATTTAAACCTGTTTGTTTGTTTGTTCTTCCAATCATACTAGCTGCTCACTTTCTGTGAGTGCCGAAATGCGTGTCACCTTAATATGAGTGACCAATAAATTTCTTATCAGCAAAGATTATTGGAGTGCCTGTTTTCTTCTATTTTTCTGTAACGGGATTACATCCGCACAAACCGAGCACCCATTGACCAGCACGCAGTGTTGCCTGACTTTATCACACAGTATTACAATGTAAGTCAATGGGGACGGATCCGTTTTCACTGACACAGTATGGTGCAATTGAAATGTAAGTCAGGATGGATCTGTTTTGACTTAGACTTTTTTTTTTTATAATAATGCAAACGGATCCGTTCTGAACGGATACAAGTGTTTGCATTATAGGTGCGGATCCGTCTGTGCAGATACCAGACGGATCCGCACCTAACGCATTTGTGAAAGTAGCCTTATTCGGTTCAGGGAGTCGTTCAAATTATATTTTAGACTACATCCTAATTCTTCTGGGGACGAGAGTCAAAGAGTGGGTTTAATAATTTCGTTACTTAAATGTAATCCTCAGTCTTGGGCTTTTTTGTTGCCGACCGGATCACAGCCCCTCCGGTCGGTAGATTAATTTTTCAGAGCTCTAGGTCTTATCTACGATGACCCAGATCGTTGCGTGTCTTACGGCAGGGAGAGCGTTCAGCAGAAACCTATTGCTCTGAATTTAGGAGATGTGCTACGGATATGGAGTGGAATGATCCAGCTCTCCATAGTCAATTCTATCAAGGGTTATCGGAGAGCCTGAAGGACGCATTAGCGTTTCACAAATATCCTGAGTCAATGGAGGCGGCCATGTCCCTTGCTGTATGTATTGATAGAGGGAGAGATCTAAGGTTCCTTACTCTCAGGATGTACTATTATATAAGGTGGCATCCTCCTTCCGACACTTTGGGTACAGAGACACTTGAGTTTATGTCTGGTGATGAACCAATGCAGCTGGAGGGAGCTACCCCTGGACTTGGTGATAATAACTTTAGGCTTAAGAAGAGACTCTGCTTTTTCTGTAGAAAAAGGGGACATTTTGTTAACATATGTCCTTATGTTCAGCGTCAAGGTGAAAAAGAAAAAACATGTTTAATCCTCATCTTACTCTTAGTGGTGTGGGTGGAGAATCTGAGAATTTACTTTTGTCATTTGCCGGTAGTACCCGATTTCTCCTGTCTGCCGAGCTGGCACTAGATTCCTAAACTGTGGGAATTGAAGTGTTTATTGACAGTGGGGCAGGAGTTAACCTAGTTGATGGTCAGTTCGTCCGTATTGTGGGGATTTGCTCTGGTAGACAGGGTGTGCGGACGCAGTACAGAGGCAAATTACCAGTTCTTAAATCAAACTTCTGTATTTATTCACACATAAAGCAAAAACAAAACGTCACTTTTCAGTTTATGTGTTCATTCACACATAATGGAAAGTCCACATAGCAAAAATCACCTTGTTGGCAGTTCTGCCTCCAGCAGTCCATAGCAGGCTTTTAGCGGGCCCATTTCCCTTACAGACGGGTCTCATCCCTCCAGCACGGCACAAGACTCAGATCACAGCACACACACCTCTTGAGCTCCAATGTCAGACTGAGGTAATCCTCCTCACCTGGAAGTACTGGCTGGTTTTTAGGCCTGGAAAAACCTGGCCTGGAACATGGTGAGTAGTCACCCACCCAGCACTTTGACTACTCCCAGTAAGAGCCGTTCCGGATCAGCTATACAGCCATACTAAGTATTAAGGTGTCAAACAGCAACTGCTGCTGACATATAGAAACCGCCTCTTACTCCACCGAGGCCAGGAACCTTGGTGACACGTACCTATCATCCACGATGATTCTTTGTACCTTCTTACAGTATGCATGAGTTGACTACAAGTGCATTAAACAAAAATATTTCGGTATTTGCAACAGAAATGTTTGTCACAAATGGTGCAGAACATCCTTTTAAAAGTGGGTGAACTTCATCAAGAATCCATTTCGTGTTTTGTGCTGGAGGGTCTGCCTGCTCCCTTGGTGCTAGGTTTACCATGGTTAAGCAAACATAATCCTACCATCGATTGGCAAGTGAGACAGATTCTTGATTGGAGTGATTATAGCATAGACAACTGTCTTAGCACATCGCTTTCTGTTGTAACCACTAAAGTTATACCTTCTTTTATTTCTGATGTATTCTCTGAAAGTAGAGATCAGGAGTTACCTCCACATCGGGGGTATGATTGCCCTGTCAAGCTTGTTCCCGGAGCTAGGTTGCCCAAGTCTCGGTTGCTGTCACGAGGGTGTCAAGACCCACGCCTGACTCCGTTATACCCGGGGTCAGGAAGTCACAGCGGTTGGCTGCGCGCTCTATGTAAGATAGGGCTGTTTCCTTATGGTAGCTTTCTGGGTTTGCTTTGCAACCCTTTTTGGCTCACTCAGGGATCCGTAGCTTCTTCTCCTCAGCTGTTCCTTGTCCAGCACTCCCAACCTCCTTATATTCCCCTCTCACACTTCTCTGGTTGCCAGATATAGAGATTCCTGCCTGGACTTCTATACTGACCCTCTGGAGCTGTGTTGCTGCGTTCTCTGGTTGTTGGTCCAGAACGTTACCCTCCGGATCCCTGTTGGACCTAGGTGGTCTGCTGTGGTCGCCCACCTGGGTGTATGTGTTTGTCTGTATTGTCTGTCCTCTCCCTGGTGTTTCCCTCTTAGTGTCAGTGGTGCGGACTAGCGATCCCACCGGCCCGTTCACTATCTAGGGCTCATTCTAGGGAAAGCCAGGGTTTAGGCACGTGATCACCGCACGGGTGAGGAACCCGTCTAGGGACGTCAGGGCAGTCAGGTGCCAGCCGCAAGGTGAGTCAGGGGTCACCACCTTTCCCTCTCCCTTGGGCAGGGCTTTCCCTTTTCCCTCCCTGTGCGTGACGCCGGTCATTACAGTTGCATAATCTTTCTGAACCAGAAAGAGCAGCCATGCAAGAATATATCACCGAGAGTTTGGCTAAAGGTCATATTAGACCATCCAAATTGCCAGTGGATGCAGGGTTCTTCTTTGTTAAGAAAAAGGACGGAACTCTTAGGCCATGTTTGGACTTCCGTGAGCTTAATCGCATTACTGTCTGTGATACTTATCCCCTTCTGTTGATCCCAGATTTGTTGAATCAGATTGTCGGTGTCAAGGTGTTCTCTAAGTTGGATTTGAGGGGGGCATATAATCTGGTAAGGATCAAGGAGGAGGACGAATGGAAGACGGCCTTTAATACCCCTGAAGGTCATTTTGAGAATATGGTCATGCCTTTTGGGTTAACCAATGCTCCTGAGGTTTTCCAACATTTTATCAATGACATCTTTCATCATCTGGTGGGCAGGTTTGCTGTGGTGTACCTGGTTAAATGACAGGAATGACTTGAGCGTGTTTATTTGATAAAATCCTCACTGCCTTTATTTATTTATTTGTGTTTGCTTTGTATTGTGGTACTTATTTGTTTTATGTACTTTGGATTATTTGACAAGCGTTTTTGTTGCCATGACAACCAGGCGCTGTGTCAATAAATACTGACGCGCGCTAGCGCAGTGAAGTCAGAGGCCAGACGAAGCGTGAGTTAGCGCGAAACAGCCGTCACCACTCCTGTGTCCGTGAAGCTCGCATGTCATGTGCCTGCCGGATTGCTTTTTTAAAGTGAAGAATAAAAGGACTGTTTTTATTCAGCAGCAGTGGCGTTGCAAGGGGGGTGCGGACCGCACCGGGTGACACCATTGATGGGGTGACACCAGCAGGGCCGGCATTTACGAGTTATTTGTATTGCCGTCCTCATGAGAGGGAAAGATGTGTCTGGGATTCGAACCCACGACCTGTCAGCGATGCGATGCAGCCTCTTCCTGTGTCCCGCCATGTATGTCCATATATGGAGTCAGTGCTTGTGTATTCTAATTTAGACTGTATTTCAGAAAATTTTCTGCTGGGATTCGAACCCACGACCTTCTGTATCAGAGGCAAAGCATTTACCCACACAGCCATAAGATCTGCCTTGCTACTATACTAATATGAGACTTCTACTGTTATAGCTGGCTAAGTGTACATCTATACACATGACAGCTGCCCCAACACACCCAGCACTGCTATACCTCTATATGACAGCTGTCCCAGCACACTCAGCTCTGCTATATCTCTATATATGATAGCTGCCCCAGCACACCCAGCTCGGCTACATCTAATACACATGACAGCTGCACCAGCACACTCAGCTCTACTATATCTCTATATATGACAGCTGCCCCAGCAAACCCAGCTCTGCTACATCTATACACATGAAAGCTTCCCAAACACACCCAGCTCTGCTACATCTATACACATGACAGCTGCCCCAGCACACTCAGCCCTGCTATATCTCTATATATCTATCTACTGTATAGCAATACTTAGAGATATATAGACGTAGCAGAGCTGGGTGTGCTGGGGCAGCTGTCATGTGCATAGATGTAGCAGAGCTGGGTGTGTTTGGGCAGCTGTCATGTGTATATATGTAGCAGAGCTGAGTTTGCTGGGGCAGCTGTCATATATAGAGATATAGTAGAGATATAGCACTTTTTTTTGGGGGGGGGGAGAGAGGCACTTGATACTGGCACTTTGGGGGGGGGGGGGGGGGTGGCACTATGACAGCTGTCCCAGCACACTCAGCTTTGCTATATCTCTATATATGATAGCTGCCCCAGCATACCCAGCGCTGCTACATCTAATACACATGACAGCTGCCCCAGCACACTCAGCTCTGCTATATCTCTATATATCTATCTACTGTATAGCAATACTTAGAGATATATAGATGTAGCAGAGCTGGGTGTGCGGGGGCAGCTGTCATATATAGAGATATATTAGAGCTGAGTGTGCTGTCATGTGTATTAGATGTAGCAGAGCTGGGTGTGCTGGGCAGCTATCATATATAGAGATATAGCAGGGCTGGGTGTGTTAGGGCAGCTGTCATGTGTATAGATGTACACTTAGCCAGCTATAACAGTAGAAGTCTCATATTTTTTCAGTCAGTAGCAAGGCAGGTCTTATGGCTGTGAGGTTAAGTGCTTTTCCTCTGTTACAGAAGGTTGTGGGTTTGAATCCCAGCAGAAACTTTTCTGAAATACAGGCTAAATTAGAATACACAAGCACTGACTCCATATATGGACATACAGGAAGAGGCTGACATTGAGGTAAGTAGAAGTGTTTTTTTTTTTAATACCCGAGGAGGGGGAGGAGGGTTGGCACCTGATACTGGCACATGGGGGGGAGGGGGGTCGGCACCTGATACTGGCACATGGGGGGGGGGGGGGGCGGGAGATGGAACTATGATACTGGGACATGGGGGGAAGAGAGAGGCACTTGATACTGGCACATGGGGGGGTTGGCACTTGATACTGGCACATGGGTGGGTTTGGCACTATGATACTGGCACATGGGGGAGAGGGGCACTATGATACTGGCACATGGGGGGGGAGAGGCACTATGATACTGGCACATGGGGGGGAGAGAGGCACTATGATACTGGGACATGGAGGGGAGAGAGGCACTATGATATTGGGACATGGGGGGGGAGAGAGGCACTATGATACTTATATAATTCAAATAGTCTAGTTGCCTAGACTAATAGACTCCCGTTTCTGGTCAGTATAAAATCTAACATTTATTTATTTCATTGTTAAAAATATAGCATAAAACGGGAGAACAAAGGAAAACTTTAAAATTCTAGGTTTAGCAGGATCACTGAGCAGAGTAAAGGGTTAATTTCACCCATATACTCTGCATGCCTTAACATATATCCATCCACCTTTTTATTTCCGCGGTGTATTTTCCCTTTTATGGAGTTTTATGTTTGAGGGTCACCTAGTGGTTATCAGTCATTATTTTCTTGATATATCTCAAGTATGTCTCTCCACCATTAGTGGTCGCGGTTCAGAGGAGTCTGCAGATACTTCTCTCCGCGACAGGATCCCTGCCTAACCTAATCTAAAAATTAAAGGCTAGAGCTCCCCAACATGTTTCGCCACTGTAACGTGGCTTCATCAGGGGAAAGGAGCTACTATCAACAAGAATGCTTTACGACGATGTTCTTTTATCCTCTATGGGAAAATATTTTTTCCTGGGTCTAAAGGGTCTTTGAAAATTTGCACTATGATACTGGCACATGGGGGGGGGGAGAGAGGCACTTGATACTGGCACTTTTGGGGGGGGGGATATGGCATGGCACTATGATACTGGCACATAGGGGGGGGGGAGGAGAGAGCCACTTGATACTGGCACTTTTTGGGGGGGGGGGGTGGAGAGAGGCACTTGATACTGGCACTTTTTGGGGGGGGAGGTGGCATGGCACTATGATACTGGCACATGGGGGGGAGGAGAGAGGCACTTGATACTGGCACTTTTTGGGGGGGAGGAGAGAGTCACTTGATACTGGCACATGGGGGGGTTGGCACTTGATACTGGCACATGGGTGGGTTTGGCACTATGATACTGGCACATGGGGGGAGAGGGGCACTATGATACTGGCACATGGGGGGGAGAGAGGCACTACGATACTGGCACATGGGGGGGAGAGAGGCACTATGATACTGGGACATGGAGGGGAGAGAGGCACTATGATACTGGGACATGTGGGGGGGGAGAGAGGCACTATGATACTGGCACATGGGGGGGGAACTTGATACTGGCACTTTTTTTGGGGGGGAGGAGAGAGGCACTTGATACTGGCACTTTTGGGGGGGGGGATATGGCATGGCACTATGATACTGGCACATAGGTGGGGGGGGAGAGCCACTTGATACTGGCACTTGTTGGGGGGGAGGAGAGAGGCACTTGATACTGGCACTTTTGGGGGGGAGGTGGCATGGCACTATGATACTGGCACATGGGGGGAGGAGAGAGGCACTTGATACTGGCACTTTTTTGGGGGGAGGAGAGAGTCACTTGATACTGGCACTTTTTGGAGGGGAGATGGCATGGCACTATGATACTGGCACATGGGGGGAGGAGAGAGGCACTTGATACTGGCACTTTTTGGGGGGGAGGACAGAGGCACTTGATACTGGCACTTTTTTGGGGGGGAGGAGAGAGGCACTTGATACTGGCACTTCTTTTGGGGGGGGGGGAGATGGCATGGCACTATGATACTGGGACATGGGGGGGAAGAGAGAGGCACTTGATACTGCTACACTGTGCCCCACAATATACAGTATACCGCTACACTGTGTAGTCTGTGCTATAAGCACCATTGTTTTGTGGTAGCGGACAGAAAATAATCTGGAAGTGCCCCTCCCGAGACCAGGCTCTGACTGCTAGGGGGGTCTGCTGAGCTAACGGATGCCCCCTATGGCAGTAGCACCACCATAGCCCCCATATATGGCAAAAAATTATTGCTTCGGGGAGGGGGGGGGGGGGTGACACCATTTTCTACCGCATCGGGTGACACCAGCCCTAGCAACGCCACTGTTCAGCAGTGGTGAGTGCCACCCCTTCTCTTATGTCTTCATCTCTGTTGTGATATTCTAATTTATTCTCCTGACAGGGAGACGCATCAGGATCACGTGAGACAAGAGTTACAGATCCTAAGAGAGAATAAACTGTATGCTAAGATGGAGAAGTGTGTATTTGCAGTTCCGGAAGTGCAATTCCTGGGTTTTCTATTCTCATCTTCAGGTTTTCGTATGGATACTGAAAAGGTCCATGCTGTGTTGGACTGGGATCGACCTCGAGGCAGAGGTGCTGGAGGCCCATGGAGATGGACCAGATTCCTGTCCTTCAGGAAAGTTGTTTGTTCCTTCTGAATTACGGCACAAGGTGTTCAAGGAACATCACTGTACAGTTCTTACAGGACACCCTTAGAGCAGATCCACGGTCGTTCTCATTTCTCATAGATTCTGGTGGCCGGGGTTTGCGTAAATGTGTTGAGGGCTATGTGTCAGCTTGTGGTACTTGTGCACGTGCTAAGGTGACACATACTTGGCCTTCAGGATCTCTTCTTCTGTTGTCCATCCTGTCCCGACCTTGTATTCATTTATCAATGGACTTTGTAAGGATCACCTGGCACCCCGACTGAGTACCTCCGTTGACGGATGCTCCTAGCATTTTCCTGAGGTTTCCAAGCACTCTGGCAGACACCACAATCACCGAACCGAAGCAGCATATAAATCCTCTTCAAGCATATGAATGCTGTAGCCAGTTGAATAGGAAACCATACGAATAGGTTTACACTCCTAGCAGTCAAACTGGGACAGCATGCAATAAATCCTCCCCCAAGAATGAGACGACACTTCACCTTAAGGGGTTAAAACAGGAACTGACTTTATTTAGACATAGCACACCTACTTTAAACCCCCCACAGCCTCATTTACATACAATAGGGCACCTAGTTGACTATGGTACAAGGAAGGGGGGGCAGACAATAGCAAGGGCTAGATATATACAGTCCACAACACACAGCAATACAATTTAACCGAACCCATAATAACACACATAATATTTAAGACAGCCTGAATGCAATCTGCTACACAGTCTTAAAGGGGCATTGTTCCTAAAAGTCATAATATGTCCACGGATGGCCATTAAAGGGCCAGTAGCAGCAATATAAAATACCACATGCCCAAATATTGCATTCAAACGTACCAATTTACCAGGGGCCATAGTCAGCAGGTAGGAGGCGGGCAGCCAGGCCTCTCCAATGCCCAGTGGCGAGGCGGGTTCCGCCACATTTCTCCCCTTTGCCATTGAGACTATCCAGACTCCAGACCTCCAGGCGGTCTGGGGCTCTGATAGTCAGATGGCTTTTCTCAAAGGGTGTAGTTGTCCCTATGGCTCCCTGCCGCTTGTGCCCAGTTGTAGATCCATGGCTTGGGGGGAAGGTAACCAGGGTGCCCTCTCCCCTGGTTGAACAAATCTGTTGCTGGGGGGGAAGGGGTAACAGGCTCCTCTCTCTGCGACACCCTCCCTTGTTGTAGGGGAAAACAGACTGCCTCTCCTTCCAATACATTGTCCTGTTGTTGTGGACCAGGACAGACTGTCCATATCCCCAGTGGTGTAGGTGCAGAGACTACGGTCCCATCTGCACTGTTGTGGGGCTTACTGTCTCCCCTTGGTGTGCTAGGCAAACCGCTGGGGCTACTTGGGGAACAGCGGCCAGCGGTGTTCTGCACTGATGCCAGCACTTCTGCTGGGGCGAGGGGGGTACAAGCCAGTCCTGTAACAAGGGGGTCGGTGGAGCAGAGGCTAGCGGCTCTCTGCCCTGATGCCAGCTCTTCTGCTGGGGTGAGGGGGGTGCAAGCCAGCCCTGTAACAAGGGGGTCGGTGAAGCAGAGGCTAGCGGCGCTCTGCCCGAATGCCAGCTCTTCTGCTGGAGGGACTGGAGTACAGTCCTGCTGGGTAGTAAGGGGACAAGTAGGGCAGAGGCCAGCGGCGCTCTGCCCAGATGCCAGCTCTTCTGCTGGGAGGGGGCCAGAGGGGGCTAACGACTCCTCTAGTGACCCCAGTACCTGGTTTGGAGTTGGCTGTGGAGGGGAGGGGTTGCTTACCTCCTCCTCCTGGTACTGCTGCTGTTGGGGAGAGAGACCGATTGTCTCCCCTCCCTGTAAAGCACACTGCCGCTGTGGAGTGAGACCGGCTGTCTACACTCCCTGTAGTTCACACTGTCGCTGGGGAGTGAAACCGGCTGTCTCCCCTCCCTGTAAAGCACTCTGCCGCTGGGAAGGAAGGACGACACACTTCTCTCCCTGTATTACCCCCATCTGGAGTTGGAGATCTGGGCCGGCTGCCCCGCATCCCTGTAGGGCCGGTAGAGAGATCTCGGTCCCATCTCCACCTGCCATCTGTGGGTCTTCCCAGGACCAGTCTGTGAGGTCCCTCATTTCTGGGGCTGGTTGGGGAGTAGGAGGTACCGAATGCAGGTCTCCTGATGACGGCCTTAGTTGTTGGGGAGGGGGAACGAAACTCAACGCTCCCAATGGTGTACAGTCCATAAGCCCTATCAGGTTAGAGACAGGCGGTGTCACTTGATCATATAAGTCCGCATAATTCTGTTCGATCTCCCACTGCTCTGGTGGTACTTGCAGGGTATAGGGTGACTGACTGGAGCTGACCAGGTGCTGGTAATTCTGCTCCAGTTCCCATTCCTGGACAGCCAGTTCAATCAGGTCTGGCCTTAGGTCTTCGGCCATAGGGAGATCCAGCACGGCCTCTCTGTAGTCAAATATGTCCCAAAGCCGTGACTCTGCCGCACTCCCAAATTCCGGTTCTGCAAAGGCCCCCCATAATAAGCCAGGGCCATTATAATCCTTGCCCTCGGGTTTGTCAAATTTGGCCATTCCAGGAACCCGCTGAACCGCGTACCAACGTAGTGCTTGGTATGCATCATCGAGACCCAGTTCCCTCCATGCCAGTGAATTAAGTTGCATCACCAATTCCTCCTGGGTCTGTTCTCCCAGCATAGGTATCCGTAGGGCCACTCTGGCTTGTAACCGCTGCTCCTTGCTGGGAAGACGCTCACCTCGCCAACGCTGAACACCTTCTAGGGTTTCTTCCCACATCTCTTGTCGGGCACTCTCTCTGCAGTCCAACCTGGTTGCCTCTCCTATTGGCTTGACCAGTGGTGCCAAGAGGTTCTGTAACCTCCGGTTACATTCATTTTCTACCTCGAGCGTTGTCCAGGGACTCGCTGGTTCTATGCCGTTCCATAATAATTCCTTGGTCTCCAGGGTGTTGTTCCTCTCACACCAGGACACCATCCCACTGCTTGCCACCAATGTAATGGATCACCTGGCACCCCGACTGAGTACCTCCGTTGACGGATGCTCCTAGCATTTTCCTGAGGTTTCCAAAGCACTCTGGCAGACACCAAAATCACCGAACCGAAGCAGCATATAAATCCTCTTCAAGCATATGAATGCTGTAGCCAGTTGAATAGGAAACAATACGAATAGGTTTACACTCCTAGCAGTCAAACTGGGACAGCATGCAATAAATCCTCCCCCAAGAATGAGACGACAATTCACCTTGAGGGTTAAAACAGGAACTGACTTTATTTAGACATAGCACACCTACTTTAAACCCCCCACAGCCTCATTTACATACAATAGGGCACCTAGTTGACTATGGTACAAGGAAAGGGGGGGGGGCAGACAATAGCAAGGGCTAGATATATACAGTCCACAACACACAGCAATACAATTTAACCGAACCCATAATAACACACATAATATTTAAGAATGCAATCTGCTACACAGTCTTAAAGGGGCATTGTTCCTAAAAGTCATAATATGTCCACGGATGGCCATTAAAGGGCCAGTAGCAGCAATATAAAATACCACATGCCCAAATATTGCATTCAAACGTACCAATTTACCAGGGGCCATAGTCAGCAGGTAGGAGGCGGGCAGCCAAGCCTCTCCAATGCCCAGTGGTGAGGCGGGTTCCGCCACAGACTTTATCACAGATTTGCCGAATTCATCAGGAAAAACTGTGATTCTGGTGGTTGTTGATTGCTTCAGCAAGATGTCGCACTTTATAGCATTATCAGGTCTACCTAATGCTAAAACTTGTTGATAACATCGTGAAGCTACATAGTATTCCCTCTGATGTGGTGTCTGATAAGGGGACTCAGTTTGTTTCCAGATTCTGGAAGGCGTTTTGTACTCGCTTGGGGGTACAATTGTGCTTCTCTTCGACCTTTCATCCTCAGTCGAACGTACAGACTGAACGCACTAACCAGAATCTGGAGACTTATTTGAGATGTTTTGTCTCAGAGAATCAGGAGGAGTGGTCTTCATTTTGGTCTTTGGCTGAGTTTGCCATAAATAACCGTAGGCAGGAGTCCACTGATAAGTCACAGTTTTTTGGGGCATATGGCTTCCATCCGCAGTTTGGCACATTTTCTGGTGCTGAGACTTCTGGTATACCTAAAGAGGAAAGATTTTCCTCTTTGTCATCTATTTGGCGGAAAATTTAAAATAATGAAAGAAAAATGGGCAACAAGTATAAACGTATGGCTGACAAGAGACGTATCAGTGGCCCGGACCTGACAGTGGGTGATTCTGTGTGGCTGTCCACAAGAAGCATTAAGTTGAAGGTACCTTCTTGGAAGTTGGGTCCAGGGTTTATTGGTCCATATAAGATCTCTGCCATTATTAACTCGGTAGCCTTTCGACTTGAACTTGCGCAGGCTTTAAAAATTCATAATGTTTTCCACAAATCATTTCTGAAGAAATATGTTTAACCTGCTGAACCATCCTCCTTGCCTCCCGCTCCTGTCATGGTGGACGGTAATCTTGAATTTCAGATCGCCAGGATAGTGGACTCATGAATAGAGTTGAGCGGACACCTGGATGTTCGGGTTCGGCAGGTTCGGCCGAACTTGAAAAAAAAGTTCGGGTTCGGGACTCGAACTTGACCCCGAACCCGAACCCCATTGAAGTCAAAGGGGACCCGAACTTTGGGGCACTAAAATGGCTCTAAAATAGTCCCGGAAAGGGCTAGAGGGCTGCAAAAGGCATCAAAATGTGCTTAAGAGCATGGCAACTGTTCTGCAAGCAAATGCGGATAGGGAAGTGACTTAAAATAACATAAAATACAGAAAAATTTAAAATAACAATCTGGATCTAGGAGTAGGAGGTTGAGGAGGCGGTGGATGGGTGGATGTGGCGGTGTAGGTTAACGTGGCAGTGTAGGTGGAAGCAGCGGTGAAGGAGGAATAGGTAGCCAACACTGATTTGTGTTATTTTTTATTTTTAAATTGGGTTATCCCCCAAAATATTGGGACATATAACAAAATAAAACAAAGAATAAGTGAGTACAAGAATGGATGGTTGAGGCTGGTATAAATGTCTATTCTGCACAAGGTACGGACAAGTCCTGTGGGATCCATGCCTGGTTCATTTTAATAACCGTAAGCTTGTCCACATTGGCTGTGGCCTGTGATAATGCTCATTGCCGTGCTAAACACACGTTCACACTATACACTGGCTGCAGGGCATGTCAGCACCTCCAAGGCTGATAAAGCTTTTCCACATTTGGGCCATGCTAACCCTGCCTTCTCAGGTGCTGGCCTTGCCCCAGCTGCGTTGGCGACCTCTTCCTCCTCCTCTGCCTTCGCCTTGTGATTCCACTGTGCCCCCGCTGTCAGGTGGGAATGCCATCACGGCAAAAGGGGGTTCTTGTCACCCAGGCACAGCAGGGGTTCATTCACGGCATAAGGGGGTTCTTGTCACCCAGTAATAGAACAGAGGATTTTGAGAGATTTAGGCCCCTGTTACTCAGGCACAGCAGGGGTTCATTCACGGCAAAATGGGGTTCATGTCACCCAGCAATAGAACAGAGGATTTTGAGAGATTTAGGCCCCTGTCACCCAGGCACAGCAGGGGTTCATTCACGGCAAAAGGGGGTTCTTGTCACCCAGCAATAGAACAGAGGATTTTGAGAGATTTAGGCCCCTGTCACCCAGGCACAGCAGGGGTTCATTCACGGCAAAAGGGGGTTCATGTCACCCAGCAATAGAACAGAGGATTTTGAGAGATTTAGGCCCCTGTCACCCAGGCACAGCAGGGGTTCATTCACGGCAAAAGGGGGTTCATGTCACTCAGCAATAGAACAGAGGATTTTGAGAGATTTAGGTCCCTGTCACCCAGGCACAGCAGGGGTTCATTCACGGCAAAAGGGGGTTCATGTCACCCAGCAATAGAACAGAGGATTTTGAGAGATTTAGGGCCCTGTCACCCAGGCAAAATGGTAAAATGGCACCCGACAATTGAAAATAATTTTTTTTTCAATTTAGGGCACTAAAATTGGCACTTTTTTGCATTAAAATGGCTCTAAAATAGTCCTTGAAAAGGCTAGAGGGATGTAAAAGGCAGTAAAATGTGCTTAAGAGAATGGCAACTGCTCTGCAAACAAATGTGGATAGGGAAATAACTTAAAATGAAATAAAATAACTAAAAATTACAAATTATTAACCTGCAGCTTAGAGAAGGAGGTAGATATGGAGTCGGAGGTTGAGGAGGCGGTGAATGTGTTGTTGTAGGTGGAGGCAGCAATGGAGGAGGAGGAGGTATCCAACAATGTTTTTTATTGGGACAAATAAAATAAAAATAAAACAAAGAATCATTGCACTTGACTTGAGTACAAGAATGTATGTTTGATGGTGGTATAAATGTCTATTCTGCACAAGGTACAGAGAAGTCTTGTGGGATCCAAGCCTTGTTTATTTTAATGAACGTGAGCTTGTCCACGTTGGCTGTGGACAGGCGGCTGCGTCTGTCTGTAATGACGCCTCCTGCCGTGCTAAATTCACGTTCAGAGAGTACACTGGCTGCAGGGCAGGCCAGCACCTCCAAGGCATACAGGGCAAGCTCTGGCCATGTGGACAATTTGGAGACCCAGAAGTTGAATGGGGCAGAACCATCAGTCAGTACGTGTAGGCGTGTGCACAGGTACTGTTCCACCATGTTGTTCAAATGCTGCCTCCTGCTAACACGCTCCATATCAGCAGTTGGGGCCGGTTGTTGCAGCAAGGTGACAAAGCTTTTCCACATGTTGGCCATGCTAACCCTTCCTTCTGAGGTGCTGGCGCTGACACAGCTGCGTTGGCGACCTCTTCCTTCTCCCCTGCCTTCGCCTTGTGCTTCCACTTGTCCCCCGGTGTCAGTCGGGAATGCTCTCAGGAGCGCGTCTACCAGCGTGCGTCTGTAGTCGCGCATCTTCCGATCACGCTCCAGTGAGGGAATTAAGGACGGCACATTGTCTTTGTAACGGGGATCCAGCAGGGTGGCCACCCAGTAGTCAGCACACGTTAAAATGTCGGCAACTCTGCAGTCGTTGCGCAGGCACTGCAGCATGTAGTCGCTCATGTGTGCCAGGCTGCCCAGAGGTAAGGACGAGCTGTCCTCTGTGGGAGGCGTATCGTCTGCGTCCTCCGTATACCCCCAGCCACGCACCAGTGATAGGCCCGAGCTGCGTTGGATGCCACCCCGCTGTGAACATGCTTCCTCCCCATCCTCCTCCTCCTCCTCCTTGTCCTCCAATAGTGGGCCCTGGCTGGCCAAATTTATACCTGGCCTCTGCTGTTGCAAAAATCCTCTTTCTGAGCCACTTCTAAAAGACTGGCCTGAAAGTAATAGAGATGACCCTTCTTCCTCCTCCTCGTCCTGGGTCACATCCTCTTCCATCATCGCCCTAAGTGTTTTCTCAAGGAGACATAGAAGTGGTATTGTAACGCTGATAACGGCGTCATCGCCACTGGCCATGTTGGTGGAGTACTCGAAACAGCGCAACAGGGCACACAGGTCTCACATGGAGGTCCAGTCATTGGTGGTGAAGTGGTGCTGTTCCGCAGTGCGACTCACCCGTGCGTGCTGCAGCTGAAACTCCACTATGGCGGCAGGATGAGAACGCCGGAAGCGCGCACAGATGGCCCGCACTTTATGCAGCAACTCTGACATGTCGGGGTAGTCCCCGGCTAGTCCCAGAGCTGCAACGAGATTTTGCCCATTATCGCACACCACCAGGCCGGGCTTAAGGGCCCACTGGCAGCAACCACTCGTCGGTCTGTTGTTCTATACCCCGCCACAACTCCTGCGCGGTGTGGGGCCTGTCCCCTAAACACATCAGTTTCAGAACGGCCTGCTGACGTTTACCCCTGGCTGTGCTGAAGTTGGTGGTGAAGGTCTGTCGCTGACCGGATGAGGAGGTGGTAGAAGAGGAGGAGGAAGCCAAGTAGGAAGAGGAGGCAACAGGAGGCAAAGAATGATGCCCTGCGATCCTTGGCGGCGGAAGAACGTGCGCCAAACAGCTCTTCGCCTGGGGCCCAGCCGCCACTACATTTACCCAGTGTACAGTTAGGGAGATATAGCGTCCCTGGCCGTGCTTATTGGTCCACGTATCTGTGGTTAGGTGGACCTTGCCACAGATGGCGTTGCGCAGTGCACACTTGATTTTATCCTATACTTGGTTGTGTAGGGAGGGCACGGCTCTCCTGGAGAAGTAGTGGCGGCTGGGAAAGATGTACTGTGGGACAGCAAGCGACATGAGCTGTTTGAAGCTGTCCGTCTCCACCAGTCTGAATGACAGCATTTCAAAGGCCAGCAGTTTAGAAATGCTGGCATTCAGGGCCAGGGATCGAGGGTGGCTAGGTGGGAATTTACGCTTTCTCTCAAAGGAGATGGAGAGCTGAACGCTTCCGTGTGACATGGTGGAGATACTTGGTGACGGAGGTGGTGTCGTTGGTGGCACATCCTCTGTTTGCTGGGCGGCAGGTGCCAACGTTTCTCCAGAGGCGAAGGAAGAGGCCGAGGCAGCAGCAGAAGAGGGAGCAGGAGGGGCCTGAGCCCTTTCTTGATTTTGAAGGTGCTTACTCCACTGCAGCCCGTGTCTCGCATGTAGATGCCTGGTCATGCAGGTTGTGCTAAGGTTCAGAACGTTAATGCCTCGCTTCAGGCTCTAATGGCACAGCGTGCAAACCACTCGGGTCTTGTCGTCAGCACATTGTGTGAAGAAGTGCCATGCCAGGGAACTCCTTGAAGCTGCCTTTGGTGTGCTCGGTCCCTGGTGACGGTCGCCAGTAGCAGGCAAACTGTTTTAGCGACGGCTGCTCTGCTTTTGCACCCTGCTCCCGCTTTTGCTACGCTGTTGGCTCGGTCTCACCACTGCCTCTTCCTCCGAACTCTGAAAGTCACTGGCACGACGTTCATTCCATGTGGGGTCTAGGACCTCATCGTCCCCTGCATCGTCTTCCACCCAGTCTTCCTCCCTGACCTCCTTTTCGGTCTGCACACTGCAGAAAGACACAGCAGTTGGAACCTGTGTTTCGTCATCTTCAGAGACGTGCTGAGGTGGTATTCCCATGTCCTCATCAGGAAACATAAGTGGTTGTGCGTCAGTGCATTCTATGTCTTCCACCCCTGGGGAAGGGCTAGGTGGATGCCCTTGGGAAACCCTGCCAGCAGAGTCTTAAAACAGCATAAGAGACTGCTGCATGACTTGAGGCTCAGACAGGTTCCCCGATATGCATGGGGGTGATGTGACAGACTAATGGGCATGGGTTTGAGGCGCCACCTGTGTGCTTTCTGCAGAAGACTGGGTGGGAGATAATGTGAACGTGCTGGATCCACTGTCGGCCACCCAATTGACTAGCGCCTGTACTTGCTCAGGCCTTACCATCCTTTAGAACGGCATTAGGCCCAACCAAATATCGCTGTAGATTCTGGCGGCTACTGGGACCTGAGGTAGTAGGTTCAGTAGGATGTGTAGCTGTGGCAGAATGGCCACGTCCTCTCCCTGCACCAGAGGCTCTGCCAACACCACCACCACGACCATGACCGCGTCCCTTATTAGATGTTTGCCTCATAGTTAGCGTTTACAAAGCAAAGTAAAAAGTGTTTAAGTCTGTTAAAAATAATTAACCGCCGGGGGGCGGAGCCTAGCAGGAGAGCCGGATGCAGGCGTTTTAGAGAGCTCTGCTGCAATCCGGGTTCAACCAAACTATTAACAGCGTCTTTTTCGCAAAAAAATTGGAAAGACCATGAGAGAAAAGTCCAAGGAGACCCCAGGGAAGTCGAAGCAAGCCCTGAGCCAAGGGGATCTGGACAAATTTATAAAAAAATCCAGGGCCCGTTATGAGCCCAAGATGGCCGCCACATGACAAGCATTTATACCGGCGGGAACTGATGGAGAATCAGAAGCGGAGGAAGATAGTGAGGAGGAAGACTTCACAGCCCAAGTAGACTTACCTCTATCCAGAAGCTTTATGAAATCCCTGCTAGCAGAAGCGCTGGAGCCCATACGCAGCAATAGCAGGCAATCTGGACAATGCTCAAGCGCACGTAAATTATCTTTACTCACTGGTGGAAGACCAGGATAATAGAGCACGGTGCAATAACATCCGCATGAAAGGGATCCCAGAATCCATCACCGCCGAATCGCTGGAGCAAGAGGTACAGAGATTTTTTATGTGTCGTCTTCCTGATCTGCCGGCCGACAAATTTGAAATGGATAGAGTACATAGAGCGCTCCGGCCACTACCTAAACCGCAAGAGCCCCCTAGGGACGTTATATGCCGCCTTGCGAACTTTCAAGTTAAGGAGCAGCTTGTGATCGCAGCACGAGCGAATAGGTCAGCTGAGATTGAAGGATCTCCTGTGGCCTTATATCAGGACTTATCTCCAATGACTCTGGGAAAACGGAGGCAGCTAAAACCTCTCCTAGAAGTCCTGAATCAAAAGAAATTAACTTACAGATGGCTACATCCCTTTGGGCTTCTGATCAACACGCTCAACAGAAAGCAAGTGATTAGATCCCACGCAGACTTACCTAGAGTTTGTGAAGTTCTGGGAACGCCGAAGTTAGATATTCCAGATTGGTGCACAGCTCAAAATATCGCATCGTTACCATCCATACCAATGTATGACTCGTGGCAAACAAACTCTCCCAAGCGCTATAAGAACAAGCGGCATCAAGCTAATGCTGTGGCCAGATCCGAGATGACTGCTGCAGGAGTGCCAGACCAAAGAAAGACACAAGATGGGTCGAGTATTTAGTGCCTTGATACTATTATGTGGACTGATAAGTTCTCTTTTATACTTGTCCATTTTCTCTACATGTTGGAAATGTTTGCTAGTATCCTCTGGTTCTCTTCTCTGCCAGGAAGAGTTAAATTCTCAAGTCATGCTGAATTTACCTTGCAGAGACGTTCCCTAGTTGGATAGTAGCATCTAGTGGAAGTTATATGTTACTGCATTCTGTGAGATACATGCTCATTATGTTGATATCCCATTTTTGCTGGCTCGGGAGGTTACCCGGTCCCTCGGAATAGCTCCCCTCCTCGAGTTTGAGTTAATTACTCTTAATACTGTTTACTAAGTATGTTAACAGGGATTTTAATAACTGATGTGATCATCTGTTTGGATCCGTTGAAATAGGTCTATTGTTTCCTTCCCCCTCTTTACTTGCTTTTCCTTCCCCCTTTCCCTTCCATCATATGCATTTTAAGATACATGGCTAGTACTAGGGAATATGGTACTATTTACACTAAATATGGCTAGTCTACGAATTTGCTCGTATAATGTGAAGGGACTTAATGCCCCTCAAAAAAGGAGTCAAATTTGTCACTTTCTACATAAAAGTAAAGTGCAGGTAGCATGTCTGCAAGAAACACATTTCCGAGCAAATCACGTCCCTAGACTATCACATATGCTATATAATCAGTGGTTTCACAGCACTTCGCCAGGAGCAGCAACCAAAGGTGTGAGCATAGCATTCCATAAAAATACGCCGTTCGTCCATACCTCCACGCTGACCGATACAGAAGGTAGAAATATTTATGTTAAAGGAACGATAGGCCCACAAATGTACACCTTTGGTAATGTTTATGCCCCAAATGTGTCTCAGGTCTCATGGCTTATTCCAGCTTTAACTGCTTTGAACAGTTTTGAAGAGGGCATTGTTGTCCTGAATGGAGATTTAAATCTCACGTTAATACCCAGACTGGACTCCTCCACAGTATCCTCTGCTCTATCCAATGCTGCCCTTCAGAGAATTAATGCTACATTAACTCAGGCCGGCTTTGTAGATGTTTGGCGAAATATGCACCCGAATGCCAAAAATTATTCTTTCTACTCAGCGCCCCACAAAACCTATCAGATTGGATTATATATTTCTCAAAGTGCAATTTATCCAATTCTGTATCTCCTCGAATATTGGTTCTATTCTATTATCTGACCATGCACCGGTGTTCCTGTCTTTAGTGATACCTAATATGCCAAAGGCAGAATCCCGATGGCGGCTCAATGAGACGTTGCTTAATAGTTCCAACATCCCGAAGTTATCACAACTTTTACAAGAATACTTCCAGTTAAATAACGAAGGTGACCTATCGTTTTTGACTTTATGGGAAGCTCATAAGCCGGTTATGAGAGGTCATTTGATCGCTCTTGGCACCTTCACAAAAAAGCAAAAACAAAAGAGAATTGATGAATTAAACAGGAAAATTGAACATCTAGAAAAACGCCATAGGCAGTCTCAACAAGAGAGTGTACTAGCGCAGTTGGAGACTCTCCGCTCGGAAATGAAAAATCTGCTAAACGCCAACACAGCAAAACTATTCCTTTCAACGAGATATAAATTCTATGCCCATGGCAATAAAGCCACTAAAGTTCTCTTGTCCCAGATAAAGAAAAGAAAAATATCCTCATATATATCTAATATTAAGACACCAGACTCTAACATAGTACGCAAAACCAACCTGATTGCTCAGCAGTTCTGTGACTTTTATAGCCAACTATACAATCTTAGAGGTACCCTTTCCCCTGCTAGGGAGGAATATTTAAAGTTAGCCACCAAACACTGGCTAGATGACCTTACTCTGCCTGTGTTAAGTAAAGAACAGTCATTATCCTTAAACACCCCCTTTTCGTTAACAGAACTACAAACTGCACTAAAAGAATCCCCATTACATAAAAATCCAGGGCCCGATGGCTTCCCTGTCTCGTATTATTCCACCTTCAAAGAGATTTTACTTCCAATGTTCTTAAAAACATGTAATGAGGCAAGGGAGAGAGGAGCCTTCAATAGTGATATGCTGCAAGCACAGATTTCCATCATACCCAAACCAAAAAAAGACCACTCACTCTGCGCAAACTACAGGCCTATATCGCTATTAAATAATGACCTTAAGCTTTACGCAAAAATGTTAGCAAACAGACTGAAAAAATACTTGCAAGATCTAGTCTCCCCTGAACAAGTAGGTTTTGTGCCAGGTAAAGAGGGGAAAAACAACATTATTAGAGTGATACACCTTATGCAAATTGCAAAGTGTACATCTATACCTTTGATTTTGCTTAGTATGGACGCAGAAAATGCGTTTGACAGAGTGGATTGGCAATTCATGTCTCAAACACTGGCCAGGTTTGGCATACCTCAATCATTTATTGATGGTGTAATGGCAATGTATCGACATCCTACAGCAAAGGTCCTGGTGAATGGTACTCTCTCCCTTGCCTTCAAAATAACAAATGGTACTCGGCAGGGTTGTCCATTGTCCCCTCTATTGTTCATATTGACAATAGAAACCTTACTACAGGCATTCCGACAAAAGACAGAGATAAAGGGGATGACCGTAGGGAAGACAGTACACTCAACAGTCGCATTCGCGAACGACGTTGTACTCATAGTTACAAACCCAAAAGTTGCTTTCCCAGCGATTATGTCTGTTATAGGACAATTTCATGAGGTCTCTAACTTCTCTGTCAACTTTTCAAAGTCAACAGTTTTAAATGTATCCTTGCCGGCACATGAACAGGCTATTTTGCAAAACACAACGTCCTTCCAGTGGACGACAAGGGCGATAACATTTTTAGGAATAGAAATTACCCCTGAGTTCAATCAGCTATATAGTGAAAACTTCTGGTCTATCCATCAACAACTAGAGGATTTTATAAGCAGCTGGGATATTCTCCTGGTTTGGCCGTAAATCCCTTATAAAGACAATACTCCTTCCAAAAGTGCTATATTATTTGCAGGCCCTACCGATCCCTATCCCCCTAGCTTTCTTTAAAAGAGTTCAGAAGATCTTTCTTAAATTTTTATGGGGAGGAAAGAAAGCGAGAATGCCCTCGGCATATGTAATCCATCACCCCATGAGAGGGGGTATGGGAATACCGGACATTCATACTTATCATAAGGCAATTCTTTGTACTAGAACTCTAGATTGGCTACGTCCTACCCCAGGTCGACTAGACATTAGTGTGGAAGAAGCAATGTCAAACCTCCCTTTAAGGTCCTTACTTTTCCTGGACCTGACGAGAGTAAACAAAATGCTTATAACACACAGCTCGATTACTAAACACACGATAACCCGATGGTGCACACTAAACATGCTTCAGAAGCTGATGCCTAATTATGCTTTACTTATGCAAGTAAGAGATGTTCTGTGTCAGTCAAATATATGTTTCTGGAATACAGTAAAAGAGGGAGACAAGAATAATATGACGCCAATACTGTCCTTGTGTCCAGACGCTGATTTGCCAACATTATCAGAATTAGAATTGCACCCTGCTTTGAAACAATGTACTACATTCCAAATAACACATTGCTATCACATACTTAAAAAAACGAACTAAGGCTCCAATATGGGGCACATATCACACAAAATTCGAAAAAATGCCATTGCAAAAGCTAGAACCTAAAAAGAAGATTTCCCAGTTATATACCTTGATTATTTCCTTCACAAACACAAATAGATGCAAATGTATTGATAAATGGGAAGAGGAATTAGCTATAAAGTTTGACCAATGGGAATTGCCAAAGGTATTATTGGCTCCAGGGAAGGTCTCTAGATGTGTAAAATTGCAGGAGAATAGCTACAAAGTCCTTACACACTGGTATTATACACCACAGCGTTTACATACTATGTTCCCAGAAGTCATCTCTGTTTTCTGGAGGTGTGAATCTAATATAGGGACTCAAAGTCATGTTTGGTGGTCGTGTACTAAAATACAAACTTATTGGCAGGAGATATGTAAAATACTCTCCCAGGTGTGCAGAACGACAGTTCGAGCGTCGCCTAAAATATGTCTTTTTGGTCCAATGGGAGAATTAACCAGTACAAAATCAAAAGAGGTTCACACTTTGTGTAAGACACTCTTAGCAGCTGCTCCTCTTCTTGTGGCTGTATACTGGCGGAAAACGGATCCCCCATCATTACAACATTGGTATAAGAAATGTGACCAGATCTATAGATTGGAGAAAATCGCACACTGGGATACCAGAACGCCTCAACGTTTCTCGGATATATGGGGTCCATGGAAGAAATTTAGAGGGTTTGCAGACTAAAGCCAAAAGTCCATTTGAGAAAGGTATAACATTTAAGAAGTGAGGGAAAGTGAGATATCATGACTTATAATATCCTCTACCCTCCTTCCCTCAGATTCCCCCCCCTCCCTCCCCTCTCCCCCCCCCCCTTTTGGTAATGGTTCCCCAAGTTCATGTTTTACCAGACAACGCGATATAAAGATTATATCACTATCCTTATAACTAATGTATTGGTTGTAATATAAGCATGCCGATAGATATGTGATCTAGCCATTGTTAACTTTCTTTCGCCTATCGGTGTATATTCATATTAAACAATAAAAACATTTTGAATTAAAAATAATTAACCGCAAATAAAAACCCTGATGTAGGGTATTGCACTCCAATTTTTTTTTTTTAACTCTATATGACAGCGGTATTTGTGGCCTAAATGTGACAATCACTTATGAACGTGTAATCCCAGATGTGCAGTATATCAGAGGCTTTTTTCACCCCAGTATGCCAAAGCCATATTTATGGCCTAAATGTGACAGTCACTTATGCTTGCCTAATCCCAGATGCGCAGTATATTAGAGGGTTTTTTCACCCCAGTAACCAAAAAGCCGTATTTCTGGCCTAAGTGTGACAGTCACTTATGCTTGTCTAATCCCAGATGTGCAGTAAATTAGAGGGTTTTTTCACCCCAGTAACCAAAAAGCCGTATTTCTGGCCTAAATGTGACAATCACTTATGCACGTGTAATCCCAGATGTGCAATGTATTAGAGGCTTTTTTCACCACAGTATGCCAAAGCCATATTTCTGGCCTAAATGTGACAGTCACTTATGCTTGTCTAATCCCAGATGTGCAGTATATTATAGGGTTTTTTCACCCCAGTAACCAAAAAGCCGTATTTCTGGCCTAAATGTGACAGTCACTTATGCTTGTCTAATCCCAGATGTGCAGTATATTAGAGGCTTTTTTCACCCCAGTAACCAAAAAGACGTATTTATGGCCTAAATGTGACAGTCACTTATGCTTGTCTAAGCCTAGATGTGCAGTATATTAGAGGCTTTTTTCACCCCAGTAACCAAAAAGCCGTATTTATGGCCTAAATGTGACAGTCACTTATGCACGTGTAATCCCAGATGTGCAGTATATCAGAGGCTTTTTTCACCCCAGTATGCCAAAGCCGTATTTATGGCCTAAATGTGACAGTCACTTATGCACGTGTAATCCCAGAAGTGCAATATATTAGAGGCTTTTTTCACCACAGTATGCCAAAGCCGTATTTCTGGCCTAAATGTGACAGTCACTTATGCTTGTCTAATCCCAGATGTGCAGTATATTAGAGGCTTTTTTCACCCCAGTAACCAAAAAGCTGTATTTCAGTCCGAAATGTGACAATCACTTATGCACGTGTAATCCCAGATGTGCACTATATTTAACAGATGTATATTTTTAACCCCAGTAAGCAAAAAGCTGTATTTCTGGACTTGCAGACATGCAGATAGCCTGTGTTGGTGCACTATCGTTGCATAAAATGGCTGCCGATTATGTATTGATATTGACTAACTGAAGAAAAAAAGTTCGTTTTCAGCAGTAGTTGGCTCAGGGCAGGCTTAAAAAAATTGTGCACTGCACCCACAAAACACATTTGCTGTAGATCGCTGAGTACAAAAAACTGTTCTTGATAGGATTTCTCCCTGATCTCTCCCTCACAGCAGCTGCAGCCTCTCCCTACACTAATCCGAGCAGAGTGACGGGCGGCGCTACGTGACTCCAGCTTAAATAGAGGCTGGGTGACATGCTGCAGTTGGCCAATCACAGCCATGCCAATAGTAGGCATGGCTGTGATGGCCTTTTGGGGCAAGTAGTATGACGCTTGTCGATTGGCTGCTGTGCAGCCTTTCAAAAAGCACCAAGAAACCCCCGAACCCCGAACCGAACTTTCACGTAAATGTTCGGGTTCGGGTCCGGGTGTCGAAAACCTTTACAGTTTGGGTTCGCTCAACTCTACTCATGAATTCTCCGTAGATCCCTTCAGTATCTCGTTCACTGGAAGGGGGTTTCGGTCCAGAGGAGAGAATGTTGGTTCCAGCGGCCGACATCCATGCTAGTTGCCTTTCACAGGGCTCATCCGGATAAGGTCTGTCCTGGGTGTCTGGAGGTCACCACTAGAAGGGGGGGGGGTACTGTCACAATACCTCCTGTGACAGAGGTTAGAAGATCTGAGAGACTGGCTGCATGTGAGGTTATCTGACAGCCTCTCGATTTTCACTTGTTGCAGTGTTGTTGTTGGTAATGACCACACCTCTTGTCTCAGGTGTAGCCTGTGGACATTACTGCTCCTCTATTTAGTCTGGACTCACACTTCTTACCATGCGGTTGATATTATCTGCCTGAAGCTGGAAGAGCTGGTGTGTGGTTCTCATCTGAGTTCCTGCTCATCCATTTTCTGTTGGAGATAAGTGTACTTCTCTTTGTATTTTGTTGTTCCCATTTGCTTGTTGTTTACTATGCCTCAGGGAGACGCTGGTTCGTTCATCTGGGAAGGAACCAGTAGTCTCAGACGCTGTCACTACTCCTAGGGATATTCAGGGTTACTAAGGCCTAGGTTTCCGGTGTATGAATGTTCCCACCTTTAGGGTCTATTCATACTGACAGGAGTCAGGGCTAGGTTTAGGGTTTTCCTAGGTGGTTTCCGTTTCCCTTTCCCTAGCCTGGAGGCCAAGCTTCTGGTCATTTTTCTTCTGTTGTCATTCTGGTGTTCCTCCCCTCCCCCTACATTGTGACAGCCAGCCACACAGCAAAAGAGGGAGCAGGGATCAAAAGCAGAGCACCCGTCCCCCAGCCAGAACTCCTGCTACTGTGCAACGCGCCAAGAGACAAAGCACACGAAAGCCAGTGCAAAGGAGTTCCCTGGTGTGGCAGTTCTTCAGGCAGCGTGCTGACCACAGGACACGGGTGGTTGGCACGCTGTGTAGTCAGAGCCTTAAAGGAGGCATAAATGTTCTCAACCTGAGCTCCACCTACATGATCCGGCATCTGACCGCAAAGCACAAGCTGCAGTGGAGTAGACACCTAATAACCACAAAAGATCTGAGGCTCCTCCTGCTCCCGTTTCTGCTGCAGTCTCATCCTCTTCCTCCGCCTCTGGAGCGACAGAGGCACCTGCCACCCCACAGACAGAGGATTTGGCAGCCACACCACCACCGTCACCGAGCATCTTCACACTGTCCCATGAAAGCTTTCAGCTGCCCATCCCCCAAACACTGGAGAGAAAGAGGAATTACCCCCCTACCGTCCCGCGAGACCTGGCCCTGAATGCCAGCATTTCAAAAATCCTGGGCTTTGAAATGCTGCCATTTCATCTGGTGGAGACTGACAGTTCTGTATCCCAGATACAGAGGGCACAGACGATACACCTCCCACCAAGAACAGCTTGTCGTTACCTTTAGGCAGCCTGGCACACATGAGCGACTACATGCTGCAATGCCTGCGCAACGACCACCGAGTTTCCCCATATTCTAACTGGTGCTGATTACTGGGTGGCCACCCTGCTGGATCTCTGCTACAAGGATGCTTACTTCCGTCACTGGAGCGTGAACGGAAGATGCACGAGAACAAGTGAATGCTGGTAGAGGCGCTACTGATGGCGTTCCCACCTGACAGCTGGGGTGCAGTGGAAGCACGAGGTGGAGACAGAGAAGGAGGAGGAAGTCGCCAATGCAGCAGGGGTACCGTCAGCACCTCAGAAGGGATGGTTAGCATGGCCCAAATGTGGAAAAGCTTTGTCAGCACGCCACAATATCCAGCACCACCATCTGATACAGACTGTCTTAGCAGGAGGCAGCGTTTCAGCAACATGGTGATACAGTACGTGTCCACACGTCTGCACATACTAACTGATGGGTCTGCCTCATTTAACTTCTGGATCTCCAAATCGGGCACATGGCCTGAGCTTGCCCTTTATTTCTTGGAGGTGCTGGCCTGCCCTGCGGCAAATGTATTGTCAGAATGTGTGTTTAGCATGGCAGGAAGGGTGATCACGGACAGGCACATTCGCCTGTCCACAACCAACGTGGACAAGCTCATGTTCATTAAAATGAACCAGGCCTGTGTCCCACACGACTTGTCCGTACCTTGACCAGAGTAGAGATTCCGGCCACACCCAGCCATTGTTATACTGCAGCGCAGTTTGTGCATTCTCTTTGCTATTTCCTAAAGTTTTAGGGCCTCAACAAAGCCCCCCCCCCCCCAAAAAAAGAAGTTTGTCCGCCTCCTCCGTCTGCACCGCCACCTCTTCCGCCTGCACCATCATGTCTGCCTCCTCCTCCACTGGGACCTCCATTAGAGTAGAGAAGTATACTGGCAAGACCAAGACATTGTTATACTGTAGCACACTTTTGAGTTCTCTTTGCCATCTCCCAATGTTTGGTGGTTGACAGTGACCAACCCCCCACCCCAATTAAAAAAAAATAATATTGAAATAAGACGACCCATTTTGCATCCATCCAACTAATGTGGGAAAGGAAATTATTCTGTGGAGTGTGTCTGTGACAAATTAAGAACACCCCTTTGGCATCCGTCTTACTGTAGTAGAAGAAAAACTAGTTGCACGCATCCTCCACCATAATGTGACTGGGTCAGTGTAAGTCCACAAGCGGGTTTTCAGGTATCCGTACAGGGTTTAGTCACAGCAACTTAAACATCAGCGTTTTCCAGCAGCAAAATAAAGTCTATGTGACAACAAAACAATATGCTTTCCTCAGTGGAACATAAATTCTTAAAGGGAACCTGCCACCTCCCAAATGCATGTAAACCCACCAGCAGTACCTCAGGGTAGCCCGCAGTGTGATACTAATCATACTTTTCATGCTGCAGTCCGATGCTGCATAAGGTCAGAAAACGTTTTTTTATCCTCCGTCTGCGCTAATTTGCATGTCAGCTTGAAGTCAAGGGGGCAGTGGCCTCCTTGATTCAAGTCAAGGTAACCACGCCCCCACTTGCCTTTGACAGCCCGCAATTCGGCTTCGCTTTCTGAAGTCTCGCGCATGCGCGGTGCCTTCTATTTTACTGCGCGATCTCATGCGTGATACTTGGGAAAGGGAAGCCGAATTGCCTCGGTGGAGTAAGAGCCGGTTTTTATGTGTCAGCAGCAGTTGCTGTTTGACACCTTGATACTTAGTATGGCTGTAATAGCTGATCCGGGACGGCTTTTACTGGGAGTAGTCAAAGTGCTGGGTGGGTGACTACTCCCCATGCTCCAGGCTGGGTTTTGCCAGGCATAAAAAACAGCCATCACTTCCAGGTGGAGAGGATTACTTCCGTCTGACAGTGGAGCTCAGGAGGTCTGTGTGCTGTGATCTAAGGGCTATGTTGGGTCCGCAACTTGAACTGGGCTGGAGGGCCTGCCTGTGGACTTGACAAAGCAGAACTTCCAACAGGGTGTGAAGTAACACCCAGGAGAAAAGGTGACTGTTTTGTATATGAACTTTTCATGTGTGTGAACGATCACCAAGCAACTTGCGTTTTTGTTTTGCTTCCACGTGTGAATAAACACTGATGTTTTGAACCAAGAACTTGTACTTTGCCTCTAATCTTCACCCGCTAATCCTAACTATACATATATAGTAGGAACGTGGAGAGGGAAAAAGATGCTTGTTTGGTCCTCCTACTTCAAATTTGGGGCACTGCGCGTGCAATCTAATGTGCCGCCAGATAGTTGTGGTGTGTTATGTTGTTCTATTCTTATCAGTTTAATCAATGTTACGTCCCCTATCAGGGGACGTGTATATGGCATTGATTTTAGGAACCGGGAGATGGAAAAAGATGCTTGGTTGGCCCTCCTACTTAAAATTTGGGGCACTGCGCGTGCAATCTAATGTGCCGCCAGATAGTTGTGGTGTGTTATGTTGTTCTATTCTTATCAGTTTAATCCCTGTTACGTCCCCTATCAGGGGACGTGTATATGGCATTGATTTTAGGAATGGGGAGATGGAAAAAGATGCTCGGTTGGTCCTCCTACTTCAAATTTGGGGCACTGCGCGTGCAAGCTAATGTGCCACCAGATATGAGTGGTGTATTATGTTGTTCTATTCTTATCAGTTTAATCCCTGTTACGTCCCCTATCAGGGGACGTGTATATGGCATTGAATTTAGGAACGGGGAAATGGAAAAAGATGCTTGGTCGGTCCTCCTACTTCCAATTTGGGGCACTGCGCGTGCAATCTAATGTGCCGCCAGATAGTTGTGGTGTGTTATATTGTTCTATTCTTATCAGTTTAATCCCTGTTACGTCCCCTATCAGGGGACGTGTATATGGCATTGATTTTAGGAACGGGAGATGGAAAAAGATGCTTGGTCGGTCCTCCTACTTCAAATTTGGGGCACTGCGCGTGCAATCTAATGTGCCACCAGATATGAGTGGTGTGTTAAGTAGTAGTATTCTTATCAGTTTAATCCCTGTTACGTCCCCTATCAGGGAACGTGTATATGGCATTGATTTTAGGAACCGGGAGATGGAAAAAGATGCTTGGTCGGCCCTCCTACTTCAAATTTGGGGCACTGCGCGTGCAATCTAATGTGCCGCTGGATAGTTGTGGTGTGTTATGTTGTTCTATTCTTATCAGTTTAATCCCTGTTACGTCCCCTATCAGGGGACGTGTATATGGCATTGATTTTAGGAACGGGGAGATGGAAAAAGATGCTTGGTCGGCCCTCCTACTTCAAATTTGGGGCACTGCGCGTGCAATCTAATGTGCTGCCGGATAGTTGTGGTGTGTTATGTTGTTCTATTCTTATCAGTTTAATCCCTGCTACGTCCCCTATCAGGGGACGTGTATATGGCATTGATTTTAGGAACGGGGAAATGGAAAAAGATGCTTGGTCGGTCCTCCTACTTCAAATTTGGGGCACTGCGCGTGCAATCTAATGTGCCGCCAGATATGAGTGGTGTGTTAAGTAGCACTATTCTTATCAGTTTAATCCCTGTTACGTCCCCTATCAGGGGACGTGTATATGGCATTGATTTTAGGAACGGGGAAATGGAAAAAGATGCTTGGTCGGTCCTCCTACTTCAAATTTGGGGCACTGCGCGTGCAATCTAATGTGCCGCCAGATAGTTGTGGTGTTATGTTGTTCTATTCTTATCAGTTTAATCCCTGTTACGTCCCCTATCAGGGTACGTGTATATGGCATTGATTTTAGGAACGGGGAGATGGAAAAAGATGCTTGGTCGGTCCTCCTACTTTAAATTTTGGGCACTGCGCGTGCAATCTAATGTGCCGCCAGATAGTTGTGGTGTGTTATGTTGTTCTATTCTTATCAGTTTAATCCCTGTTACGTCCCCTATCAGGGGACGTGTATATGGCATTGATTTTAGGAACGGGGAGATGGAAAAAGATGCTTGGTCGGTCCTCCTACTTCAAATTTGGGGCACTGCGCGTGCAAGCTAATGTGCCACCAGATATGAGTGGTGTGTTATGTTGTTCTATTCTTATCAGTTTAATCCCTGTTACGTCCCCTATCAGGGAACGTGTATATGGCATTGATTTTAGGAACGGGGAGATGGAAAAAGATGCTTGGTTGGTCCTCCTACTTCAAATTTGGGGCACTGCGCGTGCAATCTAATGTGCCGCCAGATAGTTGTGGTGTGTTATGTTGTTCTATTCTTATCAGTTTAATCCCTGTTACGTCCCCTATCAGGTGACGTGTATATGGCATTGAATTTAGGTACGGGGAAATGGAAAAAGATGCTTGGTCGGTCCTCCTACTTCCAATTTGGGGCACTGCGCGTGCAATCTAATGTGCCGCCAGATAGTTGTGGTGTGTTATGTTGTTCTATTCTTATCAGTTTAATCCCTGTTACGTCCCCTATCAGGGAACGTGTATATGGCATTGATTTTAGGAACGGGGAGATGGAAGAAGATGCTTGGTCGGTCCTCCTACTTTAAATTTGGGGCACTGCGCGTGCAAGCTAATGGGCCACCAGATATGAGTGGTGTGTTATGTTGTTCTATTCTTATCAGTTTAATCCCTGTTACGTCCCCTCTATGCGTCAATCTTGGTGTAGTTATGACTGTGCTCGTGCGCACGTTGATTGCAGGCGATGGGGGTTTTACAAGGCTTATGGTCGTGCTGAGGTAGTTCAGTGACAGTTAAGTGACCCAGAAAACAATGATTCTGCAGTGTGGGCCCATTGTTGGCCTAGTAGGCTTTAATGATCACCTTAGATGATCACATAGAAAATTAATGTTTTTTCTATGCAAAATTATCCAGCTGATCACTTTTGGTCTGTTCACAATGAAGCAACGACCTTATCATCTGGGGTGTGCCAACATTGCCATTGCCAACACACTCGCAGAGGTGGTCGCTTCATTGTGATACGCAATCCCCTTTACCACAACAAGGTAACGATCACGAAGGGGAATTGACACATGTATGTGCCTTTTTTTTGTTTTGTTTTTGCAGCCACAGTGCAGCACCAGAGGCCAGAAAAATTAGGCATGTACATATGCCTGAAAAATTAGGTATTGTTGCAGCCGCTGCTGTAGCAGTGGCCAGAAAAATTGATGTTTGTTTCCCAGGCAGAAAGTGCCCTAAAACATTGCGGCTTGAACCCTAGTTGGTGGCAGATAAGTCACGCAAGTCATCCGGCATTCAGAGATAAAATACAGCAGCGTGTGGACCATTTTTAGCCTAAGGCAGCTCATCTCATCAGGCCTTTTTTAGTCGAATGTATCGCCCACTGTCAGTCCCTTCGAAATCCATCCCTCATTCATCTTAATAAAGGTGAGGTAAGCTAGACTTTTTTGACCTAGGCGACTTCTCTTCTCAGTGACAATACCTCCTGCTGCACTGAAGGTCCTTTCTGACAGGACACTTGAAGTGGGGCAGGCCAGAAGTTCTATCGCAAATTGGGATAGCTCAGGCCACAGGTCAAGTCTGCACACCCAGTAGTCAAGGGGTTCATCGCTCCTCAGAGTGTCGATATCTGCAGTTAAGGCGAGGTAGTCTGTTACCTGTCGGTCGAGTCGTTCTCTGAGGGTGGACCCCGAAGGGCTGTGGCGATGCGTAGGACTTAAAAAGCTCCTCATGTCCTCCATCAACAACACATCTGTAAAGCATCCTGTCCTTGCCGGCGTGGTCGTGGGAGGAGGAGGATTACTTTCACCTCTTCCCCTGTTAGATTCCGGTTGTGCTGTGACATCACCCTTATACGCTGTGTAAAGCATACTTTTTAATTGGAACTGCTGCATCCTTTCCGACTTGTGGTAATTCGGTAACATTTCAGGCACTTTCTGCTTATACCGGGGGTCTAGTAGCGTGGCCACCCAGTACAGGTCGTTCTCCTTCAGCCTTTATATACGAGGGTCCCTCAACAGGCACGACAGCATGAAAGACCCCATTTGCACAAGGTTGGATGTACATGGAGCTACTCATGTCCCGTTCCTCGTCCTCAGTGATCTCACTGAAGGTATGTTCTTCCCCCCAGCCACGTACAACACCACGGGTACCAGATAGGTGACAACGAGCACCCTGGGATGCCTGTTGTGGTTGGTCTTCCTCCTCCTCCTCAAAGCCACATTCCTCCTCTGACTCCTCTTCCTCACACTCCTCTTCCAGCGTTGCCGCAGGTCTAGCAAGCGATGCTGATAAGGCTGTTTCTGGTGGTGATGGTGACCACAACTCTTCCTCTTCACGTTCATCTACGGCCTGATCCAGCACTCTTCGCAGGGCATGCTTCAGGAAGAAAACAAATGGTATGATGTCGCTGATGGTGCCTTCGGTGCGACTGACTAGGTTTGTCACCTCCTGAAAAGGACGCATGAGCCTACAGGCATTGCGCATAAGCGTCCAGTAACGTGGCAAAAAAATTCCCAGCTCCGCAGAGGCTGTCCTAGCACCCCGGTCATACAAATACTCGTTGACGGCTTTTTCTGGTTGGAGCAGGCGGTCGAACGTTAGGAGTGTTGAATTCAACGTGTCGGGCTGTCGCAAATCAAGCGCCTCACTGGCATGTTGTTTCGCCGCTGGATATCTGAAAAGTGCGCCATGGCCGCGTAGGAACGCCTGAAATGGCCACACACCTTCCTGGCCTGCTTCAGGACGTCCTGTAAGCCTGGGTACTTATGCACAAAGCGTTGTATGATCAGATTACACACATGTGCCATGCACGGCACATGTGTCAACTTGCCCAAATTCAATGCCGCCAACAAATTGCTTCCGTTGTCACACACCACTTTGCCGATCTCCAGTTGGTGCGGAGTCAGCCACTGATCCACCGGACCAGCACTCCTGTCCGCCCTGAACTGTGCGTTCAGGGCGGACAGGAGTGCTGGTCCGGTGTGACTCTCTGCTTTCAGGCAACTCAACCCCAAGACGGCGTGACACTGCCGTATCCGGGATGTGGAATAGCCCCTGGCGAGCTGGGGGGTGCCGTTGATGTGAAGCAAGACGCAGCAGCAGAAGAGGACTCAGCCGAGGAGGTTATGGAAGAGGATGGAGTAGGAGGAGTAGAGAAGGTGGCAGCAGGCCTGCCTGCAATTCGTGGCGGTGTCACCAACTCCTCTGCAGAGCCACGCATTCCATGCTTGGCAGCCGTCAGCAGGTTTACCCAATGCGCAGTGTAGGTGATATACCTGTCCTGACCATGCTTTGCAGACCAGGTATCAGTGGTCAGATGGACCCTTGCCCTAACACTGTGTGCCAGACATGCCATTACTTCCTTTTGCACAATCGAGTACAGGTTGGGGATTGCCTTTTGTGCAAAGAAATTTCGGCTGGGTACCTTCCACTGCGGTGTCCCAATAGCTACAAATTTTTGGAAAGGTCAGACTCCACCAACTTGTATGGTAAAAGCTGGTGGGCTAAGAGTTCAGACAAGCCAGCTGTCAGACGCCGGGCAAAGGGGTGACTTTGTGACATTGGCTTCTTACGCTCAAACATGTCCTTGACAGACACCTGACTGTGGGCAGATGAGCAGGAACTGCTCAAGGCGAGAGATGGAGTGGCGGATGGTTGAGAGGGGGCAAGGAGGACAGCAGTGGTTGACGTGGCTGATGATGCTGGACCAGGAGGAGGATGGCGGCTTTGAGTTTGTGTGCTGCTTGTACTCATGTGTTGATCCCATAGGCGTTTGTGATGTGCGATCATGTGCCTTCGCAAAGCAGTTGTACCTAGGTGGGTGTTGGACTTCCCACGACTCAGTTTCTTTTGGCACAGGTTGCAAATGGCATCGCTGTTGTCAGTGGCAGACACACAAAAAAAATGCCACATGCTGAGCTCTGCAATGACGGCATTCTGGTGGTGGCAACAGCATGCGTTGATTGGCGTGCTGTCTGGCTGACCCTGGGTGCCGATGCATGCTGTCTGACTGTGCCACTAGCTCCTTGTGACGACCTCCCCCTGCTTCCAACTCATCTCCTCCTCCTCTCTGTCTCCCCATGTGAACTTTCCCCCTGTTCTTCTTCTCTTCTAGCGGGCACCCACGTGACATCCACGGACACATCGTCATCATCAACCGCTTCACTTGTATCTGACAACTCAGCAAAGGAAGCAGCAGCGGGTACAACATCATCATCATCACACCATACGTCCATGTGTGTAACGGTGCCTGACTGAGACATATCCCTGTTATCTACATCCTCTGGCAATAATAGTTGCGCATCACTCATTTCTTCCAACTGATGTGTAAATAACTCCTCTGACAGATCAAGTGAAGCGGCTGTGGTGCTAGTGTTGGTGGTGGCGGCAGGCGGGCGAGTGGTAACTTGAGAGGTGCCCGAAGCTAAGCTGGAGGAGGATGGTGCGTCAAGGTTCCGAGCGGAAGCTGTAGAAGATTGGGTGTCCTGTGTTAGCCAGTCAACTATGTCCTCAGAACTTTTCGAGTTCAGGGTACGTGGCCTCTGAACACTGGGCATTATTCTAGGGCCAAAGGAAATCACAGCACTACGACGGCCCCTGCGGGGTGGCCTGCCTCTGCCTGTCATTTTTTTTTAGATTAGTTAAGTTGTACTATGCGTGCAAGCTACTGTGACACCAGATATGAGTGGCACTGGGCACTGGCAGAAGTTGGCAGAGTAGACGCTGTAGGGCTGACACACACGCTTGCAGACAACTAACTGCTATTCAATCTATTACAGTCAAAATTGTATTTTATTTTTTAAATGTGCACTACTGTTACACCAGATATGAGTTGCACTGGTGTGACACTGTGCCCTTGCAGGCCCTGAAACGCACACTTGTGAAGGAAAATTACTGCTATTATTTCAGTCCAAAAAGTTTTTTTTTTTTTTTTTTTTTTTTTTTAAATGTGCACCACTGTTACACCAGATATGAGTTGTACTGGTGTGACACTGTACCCTTGCAGGCCCTGAAACGCACACTTGTGAAGAAAAATGACTGCTATTATTTCAGTCCAAAAAGTGTTTTTTTTTTAAATGTGCACCACTGTTTCACCAGATATGAGTTGCACTGGTGTGACACTGTGCCCTTGCAGGTCCTGAAACGCACGCTTGTGAAGGAAAATGACTGCTATTATTTCAGTCCAAAAAGTGTTGTTTTTTTTAACCGCCTCCGGACCGCCTAACGCAGGATCGCGTTCCGGAGGCGGCAGCCCTGCGCACAGTCACGCATATATGCGTCATCTCGCGAGATTTCCTGTGAACGCGCGCACACAAGCGCGCGCGTTCACAGGATCGGAAGGTAAGCGAGTGGATCTCCAGCCTGCCAGCAGCGATCGTTCGCTGGCAGGCTGGAGATGCGTTTTTTTTTAACCCCTAACAGGTATATTAGACGCTGTTTTGATAACAGCGTCTAATATACCTGCTACCTGGTCCTCTGGTGGTCCCTTTTGTTTGGATCGACCACCAGAGGACACAGGCAGCTCAGTAATAAGTAGCACCAAACACCACTACACTACACCCCCCCTGTCACTTATTAACCCCTTATTAACCCCTGATCACCCCATATAGACTCCCTGATCACCCCCCTGTCATTGATCACCCCCCTGTCATTGATCACCCCCTTGTAAGGCTCCATTCAGACGTCCGTATGATTTTTACGGATCCACGGATACATGGATCGGATCCGCAAAACACATACGGACGTTTGAATGGAGCCTTACAGGGGGGTGATCAATGACGGGGGTGATCACCCCATATAGACTCCCTGATCACCCCCCTGTCATTGATCACTCCCCTGTAAGGCTCCATTTAGACGTCCGTATGTTTTTTACGGATCCACGGATACATGGATCGGATCCGCAAAACACATACAGACGTCTGAATGGAGCCTTACAGGGGGGTGATCACCCCATATAGACTCCCTGATCACCCCCCTGTCATTGATCACCCCCCTGTAAGGCTCCATTCAGACATCCGTATGTTTTTTACGGATCCACGGATACATGGATCAGATCCGCAAAACACATACGGACATATGAATGGAGCTTTATAGGGGGGTGATCACCCCATATAGACTCCCTGATCACCCCCCTGTCATTGATCACCACCCTGTCATTGATCACCCCTCTGTAAGGCTCCATTCAGATGTCCGTATGTTTTTTACGGATCCACGGATACATGGATCGGATCCGCAAAACACATACGGACATCTGAATGGAGCCTTATAGGGGGGTGATCGTCTCCTTAAAGGATGTAAAGCAATGACGATATTTATCATCAAATGCCAATGGAAGGAATCTGATCCGGTCACCATCAGAGTGCAATTTTAAATAATCCATATTGGATTCATACAGTTCTAAGTGATTGGCTATCTGAGAAGAACCTTTCTTGGAAAATTTGGATACTGTAGTATTTAAAAACTTAATTATGCTGGAGGAGATCTGATCCTTGTCTGAATATTGGAAATTTTTCTTCCTAGAAACCACCTCAGCATATGTTGGTCGCCTGTGATCCTGTGGCAAGGAATAAGTCACATGCTTCCCCACATCACTGTCAGACTCACATGCACTTTCACAACTTTCATGAGACTCATACGACACAGGTGATTTAACCCGAACATCTCTCCTCGGGGGAACATGTGGAGAGGAACTTCTAGGGGCTTCCATGTTGCTGGCGCCTAGTAAGGCAGTTACAGTTTGGAATGCCCGACTTAATTGGGTCAATGCCTCCTGTGTAATCATGGCATCACTTTCGGGTGGCTTAGGGTCTTGGATGGATCCTGCTCTAAGAGCATGTGATGATATGTCTAAATGCTGGGGCGTAAGATTTGGAGGGTCAGGAGATCCTACAGTATTAGACGGATCTCTATCAGTATTAATCACAGTATGGCTTGATTTGCCCATCTGCTGAATTTTGGAATATCGAAGGTGCAACTCCTCTAAGTCACTTTTTGCCTTTTGGTATGCATCATGGCTATGATCAAGGTTGTATTTTAAGTCCTTGATCGTGTCCTCTGCAGACTTTAGTTCTGCTTCTATCTGGGCTATATGGGTTTTCGTTCCCATTATGGATTTATATCTCTTTTGTGAAAGAGTACTGACCGCCAATAATGCATATAAAACAGGTGGCAATGCACATAAGAGGTGTTGGTCCCTCTTGGTATTATCATTTGCCAAATCCATATATGTCAGGTATCTATCAACTGTGCCCCCTAGCATCCATACATCACAACGTTCTGCAAAGGCTCTTGTTTGCATGTCATTAATCCATTCATTCATGTCCTTGTCCACTTTAAACCGGGAATAAAGATATTTGATAATCTTCTGGATTATCTGTTCCGGGTATGATGGACTATCTGCTGTAGCATGGCGATTACCCGAGTCACTGCCTGTTGCACTCATGATTCTAATCAATAATCAATAACAACAACAACTTGACTTGCCAATAAGGATTAAGGAATATTTTCACTAATTGCACAAATTGGTTATAGAAATATCTCAATCAATCTCAGCAGTGCCTCCATATATGTCAGGTATTTATTTCATATAAGATATGAAATCATAAAAATTATGATTTAATATTTTTATTAAATATGAAAAATTTAATTGGCGGACATATAAACGCCAGTTTTTTTATTGATGAGATCTAAAGTCAATTCGTGCAGTTAATGAAACAGGGTGCAATTAATTATATAAAATATAATTTATTACAAATAAATACAGTAAAAATGGCATACAAATTAATACAAGGACAATATCAAAATTGACCACAAGATGGTGCTCCACCGTTTACGCCAGGCTCACTTCATTTACTACACCAAGTACAATACAATGCTACTCTTTTTTTAATCAAATTATTACCGATTAGTGTACTGGTTATCAAAACATTATGATGCAACGAAAAAACAATAGAAATGAATCTGCGGAAAGTCCCTTATGCTCAATCAAAGAATATGGCAGTAAGAGACACCTTATAAATACGCCCGTTGGCCTAACTACGGATAATAAAATCCGATCAGAGATCCCACTCTGATAGAAATATTACAGGAATTCTAATGATGTGCACGTTCATTAAAATTTCCCATAAAATTATTGTTTTAACACTATTGACCCACTAATAATGGGGTCTCAACTATATGCCAATTGGAGCGATTTATAATTTCTGCAAATGAAATAAATTATACATTACCCCTGGCTTTGGGATAAAGAGCTTTTAGAAGCGACCAAGCTTTCCAGGATTTAGATCTGCCAGTTTCTTTTTGTGAGTCTCGGGTGTGTCCCTGGAAGAATTCCTTAAGGTGTAGGGAGCTTTTTCTTAGGACTGGAAGTGGTGAAGATGTTCTGTGATCTGTCACGTCCTGTGGTACGTTCCTGACGTGTGAAGTGATGATCCCCTGATCTCCAAAACTGGATCAGATATTCTAATCCTTATCTATGTCCATCCCCTCTTGGATTAGGGATTTCCAATTAGATAAGGTGGGTGTGACGAATGTTAATCATGGGGATGATGTCACTTAATTGGCGTTCCTTAGAAACTTCTGCCCATCTACCACTTGATGGCACTGTTGTTTCATATATTAAATTTTAATGTTCAGGAATGCCAAATGCACACATATCTAACCTATTCACATGACTCCCCCAACCTTTTCCCATTACATCAACCAAGGAGGTACTCTTTCTGACACTTTGCTCAGACCGACTGGCGGCATTAGAAGTTTCCCTAATCCTTGAATTTATGGGGCAGATAAGAATACAATAGTCCTTAGAAAGTTTTATCCAGTTTGTGTATCATAGCCATCCAAATGACTAATTAATTGCCGTCTAAGATAACTGAGCTCTTCTCTAAAAGAAGATCCTCTTAGTAGAAAACCAGCTTATATGCTTCTACAGAATATACTCTCATTGATACATATGTGGCATAATATATATATATATATATATATATATATAAATGAATACAATGATACATTATCAATAACTGGATATGAATATACAAACATATATATCATTGCTTAAAATATATTAAATTACATACAATCACACGTGAATATATACTTTATACTGGTGATTATATGGAATAACGCTGCATACCAGTGTCTTAAGCAATAACCTCTCTTGACCCCGGTACTTAAGACAGTTTATGTGAGACCGATTATATTCTTTAAGATACCACATCTGTTGGCAATAACTTTTAAAACAATATACATTGCATGCCAGTGACTTTCTGTACCAGTTAAACTTATCCTGACCTTTTCTGGCTTATTCCAAAAGAGAGTTTGGCCTCTTAAAGGTAATGTGAATCTCCATTTTGGTTCTAATATTGTCAGACCTTAATATGCAGATATAAATGTGCCCGACAATATGAAAGCTGTATATATTAAACTTGAATTTAACACTTGCAGATCAGGAAAATACATTTTTTTGGCAAAAAAAGTGTGTTTTTAAAACCCCAGAAAATGATGGCTGTATTTATAGCTTAAATTGCACACTGACTAATCCAGATGTTGTAGATTGCCCAAAAAGTGTTTTTTTTTTTGTAACAGAATATGAAAGCTGTATATATTAACCACTTCCCATCTGGGCCATTTGCCCCCTTCCTGACCAGGCCTGATTTTGCAAAACTGACATATCTCACTTTATGTGGTAATAACTTTGGAACGCCTTTACTTATCCAAGTCATTCAGAGATTGTTTTCTCGTGACAGATTGTACTTCATGATAGTCATGAAAAAATCCCAAATTTACCAAAAATTTTGAAAAAATCGCAATTTTCTAAATTTCAATTTCTCTGCTTTTAAAACAGAAAGTGATACCTCATAAAATATGTATTACTTAACATTCCCCATGTATCTACTTTATGTTGGCATCATTTTGGAAATGTAATTTTATTTTTTTAGTACGTTAGAAGGCTTAGAAGTTTAGAAGCAATTCTTTAAATTTTTAAGAAAATTGCCAAAACTCACTTTTTAAGGACCAGTTCAGGTTTGAAGTCACTTTGTGGGGCCTACATAGTGGATACCCCCATAAATGACCTCATTGTAGAAACTACACCCCTCAAGTTACTTAAAACCGATTTTACTAACTTTGTTAACCCTTTAGGCGTTCCACAAGAATTAAAGGAAAATGGAGATCAAATTTTTAAATTTCACTTTTTTGGCAGATTTTCCATTTTAATCCAATTTTTTCTTTAACACATCGATGGTTAACAGCCAAACAAAACTCAATATTTATTACCCAGATTCTGCGGTTTACAGAAACACCCCACATGTGGTCATAAACTGCTGTATGGGCACACGGCAGGGCGCAGAAGAAAAGGAACTCCACATGGTTTTTAGATGCCATGTCCCATTTGAAGCCCCCCTGATGCACCCTTACAGTAGAAACTCCCAAGAAGTGATCCCATTTTGGAAACTAGGGGATAAGGTGCCAGTTTTATTTGTACTATTTTTGGGTACATATGATTTTTTGATCATTCATTATAACACTTTATGGGGCAAGGTGACCAAAAAATTGGTTGTGTTAGCACAGTTTTCATTTATTTATTTTTACAGCGTTCACCTGAGGGTTTCAGTCAAGTGACATTTTTATAGAGCAGATTCTTACGGATGTGGTGATGCCTAATATGTATACTTTTTCTTATTTATTAAAGTTTTACACAATAATAGCATTTTTGAAACAAAAAAATTATGTTTTAATGTGTCCATGTTCTGAGAGCTATATTTTTTATATTTTTTGAGAGATTTTCTTATGTAGGGGCTCATTTTTGCGGGCTGAGGTGACGGTTTTATTGGTACCATTTTGTGGTACATACGCACTTTTTGTGATGTAAGGTGACAAAAATTGCTTGTTTTGACACTTTTTTTTTTTTTCCGGTGTTCACCCGAGGGGTTAGGTCATGTGATATTTTTATAGAGCTGTTTTTTTCGGACGCGGCAATACCTAATATGTATACTTTTTATTTATTTATTTCACTTTAACACAATAATAGCATTTTTGAAACAAAAAAATGATGTTTTAGTGTCTCCATGTTCTAAGAGCTATAGTTTTTTTTAATTTTTTGAGAGATTTTCTTATGTAGGGGCTCATTTTTTGCGGGATGAGGTGACTGTTTTATTGGTACCATTTTGTGGGACATACGCCTTTTTGATCACTTGGTGTTGCACTTTTTGTGATGTAAGGTGACAAAAATTGCTTTCTTTGACAGTTATTTTTTTTTATTTTTTTATGGTGTTTATTGGACTGGGTAGATTATGTGATATATTTATAGAGCCGACCGTCACGGACGCGGCAATACCTAATATGTCTATTTTATTTTTTTTTTTCTATTTTTAACTTTTTTTTTCATTCCTTACTTGGGGATTTTTTTTTTTTTACATGTGAAACCTTTTTTTTATTTTATTTTTTTAACACTTTTTTTATTTTTTAGTTTACACTTTTCGTCCCCCATAAGGTCATATAAGACCTCTGGGGGACATTTACTTCACTTTTTCTTTTTTTTTTTTCACTGTTGATTTCTCCTGTAACTGGGGCTGACATAGTAGCCCCAATTACAGGAGAAATGCACCCCCCAGAGAGGCTGTACAGCAGTATACTTTGCTGTACAGCCTCAGTGCAGGGCTAATCCTGCCTTCTCTCTGGGTTTCCCCGCTGTCACCGACAGCGGGCAACCCGATCAGCAGCTGCACGATTAGCGTGCAGCTGCAGTTCCTGAACGGACCTTCTGGAACGTCCATTCAGAAATAGAGAACCACCTCCCGGACGTTTATAGTCTATTGGCGGACAGGAGGTGGTTAAACTTGAATTTAACACTTGGAGATCAGGAAAATACTGTTTTTTGGCAAAAAAGTGTGTTTTTAAAACCCCATAAAATGATGGCTGTATTTCTAGCTTAAATTGCACACTGACTAATCCAGATGTTGTAAATTGGGCTTTTCAATGTCCCAAAAGCTCAGATGCAGTGTTGGTGCACTGAGCTTGCATAAAATGGCCGTCGCCGCCGCCCACCTAACTAACAGAATTATAAAAGGCAGGGTAAGGCTACTTTCACACTAGCGTTCGGGGCTCCGCTTGTGAGCTCCGTTTGAAGGGGCTCACAAGCGGCCCCGAACGCATCCGTACTGAATTCTGAGTGGATGCGGATCCGCTCAGAATGCATCAGTCTGGCAGCGTTCAGCCTCCGCTCCGCTCAGCAAGCGGACACCCAAACGGATCCGTCCAGACTTACAATGTAAGTCAATGGGGGACGGATCCGTTTGAAGATGACACAATATGGCTCAATTTTCAAACGGATCCGTCCCCCATTGACTTTCAATGTAAAGTCTGGACGGATCCGTCTGAACTACTTTCACACTTAGAAACTTAGTTCTGAACGGATCCAAACGTCTGCATTATAGGAGCGGATCCGTCTGTGCAGACAGCAGACGGATCCGCTCTGAACGCAAGTGTGAAAGTAGCCTAAAACGATTGTGCCCTGCACCCACACAACTAATTCTCTGTAGATCGCTGAGTTAGATTCTCTCCTATTCTCTCCCTGAAATCACAAGTCCAGCAGCATCCTCTCCCTACACTTGTAACAGCAGAGTGACGTGCAGCGCTACGTGACTCAAGCTTACATAGAGCCTGGGTCACATTCTGCTCTGGCCAATCACAGCCATGCCATTAGTAGGCATGGCTGTGATGGCTTCTAAGGTCAGACAGTTAACTGCTTGTTGATTGGCTGCTCTGTAGCCTTTCAAAAAGCGCCAAGAAAGTGCTGAACACCGAACCCAAGAACTTTTAAGCCTCATTCTCATGTCAGTGTTCCACGGATATGTGCTGTACGTGTTCTTCACAGACAGCACACGTCCCCATGCATTTCAATGTGCGTATTCACACATCAGTGTTTTAGCATGGTCCGTGGGTCAGTTTTTTTTTAGCACCGATGCATACTCTATTTTGTCCGTGTTCACGGATCTATCACACCCATTATAGTCTATGGGTCAGAGAAAGCCACGGATGCCATCAGTGTTTCATCCATGTTTTACAGATCTACAACTTGGTCCTCAATGAGTTAAAGACCACGTTCTCCCCCACTAATAGGGAACAATCACCAGCCTACACCCACAATCTGTCTAGTGAACAAAGGAAAGCTATCACTATGTTAGCCAAAAATAATATCATCAAGAATGCCGACAAAGGGGGTGGGGTGGTCATCATGGACTCCGAATACTACCACAAAGAGGCCCTGAATATCCTGTCGGATACAAACTACTACCAAACACTGAAAACTGACCCGACAGACCATTACAGGAAAAAACTATCTGATTTGATACAGGTGGGGCATACACTGGAAATACTGAATAAGCAAGAAAAGAACATCTAACCTCTCAGCTTATGTGGACAACCTTCTACAGAAATATGTTGTCCATCTTCCAGCGTATTTTAGAGACTCGAGCCACCTTATTACACTATTGGATGACATCGCCTGGTCAAAGGACATGTTCTGGGTTACCCTAGACGTAGCAGCACTATATAGTAATATCATTCATGAACAGGGCATAAACACAGTCGACAGGTTCCTTTCAGCAGATCCATTTATGCCTTCGACACAGAAAAAGTTTATTTTGGACTCCAACTCGTTTATTCTTAATCACAATTATTTTAAATACGACAACACATTTTACATTCAACAACGAGGCACGGCGATGGGGACAAAATTTGCCCCATCCTATGCAAACTTGTTCATGGGGGCCTTTGAAGACACAATCGGCCTCCTACACCACCCCAATATATTGTTCTATAGACGTTTTATTGATGACATAATTTTTATTTGGAAAGGTGAACGTAATATTTTAGACCAATATATTTTTAACCTTAATTCCAACAATTGGAATCTGGCCTTCACTGCCCATGTAGATGCTAATCATGTCACATTCTTAGATCTGGAGCTAATGATACAGGACAATCAAATCGAAACTTGTACACATTTTAAAACAGTTGATGCTAATAGCTACCTCGATTATAAAAGTTGCCATTATCATAAATGGAAACGAAACATCCCGTACGGGCAGATACGAAGGATAAGAAGGAACTGCTCTAACAACCAGGTGATGCAGAAACAGCTGGAAACCCTCAAGATCAGATTTTTAGAAAAGGGCTACCCAAAAGGCCTAATCGACGACTTGTCTACAACGCCACAAACAGAGGATGAGAATAAATATAAATATAACTTCATAACTCGCTACAACTCAGCACACCACAAAATCGGGGAAATATTAAACCGTCACTGGTCCATCCTACAGAAGGACCCCATCTTGGGCAGAACAGTGGCCAGCCAACCAAACTTAACCTTTCGTAGAGCGAAGTCACTAAAAGAGATGGTGGCTCCATCCTGCCCCAAACTTAATGTATCCACCGATACTACTACCACCATAAGGGCCAAGAGCAGGGGTTCCTTTAAATGTGGGCACAAACGGTGCAAATGCTGTTTAATAATTAGTGACGGGCTGCAGGAAGTTGAGATCACTGCCGAAAAGGAAAAAATCACACTTCGGAGCTACATGGATTGCGGCACATCCAATGTAGTATACATGCTCGAGTGCCCCTGCGGACTTCAATATGTGGGCCGGACAACTCAGAACTTGAGGGACCGGATAAATTCCCACCGCTCCAACATCACCAAAAAATATACAAAACATAGTGTAGCGAGACACTTTGCAGAAATCCACTCCGGCGATGCATCCCTTCTGAAATTGACCCCTATCTAATGGGTCCCCAACTCCTTTTCACTACTGTGCCGCAAAGAAATGTATTGGATTTTCCGTTTTAACTCTCTTACCCCCCTCGGCCTTAATGAATGTCTAGAACATAATAATTATTAGTGAACATTGGGAAATTGGGAATCTTTTTATTTTTTCTTAATTAATTTTTAAATATTTTTTTATTTTTATTTATATTATATATATATATATTTTTTATATATATATATTTTTTTCTTTATTATTATTTTTTATATATATGTGTGTATATATATATATATATATATATATATATTTTTTTTTTATATATATAATTATTATTATTTTTTTTATATATATTTTTTTATCTATATTTTTTCATATATTTTTAATATATTTCTGTTTTTTTTTATATATATTTTTTTATATATTTATATATTTTTTTATTTATTCTATTACTCTACAATTTTTCTCAATAATTATATATTCATTATATTGTAACTATACTCATACAACCACCATCCACTATGTAATTTCCCAGGAACATTCCATATGTGAATACTTATTACACCCTTTCCATTATAATACTTTATAATATCCTTTGGTATAGAACTCATGTCATTTGTGCTTTTATACATATCCAGACTTTTTTTTGGCTTTCTATTTAATATAAGGACTCCATGTGAGCCCATCCCTAAATGCCTATAGTCCCTATGGACTCCCCATTCTCCATTCCCGTTCGGGTTTCTCTTCCTGACCTCAACTGATGCCTCTGCGTCCCAGCCTGGAACGCACAGACGTCTGCTCCTCCCTGCCCTGCCGAGCGCCCCGCCCCTTGGTGCGCTCCATACAGTATCTTCAAACGGCCCCAACTCCGGCCGGCACCTTTCCTTTCACTCCTCCTGCTCATGCGTTCCACTGGTGGAACGCATGGCGCACATCCGCTCGAGACCCCGCCTCCTCACCAGGGTGTTTGCATTCCACAGTGGAACGCAACAGGAGCGATCTAAGCCTGATAGAGGTTCTCAGGCTACAAGAACCCTGTTAGGCACTTCATAACTCTCTTCTTAAGATACTCTGAAATGCATTAAAGCACTATACTTAATCGGACGATGTATTTTGGATGACTGGGGGGGATGAGAGGACCGGAGGTGACGCTCCGCCTACTTCCGTTCCCCGCCAAAACTCTTGGTAAATAGTTTTTTTGATTGTTTAATTAAGATACCTATATATATTCCTGGCTACATGCACTTTATGTTATGTGTTTTTAACCAACACTGCTCTTGAGAAAGGGGAAGATACCCCGAAACGCGTTGAGCTTGTATCTATTTATGCAATAAAAAACTCTCCATTTGGAACCCTGACTACCATCATTTGGGACGTGGAGGAAAGTTTATACTACCTGACAAGCGATATCGGCGGGGGAGGAGCAGGTATAGGTGTATTTTGCTTATCCTATATCTCCCTCCCTGGTGAAGTAAGTCGCCTTCCGTTTCTTTCTCATATAAATCTTTTAACATTATTTATTACTATCCATATTATTTATTATCTTTTAAATACCCGTACAGTGATACATGTGTCGCCATATATCGATATTGTGAAATAGAACCAATATAACAAAATATAAAGAGACACAGTGATATATAGGCTTACCATATACTGAGACTGCGAAATAGAACCGCTAACTATATAGACACAGTGATATATATGCCCCTGCAATATATCGATACTGTGAAGCAGAAGCACTAATCCAACTAGCAAAGTAGTAACCCTCCATAGACTACACCGCCCTCACTTTTTTTTTTTCCTTCACCTTGGCGCCCCTGTGCCACTGCCCACTATCCTTGGGCAAGCCCCACAGCACACTTTTTTATATTTTATCTTCATATTACGGATCATTAGGGAGAGATGCTTTGAAAATTATTTTACTGTTCAGTGTTAGTGAAACACGGATGGCACACAGTCAGAAAAAAACAGACACACAGACCCAAAACGGATCCTTGACGGACAGCTTCATGGATGCATCACTGACCATCTTCTCACGGATTTGAGCACAGACATGTGAATGAGGCTTTAGGGTGCTGGCACACAGTGCAGTTTTAAAATTCATTCAGGATGCAGCGTTGTTTTTCAAGCATCACTTGTGCGTTGCATGAAAATCGCAGCATGTTCTATATTCTGAGTTTTTTCACGCAGCCCTGGCCCCATAGAAGTGATTTGGGCTGTGTGAAAAACGCATTGCAACCGCAAGCAAGTGCGGATGCGATGTGTTTTTCATTGATGGTTGCTGAGATGTTGTTTGTAAACCTTCAGTTTTTTATCACGCACGTGAAAAATGCATCAATGCGCATTTCACCTGTGCGAAAAAACTAAACCACTGAACGCAATCACAGCCAAAACTGACTGAACTTGCTTGCGAAATGGTGCGAGTTTTCCTGAACTAATCCGTATAGTTCGTGTACAAGAGGCATCTTTCACAGGGGCGTCGCGGGTGAGGGCCGGATGCGTTCAGGGTACATTGCGGGAAACCCGCGCGAGTAGGCGCACAATTTCAGTCAGTTTTGACTGCGATTGCGTTCCGTTGTTCAGTTTTTTTCCGCGCGAGTGCAATGCGTTTTGCACGCACGTGGGAAAAAAACTGAATGTGATACCCAGACCCGAACACGGACTTCTTCACTGAAGTTCTGGTTTGGGTTTGGTGTTCTGTAGATTTTATTATTTTCCATTATAGAAGGACCTTCTATCTTCATTCAGGAGGACCTGCGATGATATCAGCGAAGGTCTTTTTGCAGGTCCTTCAAGACGAACAAAGAAGAGGATCCCGACTGCGCGATCAAGTGGATGAGGTGAGTTATGTTTTTATTATTTTTTAACCCTCAATTGACATTATACTTAGCATTCTGTATTAAAGTATGCTATTATTTTCCATTATAACCATGTTATAATGGAACATAATAAAGTAAATGGGGTCCCGGGTCATACATCCCACGTCTCCTTAGCAACCATGCATGAAAATCGCCTGTGGATGTGATGCGATTTTCACGCAGCCCCATTCATTTCTATGGGGCCTGCGTTGCGTGAAAAATGCAGAATATAGAACATGCTGCGGTTTTCACGCATTGCACAAGTGATACGTGAAAAACATTGCTCATGTACACAGCCCCATTGAAATGAATGGGTCAGGATTCATTGCGGGTGCAATACGTTCACCTCATGCATTGTACCCAGGCGGAATACTCGCCCCATGTGAAAGGGGCCTTACAAATTCACATTTTAAAAAAAGTACTCCAATGAAGACAAAAACTGAGTTTTGACAGGAGTCTTACTGAACCTATGCACCACAAGTCAAGGTTGACCTGATTTCACAAAGATGAGGTCATTTATCAAACTGGTGTAAAGTAGAACTTGCTTAGTTGCCCATAGCAACCAATCAGATGTCACCTTTCATTTTCCAACGGAGCTGTCAAAAATGAAGGATGGAAACTTATTGGTTGCTATGGGCAACTAAGCCATTTCTACTTTACACCAGTGTGATAAATGACCCCAAGAGTCTTTATGTATGAGAATTCTGATAATTTATTCATTTCTAAATAGACAACAAAGCAGAGATTAAAAGCCAAAGATGCAAAGAATCCAACAGAACGCAAGAAGTCAAAGGTAAAAAAAGAAGAAGTTAAAGATTGTGAGCCACAATTTCAAGGTAAGGAAGAAATCTGAAGCAGAATAAAATTGGAAATTGAGTGTAATAGGAATTGAATGTAAACATAGGTGTAGTTTGATTATGTAATTTCCCAAGTGTTTACCCCTTTGCTTGCCATTCCCATTTTTCAGTTTTAGCAATGGCCCTAACTGCAAATAACTAGTGTTGAGCGAGCATGCTCGGCCGAACTGCCGAGTAATGCTCGGCACATTGCAGTGCTCGGCCGAATACTACAGGTGCTCAAGTACAATTTAATACAATGAAAGTCAATGGGAGACCCGAGCGTCAAACCAGGCACCCCATGCTCTGAAGAAGAGAGGTTGTCTCGTTCACAAAAAAAGGTTAGAAATTTATGGAAACCCCATCAAAATGGTTTGGAAACAGCATTAAGAGGATGGCTGGATGCATCTTGGACTCTATTATCTATGACATACAATAGACAACCACACAAAGGCTATATGCCAAAAGCCAGGTATGTGGAAGCCAACAATCTATCCATGAGACAGATAACAGTCAGCATACCTTACAATGGCAGCCTTGTGCACTATGAAACATTCTAAACCAGCTGTCATCTGACTGAGAGCCAGTAAGCCTCAAAGTTGTTTCACATCTGTTGGATGGCTTGGGTGGACCTGCGCACCTAGAACAATATCATTAGGGTGACAACAAGTTTTCTTATTGTCCAACATAATATTCAATAACCTTTCTTTACAGTTTTGTCATGTAAAAACGTATTTGCATAAACATGGGCATATGGGAAAGACATGCAGAATCTGCCTTGCTTTTCAGCTGAAAAACCATTTGCATGGAAAATTTGTGATCTACACTACTCATGAACAGCGCCATCTATTGGATTCATAGTCTTGTCATAAGACTATGAAACCAATAGATGGCGCTGTTCATGAGTCACTTGAATGGGTCCGCAAATCCGGAGATGTGGTGTGGAACAGAACTGAAGCACCGAACGGAACCCCACGGAAGCACTACGGAGTGCTTCCTGGGGTTCTGTTCTGTGCCTCCGCACCGCAAAAGATAGAACTTGAATTCAAGTTAGGCCTCTTTCACACTTGCGTTGTCCGGATCCGGCGTGTACTCCACTTGCCGGAATTACACTCCGGATCCGGAAAAACGCAAGTGTACTGAAAGCATTTGAAGACGGAACCGTCTTCCAAATGCGTTCAGTGTTACTATGGCACCCAGGACGCTATTAAAGTCCTGGTTGCCATAGTAGGAGCGGTATACTTACAGTCCGTGCGGCTCCCTGGGCGCTCCAGAATGACGTCAGAGCGCCCCATGCGCATGGATGACGTGATCCATGTGATCACATGATCCATGCGCTTGGGGCGCCCTGACGTCACTCTGGAGCGCCCGGGGAGCCGCACGGAAGGTAAGTACGCTGCTCCCCCGCTCCCCGCTACACTTTACCATGGCTGCCAGGACTTTAGCGTCCCGGCAGCCATGGTAACCACTCTGAAAAAGCTAAATGTCGGCTCCGGCAATGCGCCGAAACGACGTTTAGCTTAAGGCCGGATCCGGATCAATGCCTTTCAATGGGCATTAATTCCGGATCCGGCCTTGCGGCAAGTGTTCCGGATTTTTGGCCGGAGCAAAAAGCGCAGCATGCTGCGGTATTTTCTCCGGCCAAAAAACGTTCCGTTCCGGAACTGAAGACATCCTGATGCATCCTGAACGGATTTCTCTCCATTCAGAATGCATTAGGATAATCCTGATCAGGATTCTTCCGGCATAGAGCCCCGACGACGGAACTCTATGCCGGAAGACAAGAACGCAAGTGTGAAAGAGCCCTAAATGGATCCGCGATATGCATGCGGCTGGCCTGCGGTCGGTGCTCGTGCTTTGCAGAGCGCAATTTGTGGTCCACAGCACAGGCACCGGCAGCACATGGCCGTGTGAACAAGCCCTTAAGCGTTATGCACACAACGTTGTGTGCCCGTGGCATACGGCGGGTCAGCAATACACGGGCACTGGCCCATGTACACTCTGCATCACGGATGCGGACCCATTCACTTCAATGGGTCCGCAATCACGGAAATGCGGAACGGAAGCACGGATCGGAACCCCACGGAAACATAGAGTGGAATGGGTCTCGATCCACCCTGCCGCTGCACAGACGTTGCCTGTGCATTGGGGACCGCAAATTGAGGTCCCCAATGCATGGAACAGATGCAAAATGTTCGTGTGCAAGAGGCCTTAGTCCCCTTGCAGAGGAGCGTTTGTCACACTGCGAGTCCACAGCGCAGCTCCCAGCTTGACCTCCCAGCACTGACGGGGTCACATAGCATTGTATTGATTTATGATGCTATGTAACCTTACGCTTCTGGAATGTATTGGATAACACTGACATAATGCTGCCAGTGTTATCCAATACATTCCAGAAATGTAATGGTTACATAGCATCATAAATCAATATAATGCTATGTGACCCCGTCAGTGCTGGGAGGTCAGGCCGGGAGCTGTGCTGCTGACTCACAGCGTGACACACGCTCGTCTGCAAGGGGCCTTATACCTTTCTTTGTGCCATTAGATGACAGATACAATATTTAAAAAAATGAATTAAGGAAAAACTGTGGAAATTGTGAAAAAATTATTATATTTTTCCTTCCTTATAATTTAATTTCTAACTTTTACAAGAGAAAACATTTCTAAAACCATTACCATACATCCGTACTATGAAAACAGACGCTATCTGTGTAATTTATCTACTGGTTAGGTCCACCTCAAGACTTTTGGTGGCCTATTTTTCTATTGCTGATTCTATGGCACCGTACTGCCAGTACAGGTGTTGTACAACGCTAAAACATTAGAATACCCTTCAGAGTGACTTGCATGTTGTCCCTCTAATGCTTTGATGGCTAACTTCCGGCACTCCAGCTGTGGTAAAATTACAACTCCCAAGATGTACACTTGCTTGGCTGAGTGCATTGCTTGAGGTTAGCCATCACTGCCTTAAGGTATTTATCTTGTGAAAAATTGGACATTTTAACCATTTGGATTTTTTTTAATTTTTTTTATTTAGAACTGAAAAAATATGCTTGCGTTTTTCTACTTTAAAAAAAACAAAACACTGCCACACTAAGTGAAGCTAAAACGAAAACCTTTTTTTTTTTTAAAAGAAAAGAGTGTGTTTGAATATTTTACACACACAAAGTTCACTATACTATTAGTAAAACAAATAATTTTTTTTATTTGTTTTTTGTTTTGTAAAAGGTGAAAAAAAAGTGTGTACATAGACTATACATAGTTATACTATTGCCAATACTAGTAACTACAACTATAACTTTTTTCTTTTCTTTATGTCACTTTTGATTCTTTTAATTATCTTTTATAGTAGGAGTCTACTATAAACCACCTAATATACCAGAGTCCACAGAAAATCTACTACTAAACGAGATAGACAAGGCGGCAAATCATAATGAGGTGGTTATTATGGGGGACTTCAACTACCCAGATATAGACTGGGAAACTGAAACTTGTATATCTCATAAAGGAAACAGATTCTTGGCAATACCCAAAGACAATTATCTCTCCCAACTGGTTCAGGACCCGACTAGAGGGACGGCCATACTGGACTTAATATTAACCAATAGACCTGACAGAACAACAGACGTGCAGGTTGGGGGACACCTGGGAAATAGTGACCATAAAGTAATAACCTTCCAATTATCATTCAAAAGAGCGTTTCTACAGGGAGGAACAAAAATACCAAACTTCAAAAAAGCTAAATTTAGCCAACTAAGAGAGGCCATAGGCCTAACTAACTGGGACAAAGTCCTCAAAAATAAAAATACAGCCAAAAAATGGGATATCTTTAAAAACATCCTAAAATCTCATTGTGAGAGGTACATACCGTATGGGAATAAAAGGTTAAGGAACAAAAAGAAACCAATGTGGATAAACAGAACTGTAAAGAAAGCAATAAATGACAAAAAGAAAGCATATAAAACACTAAAACAGGAGGGTAGCACGGAAGCACTGAAAAACTATAAGGAAAAAAACAGAACATGTAAAAAACAAATAAAAGCGGCCAAACTAGAGACCGAGAGATTAATTGCCAAAGAGAGTAAAACTAACCCTAAAATGTTCTTCAATTATATAAATGTTAAAAAGTATAAATCTGAAGGTGTCGGCCCTTTAAAGAGTAATGAGGGGGGAGTCGCAGAGAGCGACGAGGAAAAAGCAAAGCTGTTAAATATTTTTTTCTCCAATGTATTCACTGAGGAAAATAAACTGTCAGATGAAATGCTGAATGCTGAAATAAATTCGCCATTAAAAGTGTCCTGTCTGACCCAGGAAGAAGTACAACAGCGACTTAAAAATATCAAAATAGACAAATCGCCAGGACCGGATGGCATACACCCCCGTATCCTAAGGGAATTAAGTAATGTCATAGCCAGACCCTTATTTCTGATATTTGCGGACTCTGTACTGACAGGGAATGTCCCACAGGATTGGCGCATGGCAAATGTGGTGCCAATATTCAAAAAGGGTCCAAAAACAGAGCCTGGAAACTATAGGCCGGTAAGTTTAACATCTGTTGTGGGTAAACTGTTTGAAGGTTTTCTGAGAGATGCTATGTTAGAGCATCTTAACGGAAATAAGCAAATAATGCCATATCAGCATGGCTTCGTGAGGGATCGGTCATGTCAAACTAATTTAATCAGTTTCTATGAGGAGGTAAGTACTAGACTTGACAGCGGCGAATCAATGGATGTCGTGTATCTGGACTTCTCCAAAGCATTTGACACTGTACCTCATAAAAGGTTAGTATATAAAATGAGAATGCTCGGACTCGGAGAAAACGTCTGTAAGTGGGTAAGTAACTGGCTCAATGATAGAAAACAGAGGGTGGTTATTAACGGTACATACTCAGATTGGGTCACTGTCACTAGTGGAGTACCTCAGGGGTCAGTATTGGGCCCTATTCTCTTCAATATATTTATTAATGATCTTGTAGAAGGCTTGCATAGTAAAATATCAATTTTCGCAGATGACACTAAACTGTGTAAAGTAATTAACACTGAAGAGGACAGTATACTACTACAGAGGGATCTGGATAGATTGGAGGCTTGGGCAGATAAGTGGCAGATGAGGTTTAACACTGACAAATGTAAAGTTATGCACATGGGAAGGAATAATGCAAGTCACCCATACATACTAAATGGTAAAACACTCGGTAACACTGACATGGAAAAGGATCTAGGAATTTTAATAAACAGCAAACTAAGCTGCAAAAAACAGTGTCAGGCAGCTGCTGCCAAGGCCAATAAGATAATGGGTTGCATCAAAAGGGGCATAGATGCCCGTGATGAGAATATATTCCTACTACTTTACAAATCACTGGTCAGACCACACATGGAGTACTGTGTACAGTTCTGGGCTCCTGTAAACAAGGCAGACATAGCAGAGCTGGAGAGGGTCCAGAGGAGGGCAACTAAAGTAATAACTGGAATGGGGCAACTACAGTACCCTGAAAAAAGACGACTGAGGGGAGATCTAATTACTATGTATAAATATATCAGGGGTCAGTACAGAGATCTATCCCATCATCTATTTATCCCCAGGACTGTGACTGTGACGAGGGGACATCCTCTGCGTTTGGAGGAAAGAAGGTTTGTACACAAACATAGAAAAGGGTTCTTTACGGTAAGAGCAGTGAGACTATGGAACTTTCTGCCTGAGGAGGTGGTGATGGTGAGTACAATAAAGGAATTCAAGAGGGGCCTGGATGTATTTCTGGAGTGTAATAATATTACAGGCTATAGCTACTAGAGAGGGGTCGTTGATCCAGGGAGTTATTCTGATTGCCTGATTGGAGTCGGGAAGGAATTTTTTATTCCCCTAAAGTGAGGAAAATTGGCTTCTACCTCACAGGGTTTTTTTGCCTTCCTCTGGATCAACTTGTAGGATGACAGGCCGAACTGGATGGACAAATGTCTTTTTTCGGCCTTATGTACTATGTTACTATGTTACTTTTTACATTTTTTAAATTTATTTATTTTTACTTTATTTTTTGTTATGAAAAAAAAATCAAGTGAATTAACCCCTTCCTGCGACATTCAGGGCAGGAAGGGGTTAATTCAGAGTCTGCAGGCTCACAATTAATACATTTTACAGCCAGCAGTGGGTACTCTCACATCAAGAAAAGCGCTCCCCTGCTGGCTTATTCACTTTACACTGAATTGAATCATTGTAACACCGTTGTAATGATTCAGGTACTGTACATTTAATATTTAAAATTGGTCCACCTGAGTCTGGTTGATATTACAGTTGATAAAAATATAAAATATGAATTTTTTGAAGAATTGAATTTTACTAATACTATTTACTAATTCATTAGTAATTAATTGTCATTTAATTATAAAAAGCACATAAAGAAATGGTGTATATGAATGGCTAAAAATCATTGATTAATCATTGATAAATAGTATAATTGCGGATGACAAAAAAACTAATATATATATATATATATATATATATATATAAAAAATCATTAAAAAATTAATGAATTAAAGAATCAGATAATATTATGCACAGTGTAGTATATTTCTTGAGTTTATTAAAACATCTCATTTTTTGAAAAAAGAAGAATATTTGCCTATTTACAATTGGATGGTGTTTCACTGATATATTAAAATCAAAAAGAAATGCATTAAAAATAAACTGAAATGGTTTAGTAAAACTACACTAACATATAATTATAATAAGAATGCAATTCATCAGTACCAGCAATAAGAATAATTCATTTGAATGATGTCCATCAAATTAGCAACAAGTTAAATCACAGAAGAATTCAGACATTAAATGGTTAAAAGCAGTCAAATGATGAATGTCATTTATGATTGGTCTCACGGCCTGACAGGTCATGACTACGGAAGGATACCGATGGCGATAGGTCAGGAGTAGTGTTGATCGAGCACCAAAGTGCTCGGGTGTTAGGGTACTCAGGTCGAACACCTCGGAATGCTAGGGTGCTCTACTGAGCACCCGAGCACAATGGAAGTCAATGGGAGAACCCGAGCATTAAACCAGGCACCCCCAGCTCTGAAGAGGGGATGGTGTCTGAATCATAAGAATAGGTCAGAAATTGATGGAAACACCACCGAAATGGTTCAGGAACAGCATGGGGAGGATGCTTGGATGTATTTTGGACTCCCAGGTCGCTGCTGGGAACGATGTTGTCCGAGTAGTACGCCACTTTGACTGACAATAATATGCACAAAACCGAAGATAAAATCGATTTTAAACGGAGCTAAAATTGTTAGGAAACATTCTTTCCTTGTATATAAAGTGCAAGTGCTGCCAAAAATGACAAGGAAGAAGTACTCCAATACAACCTGTATATCACATAATGGAGAGCCTCATTGACATTGTGGTACAATCATTCAGGTAGTGGGACTCCTACACATAACGCCTATGCACTAAGTGAAAGGGCTGCCAAAAATTACAAGGAACCGGCACTCCAAAACACCCTTTATTACACATAAAGGAGGGCATCATACACCCTTGAAAAATTATGATTGATAGCCTGCTGGTGACCCTCGAAAACATTAGGAGCAAGGACCTGCTGGTGACCCTCAAAAACATTACGGGCGAGGGTCTGCTGCTGAGCTGACCATCTAAAATATTAGGCAGAAAGAAAAAATATAGGTGTGCTCAAACCCCGCCACACCGAGCACGGACCAAGCCAGGAACCATGGCGTTAGCAAAGCAAAAAAGGAAGAAGGGGTCCAGCTCGATTAAAATGTTACCTTAATTTTTCAGTGCGGGTAAAAGCCAGTTACACTCCAGTTACATGTTTCGGATCAGGAACAATAGCGATCCTTCCTCATGACATACACATACTGAGGAGGAGGTTGGATATATAGCGTCTCCACCTAGAAACAGGTGGACACACTAACTACAAGCTCCTCCTCAAATGAAATTAACAATACATGCTAAAAGGCATGATGAATTAAAACAAAAGAACACACAGCTCATGGATCAAAAATTCTATAATGTAACATAAAGTCGTGTTTCCGATTAAGTCCACTTGGTACAGTGGATCCCATTTTGAAGATCCAGAACGACTCACGGTTCAAAAGCTTCTTTTTATAATTACCACCCCTGGATGGTGGAGTAACCCTTTCCAAGCCTTGCACAATTAAACCCTCTGTATCACCACCATGCACCGCTGAAAAATGCAGGCTGACTGCAGACACATTTCTGGCATGTGAATGAGGAATGTCAGAGATGTGCCTGCATAGTCTAACCTTAAGGCCATTAGTGGTGCAACCAATGTACTGGAGGGAACAGAGAGTGCATGAGATACAATACACCACATGAGTGGTGTTACAGTTGATGTATTGTTTGATGGAAAAACTTTGATTCATGGCATAGGAAAAAACTTTCTTGCCAGGTCGCATATAAGAGCAACACATGCAAATTTTGTGCCCACATTTATAGCTACCAAGACACCGCAGCCACACTGGAGAGGCTCGTGCCCCCTCAGAATATAAGGAGGGGCAGAGTCTGTTACCCAGCGTGGGCGCTCTACGGGCTGAGCACAAGACACTGCGCCATTGGTCATCTGTTGACAATACAGGTAAGTGCCTTCTTACTATGTTACAAATCTGCGAGTATTGTGTGCTATAAGCAGTAACAAAAACAGGCAAACGAGAATGCCGTGACTTATTTGCGTTATCAGAGCGACGTGTGCGCTTGTGGTGAGTAAATAGTAATGTCTGTCTAGGTCTGGACAGGGCCTCCTTCTGGGCATATGTTAAACCGTGCTGGGAATATTGTCTCATAGAAAGGCGAGAAGCCGCAGAACGCATCTCCATGCGGCATGTTGTATCCTGAGTGCAGTTTCGTCTAATGCGAATAAACTCACCCTTCGGAATATTTTTAGCAACATGAGGAGGATGGCAAGACGCCGCATGGAGAATTGTATTGCCCGCAGTTTCTTTGCGAAAGGTGCGGGTATTAATTGAGTTGGTGCGCGTGTCGCCCTCAAGAGACAAATCCAGAAAGGAAATACAAGTAGCATGGGAATGCAAGGTGAATTTCAAATTGCAAATGTTGCAATTCAAGAACTCCTCAAAGAGTGGTATGGCCGCCACATCGCCCGACCATATGAACAGCAGGTCGTCGATGTAACGGTCATACCACTCCAGAGAGGGTGCCCAAGGATTAGTCGGGGAGAATAAAAAAGCCTGTTCCCACCAGGCCATATACACATTGGCCAGGGAAGGGGAGAATTTAGCTCCCATAGAAACTCCCGATAATTGCAGGAAAAACCTGTCATTAAACATAAAAAAAATTGTGTTTTGATAGAAAAAAAAAACACATCGCACACGTAGCCCTGAAAAGGAATAAAAAATTTTGAATACACAGCAAGAAACCAACTTAATGCCTTGATGGCCAAATCATGTGGAATAACGGTGTAGAGGGAAGTCACGTCTGCAGAGATCCATGCAAAACGTGACTCCCACTTCAGGCTGTGAAAGGCCTGTAGAACACTCCTTGTATCTTGCAGGAAATCTGGTATATCCTGGACCAGAGGCTGAAGCAGAGAGTCAACCCAGGCTGAGAGGTGTTCCGAAAACGAGCCAATGCCCGACACAATAGGACGCATGGGAGGAGGAAAACCTCCCTTGTGTATCTTGGGAAGGGAGTGGAAAATGGGGATAACTGGAAATTGGACAAAAATAAAATCCCTTTGACGTTGATTCAGATAACCACTTTCCAGACCCCTCTCCAAGAGACATTGTATTTGTTGCTGAAAGAAGGGAGTGGGATCACCTGGAAGCTCCTCATAAACAGAATTGTCTTCTAATATTGATACATTTTGTAATTTATAGATAGCTTTGTCCAGGATGACCACCGCTTCCCCCTTGTCAGCCGATTTAATAGAAATGCCGGGCATTGACTCGAGTTCGGACAAGGCCTGTCGCTCTGTGTAAGACAGATTGTTAAAAGCAGTTGCCCTAGGCGATTGCGTGTCCCCTTGTAGAGCAAATAGATCCCGTATGACTAATTCCTGATAATGGTCCAGGGCAGGAGTGCGTGAATGGATGGGATAAAACCCAGAATTATGAGTAATAAACTTATGTGCAAAATCACTGCCCGGATCAAAGTCAGGAATAGTACGGGATTTCTGTAAAAAAGATAAATTAGACAATTCTTGAAAAGAAAAGGAGGACACAGATGAATGACATAACTCATCAAAAACATCTACACCAGCATCACACACAGGCAAGGTGGGCTCATTGGAAAGGGCTGGGGTGGAATTCTGGCAGTCCGCAAAATGTTTTTTCAGTCAAACTCCGTACAAATCTGTTTAAATCTATAATGGTGCGGTAAATATCCGCCTGACAGGATGGGGAAAATCAAAGACCACTAGATAGAACATCTAGTTGTGACTGTGAAAAGATCTTTGCGGAAAGATTGAAGACCTGGATATTCATCTCATTCTCCTGTTGCGTGAGGGATATCGGCCTCCCTTTGGAATGTTTACGTCCTGCACGCCATTTTTTAATTTCTTAATGGAAAGAATGTTACTAGCAGCACCGGACATGTCGTCTGATTCAAAATCTGGGGCTCCAGATGGTGTAAGCTCCGAAACAGAGTCGGAGGATTCCGGGTCAGTGGAGCTGAAAACCACGCTCCTAGACTGGTTTCTCCCTCTTTGGGAGCGATGATGTTTTTTCATGATGGAGCGTGGAATGCGAAATTTTTGGTCAGACCAAATATAGACTGACTGCATTTTATAGTCCTGGAGATCCCGGTTGAATTTTGCTTGTTTCACAGAGATGAGACTATCCTCAGGTTTGCATAGATTTTGTTGCAATTTAGAGTCTAAGTCCGTGAACATAGATATAGAAGAGAGAGGGACGATAACTTCCTGTGTGGCTTTAATATCCTCACATAGTGTTGCGAGCGTATCCTCTTCATGTGAGGTAATCAAGCTCATCAATTTCAGGGAGCAGTCGGATAGAATATCCTGCCATTTGGTGACGAAGGCGTCAGAATATACAGTGGTGGGTTTTTTCCGCAAACGGAGTCCACGAGGTATCATGGAACGGTCCATATATTTCTTGAGTGAGGTCCCACCACGTTCTCATTTACTTCACCAGAAGCTTTTCTAGAGAAGCCATGTGGATTTTAAGATCCAAGGAATCTTGAGCAGATTTATCGTCCATGTTAAATATGGCATCCATTTTTGATAATCTCTCATATCGCAGTTATCAATTTCACGTAGTGAGGAATGTAACATGTTATGGCTTAAAAGGTATAAATTGATGCACTGGTAACAAAAGGCTGAATACAGGGGAGCAGCACCGGGGTTCACAAGCACAGGTAGGCAGAAAGAAAAAATATAGGCGTGCTCAAACCCCGCCACACCGAGCACGGACCAAGCCAGGAACCATGGCATTAGCAAAGCAAAAAAGGAAGAAGGGGTCCAGCTCGATTAAAATGTTACCTTAATTTTTCAGTGCGGGTAAAAGCCAGTTACACTCCAGTTACATGTTTCGGATCAGGAACAATAGCTATCCTTCTTCATGACATACACATACTGAGGAGGAGGTTGGATATATAGCGTCTCCACCTAGAAACAGGTGGACGCACTAACTACAAGCTCCTCCTCAAATGAAATTAACAACACATCTAAAAGATTAGGGGTGAGGGTCTGCTGCAGAGCTGACTCTCTAAAACATTACGGGCGAGTGCCTGCTGCTGATCTGAGCATCGAAAAAATTATGGGCGAGTGCCTGCTGCTGGGCTGACCATTGAAAAAATTATGGGCGAGGGCCTGCTGGTGAGCTGACCCTGTAAAACATTATGGTTGAGGTCATGCTGGTGAGCTGACCCTCTAAAACCTTACATGTGAGGGCCTGCAGGTGAGCTGACCCTCTAAAAGATTGTAGGTGAGGGCCTGCAGGGGAGCTGACCCTCTAAAAGATTGTAGGTAAGGGCCTGCTGGTGAGATGACCCTCTAAAACATTATAAGCAAGGACCTGCAGGTGAGCTGACTAATAAGCATGTTGATTTGATGGGAGAGGAGGATGAGAAAAGGAAAATTTAACCATATACCATTTTTTGTGATGGAAGGGGTGCATGGAAATACAGTGTATTCAGTCCATTATAAAAAAAAACACATTTAAAGTGCCTTTATGTTCAGCCACTTTCCTCTAGTGGAGTAGAGAAGTCATGGTCAATCCCGGCATTGTTCATTTTTATAAGAGTCAACCTGTCAGCATTTTCAGTTGACAGGCAGATGCGCTTATCAGTTATTATGCCTCCAGCATCACTAAATACCCGCTCTGACAAAACGCTGGTGGCAGGGAAGGCCAGCACCTCCAAGGCATAGAGCCCCAGTTCGTGCCACATGTCCAGCTTGGACACCCAGTAGTTGTAAGACAAGATCATTGAGGACGCTGACACGGTCTGCTACATACTCCTTCACTATCTTCCAAAACGATTCTCTCCTTGACACTAGGCCCCACATCAGGGTGAAGGTGCTGGCGGGGTGTCATGAAACGGTCCCAGGCCTTGGAGAGTGTTGCCTTGCCTCTGTTGGAACTGCTGTGTGTTCATCTCATCTCCCCTCCTCAGTTTCCCAAGGAACTACGTACTCTGCTACCCGTGTTGTCAGCTGGAAATTTTTGGAGCAATTTTTCCACAAGGACCTTCTGGTATTGCACCATTTTACTCATCCTCTCCACCACAAGAATGAGAGTTGAGAAGTTCTCTTTGCAGCGGGGGTCGAGAAGGGTGAACAACCAGTAATCTGTGTTGTCCAAAATGCATAAAACGCGTGGGTAACGGGAAAGGCAGCCTAACATAAAGTCAGCCATGTATGCCAGAGTCCCAACAGGCAAGACTTTGCTGTCATCATCAGGAGGATGACTCAATCTCCTCATCCTCTTCCTCCTCTTCTGTCCATCCATGCTGAATAGATGGAATTAAACTTCCATGGGTACTACCCTCTGTAGCGGAGGCAACTGTCTCCTGCTCCTCCTCATCCAATTTGCGCTGGGAAGATGAACTGAGGGTGGTCTGGCTATCACCCTGTGTAATGTATTTTTCCCCCATTTCTACCTCTTCCACATGCAAAACATTGTCCTTAATTGTCAGCAGCGAGCGTTTTAGTAGACACAGAAGTGGGATGGTGACGCTGATAATAGCATTTTTATCGCTGCTCACCATCTGTGTTGATTCCTCAAAGTTTCTTACATTCTCACAGAGGTCAGACATCAATGTCCACTCGTGAAGAGCGGAAGCTGACTGGAAAGGCGACGACCATGTTGTAGCTGGTATTCCACTATTGCCCTCTGCTGCTCACAAAGCCTGGCCAACATGTGGAACGTCGAGTTTCCAGAGCGTGCTCACGTCGCACAACAGTCGCTGAGCTGGCAATTGTAAGCACTGCTGCAGTGTTGACAGACCGGCGGAAGCTGTCAATGACTTGCGGAAAAGAGCACACACGCAGCGCACCTTCACTCAGGCAAATTGGAGTAGGTTTTGAGAAACCGCTGAACCACTAAGTTGAAGACCTGGGCTAGGCATGGTATGTGTGTGAGCTTTCCGAGCTCCAAATCCGCAACCAAGTTACGGCAATTATCAGACACAACCATGCCTGGTTCTAGGTTGAGAGGCGAAAGCCACAGCTCAGTCTGGTCTCTTATGCCCTGCCACAGCTCTGCGGCGTGTACTGTTTGTCACTTAAGCAGATCAGCTTAAGCATGGCCTGTTAATGCTTCCCCACTGCAGTGCTACCCTGCTTCCAGCTACCGACTGATTGCTGACTGGTGCTGCAAGATGATAATTCTGAGGTGGAAGTGCAGGAGGAGGTGGAGGAGGAGAAGTGGGGGTTGGAGCCACTAACGTAGGTGGTGGCGGCAACCCTGATGAAATTAGGGCCCGCAATCCTTGGCATTGGTAGTACCTGTGCCATCTCAGGGAAATCTAGCATCCCTGGCCACAAGCACTTGTCCATGTGTCAGTGGTTAAGTGGACCTTCCCAGTAACTGCGTTGGTTAGGGCACGGTTGATGTTACGGGACACATGCTGGTGTAATGAGGGCATAGCACAACGTTAAAAATAGTGGCGGCTGGAGACTGCGTAACGAGGAGCGGTCGCCGACATCAGGCTGCGGAAGGCCTCAGTGTCCACAAGCCTAAATGGCAACATTTCCAGGGCCAGCAATTTGGAAAGTTGCGTATTAATTGCTATGGCCTGTGGGTGGGTGGCTAGGTATTTGCGCTTGCGTTCAAATGCCTGGGGTAAGGACATTTGTACGCTGCGCTGGGACACGGAAGTGAATGTTGTCGCTGATGGTGCTTGCGAAGGTCCAGGTGCAGGGCGGGAGGCAAAGATATAGCACTATATTCTAGAAATTCACGAATTCTCAAAGTGCCAATATTCGCGATAAAAATTAGCTATTAGAATATTCGCGATCAACACTATTAAATTGAATTTCTATACTCTCACTTTAAAGGGAACCTGTCACCAGTTTTATGGTGTCCTAACTAAGGGCAACATAAATAAGTGACTGATTCTCTTAGCACAATGCTGGGTGGGTCACTTTCTTTAATTGACCCAGTCAATCTGCCAACATCTTGTATTGAAAAGCTCCAGCTGATAATGATGAGTCATGATGAATATTTATGAGCTCCTGACTCTCCCCGCCCACCTGCTGCTGAATGACAGTTTGTTTCCATATGAATCAGCAGCAGGTGGGCAGGGGAGTGGCTATAGCTCTGAATTAAATATACACCGGACTCAATGACATCACGAGGTAACCATCTGTCATACCAGTAAGTGAATACATCTAAGGCACTTTTTAGTAGTTAATGATTGTATATAATTAGTTAGATTATAATCAAATATCTACATGACAGGTTCCCTTTAAGTTATTTAACCACTTTATGATTTCTCTGAGAGGTATACAGTTGCAAGAAAAAGTATGTGAACCCTTTGGAATTATATGGATTTCTGCACAAATTGGTCATAAAATGTGATCTGATCTTCATGTAAGTCACAACAATAGACAATCACAGTCTGCTTAAACTAATAACACACAAAGAATTTAATGTTACTATGTTTTTATTGAACACATCATGTAAACATTCACAGTGCAGGTGGAAAAAGTATGTGAACCCCTAGACTAATGACATCTCCAAGAGCCAATTGGAGTGAGGTGTCAGCCAACTGGAGTCCAATCAATGAGATGAGATTGGAGGTGTTGGTTACAGCTGCCCTGCCCTATAAAAAACACACACCAGTTCTGGGTTTGCTTTTCACAAGAAGCATTGCCTGATGTGAATGATGCCTCGCACAAAAGAGCTCTTAGAAGACCTACGATTAAGAATTGTTGACTTGCATAAAGCTGGAAAGGGTTATAAAAGTATCTCCAAAAGCCTTGCTGTTCATCAGTCCACGGCAAGACAAATTGTCTATAAATGGAGAAAGTTCAGCACTGCTGCTACTCTATAACAATAGCAAAGACAGGTGCACTCTGCGGTCTTACTAAACCCTCAAACTGATTTTAAAATTGAGAGATTAGCCAACATGTCCTACGGTGTAGGACATGTCTGAGCCCGATCACTGCGCCAAGGTTTCTCAAGTAGCTCGGGACCTAACACTCACTTACCTGTGCCGTATGGGCAATACCAGGGGCCAGTGGGAAAATTACAGGAGCATGAGGTCCGACTCACAAACAACTCGCCAGTTACCTCCAGCATGTAACCATGCTAGCAATGGGAGAAGGGAGGAGTCTGCGAGTCCCACTCAAGACTGGCTGGTATGACCCAGGCCTCACAGGTGCACCTAAATGTAGCCTGTGGATGGAAAGCAGGCACATTTAAATTGGAGTTTATACACCTCCAGGCATCTCTATATATACAAACTGAAAAGAATGGCGTGGTATTAAACAGGCAGGAAGTTCTCATACCCACATGCAGTTGTGCATATATATATATATATACAGGGGAGCAAATCCTGCACTTGTGGCCCATTGCTAATGGCAATCCTCAGCAAAAATGCATACAGTGGAGGAGACCCGCAGCGAACCACAAGTACTACAATAGACATCCTACACAAGATAGCAATTATGTGGATGTGATAATATAACAATAGCAAAGACAGGTGCAGTCTGCTGTCTTACTAAACCTTAAAACTGATTTTAAAATTGAGAGATTAGCCAACATGTCCTACGGTGTAGGACATGTCTGAGCCCAAGCACCGCGCCAAGGTTTCTCAAGTAGCTCGGGACCTAACACTCACCTACCTGTGCCGTATGGGCAATACCAGGGGCCAGTGGGCAAATTGCAGGAGCATGAGGTCTGACTCACAAACAACTTGCCAGTTACCTCCAGCATGTAACCATGCTAGCAATGGGAGGAGTCTGCAAGTCCCACTCAAGACTGGCTGGTATGGCCCAGGCCTCACAGGTGCACCTAAATGTAGCCTGTGGATGGAAAGCAGGCACATTTAAATTGGAGTTTATACACCTCCAGGCATCTCTATATATACAAACTGAAAAGTATATACACTCACCTAAAGAATTATTAGGAACACCTGTTCTAATTCTCATGAATGCAATTATCTAGTCAACCAATCACATGGAAGTTGCTTCAATGCATTTAGGGGTGTGGTCCTGGTCAAGACAATCTCCTGAACTCCAAACTGAATGTCAGAATGGGAAAGAAAGGTGATTGAAGCAATTTTGAGCGTGGCATGGTTTTTGGTGCCAGACGGGCCGGTCTAAGTATTTCATAATCTGCTCAGTTACTGGGATTTTCACGCACAACCATTTCTAGGGTTTACAAAGAATGGTGTGAAAAGGGAAAAACATCCAGTATGCGGCAGTCCTGTGGGCAAAAATGCCTTGTGGATGCTAGAGGTCAAAGGAGAATGGGCCGACTGATTCAAGCTGATAGAAGAGCAATGTTGACTGAAATAACCACTCGTTACAACCGAGGTATGCAGGAAAGCATTTGTGAAGCCACAACACGCACAACCTTGAGGCGGATGGGCTACAACAGCAGAAGACCCCACCGGGTACCACTCATCTCCACTACAAATAGGAAAAAGAGGCTACAATTTGCACGAGCTCACCAAAATTGGACTGTTGAAGACTGGAAAAATGTTGCCTGGTCTGATGAGTCTCGACTTCTGTTGAGACATTCAAATGGTAGAGTCCGAATTTCGCATAAACAGAATGAGAACATGTATCCATCCTCTGATGGCTACTTCCAGCAGGATAATGCACCATGTCACAAAGCTCGAATCATTTCAAATTGGTTTCTTGAACATGACAATGAGTTCACTGTACTAAAATGGCCCCCACAGTCACCAGATCTCAACCCAATAGAGCATCTTTGGGATGTGGTGGAACGGGAGCTTCGTGCCCTGGATGTGCATCCCTCAAATCTCCATCAACTGCAAGATGCTATCCTATCAATATGGGCCAACATTTCTAAAGAATGCTATCAGCACCTTGTTGAATCAATGCCACGTAGAATTAAGGCAGTTCTGAAGGCAAAAGGGGGTCCAACACCATATTAGTATGGTGTTCCTAATAATTCTTTAGGTGAGTGTATATGCGCAACTGCATGTGGGTTTGAGCACTTCCTGCCTGTTTAATACCACGCCATTCTTTTCACTGCTGCTACTCTCCCTAGGAGTGGCTGTCCTGTAAAGATGACTTCAAGAGCACAGTACAGACTGCTCAATGAGGTGAAGAAGAATCCTAGAGTGTCAGCTAAAGACTTACAAAAGTTACTGGCATTTGCCAACATCCCTGTTAGCGAATCTACGATACGTAAAACACTAAACAAGAATGGATTTCATGGGAGGATACCACAGAGGAAGACACTGCTGTCCAAAAAAAAACATTGCTGCACTTTTACAGTTTGCACAAGAGCACTGGATGTTCCACAGCAGTACTGGCAAAATATTCTGTGGACAGATGAAACCAAAGTTGAGTTGTTTGGAAGAAACACTCAACACTATGTGTGGAGAAAAAGACGCACAGCACACCAACATCAAAACCTCATCCAAACTGTGAAGTATGGTGGTGGGGGCATCATGGTTTGGGGCTGCTTTGCTGCATCAGGGCCTGGCCGGATTGCTATCATCGAAGGAAAAAATGAATTCCCAAGTTTATCAAGACATTTTGCAGGAGAACTCAAGTCCACCAGCTGAAGCTCAACAGAAGATGAGTGTTGCAACCGGACAACGACCCAAAGCATAGAACTAAATCAACAAAATGGCTTGAACAGAAGAAAATACGCCCTCTGGAGTGGCCCAGTCAGAGTCCTGACCTTAACCCAATTGAGATGCTGTGGCATGACCTCAAGAAAGTGATTCACACCAGACATGCCAAGAATATTGCTGAACTGAAACAGTTCTGTAAAGAGGAATGGTCAAGAATTACTCCTGACCGTTGTGCACGTCTGATCTGCAACTGCAGGAAACGTTTGGTTGACGTTATTGCTGCCAAAGGAGGTTCAACCAGTTATTAAAGCCAAGGGTTCACATACTTTTTCCACCTGCACTGTGAATGTTTACATGGTGTGTTCAATACAAACATGGTGACATTTAATTCTTTGTGTGTTATTAGTTTAAGCAGACTGTGATTGTCTATTGTTGTGACTTAGATGAAGATCAGATCACATTTTATGACCAATTTGTGCAGAAATCCATATCATTCCAAAGGGTTCACATACTTTTTCTTGCAACTGTATATATATATATATATATATATACACACACAAAAAAGTCCATGGCTCTGTAGATTGCGAAAAAAGTGTATTTATTCACACATCTCACAGCGACGTTTCAGTCCCCTCACTGAACCTTACTCACTTGGCTTGAGAGTCTCCGTGAGGGGACTGAAACGTCGCTGTGAGATATGTGAATAAATACACTTTTTTCACCATCTACAGAGGAGTGCCATGGACTTTTTTGTATATATACGTACCCAGGATCAAGGGTTGAACGTTGGCACCATTGCTATATACAAGGGGTGCTGCCCTGTTTCGTGAACACATTATATATATATATATATATTGTGAGACAGTGACAGGTCTCACTCAGGTTAGAGGCAAGGAAGGGGTGGATAGTGCGGTCCACACCCCTGTTCCACCACAGGTGAGAGAAGCTGGAGGTAATCAGCCTGGCATAAGGCACCTCCCAGAGTGTCAGAAAGGGGGGATTGTGTTGCCTGTGGACAGAGGCCTGGAGGCTCTGTGTGGTCCAAGCCAGGAGGGCTGAGAGACCACTATTCCCCATGTGTGCTGAGGCACTGGACTGGAGGCAGTGGGCGTACTGTGCTCTATACAGCCAGGAGGCTGTGGGACATTGGCTGAGAAAGCCGCTTGTGTTCACAGGTTGTGAACAAGGACTTAGGTGAGTCAGGAAACTCTGTGTTAGTTAGAGCCTAGCCGGGCAAGTGTTTATTATTTTATGTGGATGTCACATGTGTTAGGTGAAGCTGCGACTTCATGATAACCTGTATTGGTTGGAGTGTGCACAATAAATACACTGTTTGGACCTGAAACCTGGTGTCCTAAAGTCGTATCTGTGAGTGACCCCCAAATAAGAGGCGATCCCTTACAATTGGTGTCGGATGCGGGCAAGTTGTCCATGAGAGAAGGGCAACGGTCGGTTGCTAGGAGCAACGATGAGAAAGAGCAGGTGCTGCTGAATCCTGCTGTGCTCTGGAGTTAAAGGGCTGGAAGCCTGTTTGTCCAGTGGAGCAGGTGCTGCTCATGCTTTTGTGGACTATTTTGCTGTAGTGCAAGTAAAACTAGTGAATTAAAGGGCCAGTAGCCCAGCAAAAGTGGACTTGTGGCTGAAAGTTTTTCCTGCTACCATGGGTCTCGGGGAAGAGTACGTCCGGCAGCGCTGGCGCATACAGCAGGCAGAAGAAATGGCCATAGCAATTGGCTACACTAAAAATGAATTGGCAAAATTTAATGCAGAGCGAGAGGCTTTGGAGGCGCAGTTGCAGCTGGCCTTGAGAAATGGGTTCTCAACACTGTATGGACCCTGTACAAAGTTCCAAGAGGTTGGTGGTGTGCCGGGACTATCGGGAGAAAAGCAAAGATATGCCGTTGCCAAGGGCAACAGTCGGGAAGGTAAAGAGGTGGAGAGTGATGCGGTTCTCAGGAGTGCATATCTTCCCTGCGACTGTGTCCGGAGTCCTAGAGAGGGAGTGCGGAGGTGCAGTAAAGCTGCTGTTAGGAGCAACCACAACCTTGATGAGTCCGCGGGAGAGAATGTCACTGCTTTACCAGAATGGTTGATTACAAAGGGTAAGACTGTTCCTGTTATTAACTATGTAGCAGACCCAGTGACAGGGAGCCGGCGGCAGGGGATACCTGCTGGGCCGGTAGGTAATAAGTCACACAGAGAAAAAACTGTGTCTGAACAGGCGGATAAGCCTGCTGTGATTGCTCCCTCGCAGAAATCTACAGAGGAGAAGGTTTCTGTGTTACCTCAGTTGCCCATGACCAAAGCTAGTTTTGGGATGACAAGGATCCGGGATCCCATGCTAGCCCGGGTAAGAGATAGCACAATATTGAAACCTGAGACTGGTAAAATATTAAAGGTGCTGGACAGTCGTGCGATAAAGGACTATCCGCTGATTTTCTCTGAGCATGAGACTCCAATGAGAACAGAGACTGATGAATTTGATGTTACAGATACGCTCATGCATGAGGGAGTGTTGGGCCGTGATATCGGTTTGTTGCTGTGGGGTAAGGTAGACACTTCTGCAGATAGTGACGAAACTCCTGCAGAACCTGTACCTGTCCCTTTAAGTGAGGATCTAAGGAAGCTGCACTTTGACCTGCATGGGGAAAGAATATTGACCATTGGAAACAATGGTGCTGGTCAAGTGCAAAGTAATGGTGACAAAAGTGCGGAAAAGCATAAGGAAAATATGATGTCATATGAAATATGTGGTGACAGTGATATAACTTTTCCGTTGCAGGTTGTGGTCAGGGGAGAAGCGCCCCCTGGTGGTAAAAATGTAAATGATGATGAAACTTTATTTTCTGCATCTGCTATGTTTCATGAAGCACGATATGACGTAATCAAAAGGTTTGAAGACATGCATATAAGTAGTGTGGAGCAAAGCCCAGCTCCAGCTCAGTGTTTGAAGGTGCAGGAAAATATGATAGGGCTAGAGGGTGTACCGCACGTACCAGAGGTGGAAATGCAGTCTCCACAATGTTGGTTGGTTACTAAGGAAGTGTCCCAGGTGGGGATTAGCTCATCTGTGCCCCTAGAAGTCAGAATTAATAATGACACGAGCGGTATAGGTGACGTATGTGCTGTGACCGGTAGCAACCCAGAGAGTGAAGCTACCATGTCAAGGTCCTGTGAAACAAAGGTGGTTACTAGTAGCGACCAGACATTTCTATCTGACGAGATGGGAATTAAGTCGGGTGACATCAGCCTAGGGTCTGAAGCCCATATCCAGACAGTTGTAGATGACCTGACACGACAGTACAACTGCAAACAGGAGGATGATCTCTCTCTCTCCTCACGCTCCCTAGAAACGTTAGAGACGGGACTAGCCGTCTTCACAGAGCAACTGAAGAAAATTTCAGAAAGGGCAAAGAAAGAGAATGGTGATACTCCTACATCTGCTGCAGCAGAGCCGAGCAAGGAGCAGCTGGAACCGGAGGCCCAAAAGCGGGGCACTTCCCACAAGCTTGTGCAAAAAGCTGAAAAGAAACTGCTGAAAAACATGGAGTTGGTGGTTCAGCGCCTGGAGAAACAGGGTGTGACATACAAAAAGGTGGAGAAAACCAAGAACAAACTTCAGCGAGGATTGGATGATCTGATGGTGGACCTGGACCACCAGAAGCAAGTTATGTCTAATCCAGCGAAGAATCAGGAGGAATGTGACGGGCTCCTAGCTGAAGAGAAATACATCTCGGCTCGATATGGTGAAAAACGTGACCAAACAGAGACTGATGCTTGGGAAAAGGAGACCAAGGCCCTCTCCTTGGCTAAAGCCCTGGAAAAAGCGCTTGAGGAGCATGCTGAATTGGAGAGGCTGAACAAGCAACTCAGAGCAGAGACTGAAAATCTCATGAGCTTAAAAGATGAGTTGGAGAAATCTAAGTGTGCTCTCAAACAGCAGGTGGAAGGTGAGAAACCTGAAGAGGAGAGTTCTCTGGAAGACGTCAAGAAGCCAGAGCCTGTTAAAAATGGGACTGGAGAGGGTGGCACTGTGGTGCTGGCTGTGGCAGAGAAGATGGAAGATGCTTCTGCTAAACCAGATGATGGGGCTGATGTGAATGCCGAAGACCACAGACCCGTGGTAGCGTGTAGCCTAGGCCTGGAAGACGTCCCCTCTGCATACAAGGCCTTCCAAATAGCCAGCAGCCTGCTGGGGAAGAAGTACGAGGAGGTGAACGATCAGTTTTCGGATCCGGGCTATTACAATGGGCTGTATCTCCTGAATCCTCCACAAAATGAGAACAGGGTCCTGGGTGAGCCTCTGGAGAAAATGACAGAAGACGAGGAGTCTGCTGAAGACCCTGGTGCCTCCTGCCTCGATGAGAAAGAGGGGTTAACAGGGCAAGTGTATGGTGCCATGTCCGAGAAGGATGAGAAGGCGGTCAAAGAGACTGGAGACTTCAAGAAGACAAAGACTGAAAAAGTTAAGGCCGATATGTTGGTTGACATGAAGTCCCCAGGTTCTACAGAGACCAAAGTTAAGCCAAAGGGAGCCGCGGCCGAAGTGGAAAAAGCCGCTAAAGAAGCAGAGGTCTCTAAAACTGTCATAGTAGCTGGAGTAACTACTGTTGGAAAGAAGGAAGAAGTGACCCAGATGCACGTAAAAGAAGCAAGTAGGGGCAAGCATGCTCTGCTGAAGGAGCCCTGCAAAGCAAAGGAGAAAGTGTCGGGATATGACCATGACTCGGAACAGTTCAGGCAAGAGCTTCAGCAGTCCAAGAAAGGACGTGAGGCGCATGTACAGGAGCCAGAGGATCTAAAAAGAGAGAGAGATCAAAATATACGCATCATCATCACTCTGGAAAGAGTAAGAAAAGAGTATCTGGCCATGAGATGGGCACATGAGGCCTTTAGGCAGTTTCGGTTAGGCAAGATGTTGGTTTTGGTGATAAACCAAGCTCTGCTGGCGTGGGTCTGGCAGAACAAAGGGAAGGTACGTGTCACCGAGTTTCCTGGCCTCGGTGAAATAAGAACCAGTAATTTTCTGTGTCAGCGGCAGCTAGTGCTCGCTGACACTGGGTTACTTAGTGTGGCTGTAAAGCCAATCTGGGCCGGTTCTTATTGGGAGCAGCCAAAGAGCAGGGTGGGTGGCTGTTCCCCACGTCCAGGCCAGGTCGATACCCTCTCACCAGCCTCCCGTGGTTATGCAGGTGTTCACCCTCACGGGCTTGAACAAAGGGGGGGGATATGTGAGACAGTGACAGGTCTCACTCAGGTTAGAGGCAAGGAAGGGGTGGATAGTGCGGTCCACACCCCTGTTCCACCACAGGTGAGAGAAGCTGGAGGTAATCAGCCTGGCATAAGGCACCTCCCAGAGTGTCAGAAAGGGGGGATTGTGTTGCCTGTGGACAGAGGCCTGGAGGCTCTGTGTGGTCCAAGCCAGGAGGGCTGAGAGACCACTATTCCCCATGTGTGCTGAGGCACTGGACTGGAGGCAGTGGGCGTACTGTGCTCTATACAGCCAGGAGGCTGTGGGACATTGGCTGAGAAAGCCGCTTGTGTTCACAGGTTGTGAACAAGGACTTAGGTGAGTCAGGAAACTCTGTGTTAGTTAGAGCCTAGCCGGGCAAGTGTTTATTATTTTATGTGGATGTCACATGTGTTAGGTGAAGCTGCGACTTCATGATAACCTGTATTGGTTGGAGTGTGCACAATAAATACACTGTTTGGACCTGAAACCTGGTGTCCTAAAGTCGTATCTGTGAGTGACCCCCAAATAAGAGGCGATCCCTTACAATATATATATATATATATATACACACACACACACACACACACACACACACACACACACACACACACAGGATATAAAAAGTCTACACAACCCTGTTAAAATGTCAGGTTTCTGTGCTGTAAAGAAAATGAGACAAAGATAAATCATTTCAGAAATTTTTCCACCTTTAATGTGACCTATAAACTGTACAACTCAATTGAAGAACAAACTGAAATCTTTTAGGTGGAGGGAAGAAAACAAAAATAAATAAATAATGTGGTTTCATAAGTGTGCACACCCTCTTATAACTGGGGATGTAGCTGTGTTCAAAATTAAGCAATCACATTCAAATTCATGTTAAATAGGAGTCAGCATACACCTGCCATCATTTAAAGTGCCTCTGATTAACCCCAAATAAAGTTCAACTGCTCTAGTTGGTCTTTCCTGAAATGTTCTTAGTCGCATCCCACAGCAAAAGCCATGGTCTACAGAGAGCTTCCAAAGCATCAGAGGGATTTCATTGTTAAAAGGTATCAGTCAGGAGAAGGGTACAAAAGAATTTCCAAGGCATTAGATATACCATGGGACACAGTGAAGTCATCAAGTGGGGAAAATATGGCACAACAGTGACATTACCAAGAACTGGACGTCCCTCCAACATTTATGAAAAGACACCTGGTGCCCAGTGACGCCCCCCTGCAGTGTCCAGCCCACCTTAATTTGAAGGGGGGGAACCGTTTGCCGGGGCTGTGGGAGGTTATTTCAGGATCAAGAGGCGTTCTTGGGATTCAAATTAAGGCGGGCTAGGCACTGCAGGGGGGCGTCACTGGGCACCAGAGAGGAAAAAAACGCCCCTCTGAGCACCTTGGAGCTTCATTAGCATATCATAAAAAGGGCTTTTTTATCAAAAGGATAAAACTAAATAAAGTAAGAAGACTGCAATAAGGTACTTTAGTGAACATGGCGATGGTGACAGCTTAAAATGGTAAAAGCAGGTGACAGATTCCCTTTAAGCTAGAGGGAATTATGAACAGTTCCAAATACCAGTCAATATTGGCACAAAACGTTCAGGCTTCTGCTAGAAAGCTGAACATGAAGAGGAACTTCATCTTTCAGCATGACAACGACCCAAAGCATACATCCAAATCAACAAAGGAATGGCTTCACCAGGAGAAGATCAAAGTTTTGGAATGGCCCAGCCAGAGCCCAAACCTGAATCCGATTGAAAATCTGTGGGGTGATCTCAAGAGGGCTGTGCACAGGAGATGCCCTCGCAATCTGACACATTTGGAGTGCTTTTGCAAAGAAGAGTGGGCAAATCTTGCCAAGTCAAAATGTGCTATGCTGATAGACTCATACCCAAAAAGACTGAGTGCTGTAATAAAATCAAAAGGTGCTTCAACAAAGTATTAGTTTAAGGGTGTGCACACTTATGTAACATTATTATTTTATTTATTTTTATATTTTTTCTTCCCTCTACCTAAAAGATTTCAGTTTGTTTTTCAATTGAGTTATACAGTTTATAGGTCACATTAAAGGTGGAAAAACTTCTGAAATTATTTGTTTGTCTCGTTTTTTTACATCACAGAAATCTGACAATTTTACAGGGGTGTGTATATATAGATATAGATATACAAGAAATCCGCAGCACTCGTCAATGTGATAAATCCAAGGTGGTTTATTCCATATACAGCAAGATGGTGCGACGTTTCGACCTAACCCGGTCTTTCTCAAGCAAGGTTGCTTGAGAAAGACCGGGTTAGGTCGAAACGTCGCACCATCTTGCTGTATATGGAATAAACCACCTTGGATTTATCACATTGACGAGTGCTGCGGATTTCTTGTATATCTATTCTGACGTTGGGATCAACAGCCAGGGTCCCCATCTGCGTGCACCACTACCTTCAAGGTATTTTCCTGAATGGCTTTCCCTTATGTGGGACAGTAGTGCTGCCAAACCGTTTTTGTATATTATATATAGATATAGATATATTTTACACACACACAAAAAAATAATTTAAAAAAAAAAGTCGCCACCTGGATTTAACTAAGCAAATAGGTATGAGCCTCCTATTGGATAATTACTGCATGGGCGATTATCTGTCACGGCTGAGGATGGGAGAAATCCTCAGCCGTGCGATGCCCGAAGATGTAAGGCGGCTCGGCCAGGACAACAGGATTAGGGAGCAGGTCACCTCCTAATACATCCCTAACCTGACCCTAACTCCTAGCTGCATGGGCCGACCTTGAAGGTAGGAGGGCCCATGCTCAGGAACCTCGGATCCCTAACTCACCCTCCGACCGGTCCCTGAACTAGGAGTCAGGGTAAGACGGCCTGTTCCTTCTGGACATGGAGGAACAGGGGTCTCACTAGCCAAGCTTCAAGGAATGGGGGATCACATACAACATACAGATATGACAGGCGAACTAAACAAGTTCCACACGTACCTGTCACAGCCACGCTGACTGGAACCCATGCATGCCAACTGATGTCCTCAGAACACAAAGAGACATAGCACACATAACACACAGGTACCCAGGACATCCGTAGTTGCAATAAACAGAGACAAAGGAAAACATCAACTGAACATCAAGACATAAAGTTCACAGATAAAGCTATGACCACAAGGGTGGCCCCCACTGGCAGGTGATATACACAGGAGGCTGCTCCAGCTAGACATGGCTGAAGCAACCCACTGAGACATGCCAAACACTGAGGCTTTATAGACCTAAGAGGCCACACCCACACAGACACACCCAGTGTCTCACACACACAGAAAGGGAGTTAACCCTTCCAACACCAGGGAAGGGAAAACACCACTTAAAGGGGAAGTGTCCAAACAACACCCACACTGTGGCTGTTGCCGCAGGCAACGACATGGGTGGCAACCGTGTCCTGGGAGTCAGCCCGGAGGCCGGGACACTGCCACCACATGTACACATCACCAAACGTTGCCACGGGCAACCACAGTGCAGGAAAGATGTCAGTGCACAGCACACATAACTCAGAGTGTACACAGACATACAACGTGCATAACATACACACACCTAACAGAGGTTGCTAGGTGTAACCGCATGAAGATTGCCGCCAGCTGACTAGCACCAGCTCAGGCTGCTCTACAGCGGCAATACCAAAACTACAACGTGTTGCCCGCGGCAACCACAAGTGAGGCAGCACACTAGCGGCCCTCACCTGTGGTTGAACACAAGAACCAAACCGCAGGCAACCGCATGCGGTAGAGGAGTCACGGTCATAGCCATGGCCGTGACATTATCTTTCAACTGGCAACATGTTATTTAACCCTAACTGGTGCAATGAGTTGCTTCTCATTTCTTAAACAACCATGTTGAAAGACACATCTCGTGGTCGTGGAAAAGATGTTAGTCTGTTTGAAAAAGGTCAAATCATTGGCATGCATCAAGCATAGAAAACATCTAAGGAGATTGCAGAATCTCTGTCCAATGCATTATTAAAAACTGGAAGGATAGTGGGGACCCATCGTATTCGAGGAATTAATGTGGCGGGGAAAAAATCCTGAATGATCGTGATTGGCGATCACTTGGTGAAATCAAATTGAAGAAAAACAGTAGAACTCAGGGCTATGTTTAATAGTGAAAGTAAGAGAATTTCCACACGCACAATGCGAAGGAAACTCAAGGGATTGGGATTGAACAGCTGTGTAGCTATAGGAAAACCACTATTCAGTGAGGCAAACCAGAAAAAAAGGGCTTCAGTTTGCTAGGGAGCATAAAGATTGGAGCAATGGAAGAAGGTCATGTGGTCTGATGAGTCCAGATTTACCCTGTTCCAGAGTGATGGGTACATCAGGGTAAGAAGAGAGGCAGATGAAGTGATTCACCCATCATGCCTAGTGCCTACTGTAAAAGCCTGTGGGGGCAGTGCTATGATCTGGGGTTGCTGCAGTTGGTCAGGTCTAGGTTCAGCAACAGTATGTGCGCCAAGAATGAGGTCAGCTGACTACCTAAACATACTGAATGACCAGGTTATTCCATCAATGGATTTTTTCTTCCCTGATGGCACGGGAATATTCTAAGATGACAATGCCAGAATTCATAGGGCTAAAATTGTGAAAGAGTGGTTCAGGGAGCATGATATATCATTTTAACACTTCGATTGGCCACCATAGAGACAAACCTTAACCCCATTGAGATTCTTTGGGATGTGCTGGAGAAGGCTTTGCGCAGCAGTCAGACTCTACCATCATCAATGCAAGATCTTGGTGAAAAATTCATGCAACACTGCATGGAAATAAATCTTGTGACATTGCAGAAGCTTATCGAAACAATGCTAACAACGTAATCAAAGCTAAAGGCGGCCCAACAAAATATTAGAGTGTGTGACCTTTTTTTTTTGGTGGCAACTTTTTTTTGGACAGGCAGTGTATATATATATTGTGGGGGGTTAGCTCTTCTCCGGGAGTCATTCACACAAGTATCATCGCCAGACACCAAGTTTCAGGTCCAAACATTGCTTTATTTGCACCTCAGCAAACCAAACATAAATGATACAAAACAAACACCTGCCTGGCTGGGCTCTAACTAATCATATAATAACCTGACTCACCTAAAGGACCGTTTCTCAGCCCAATAGTCAAGCAGCCTCCAGGCTGTAGCAAATGCAAGTCCCTTTGGGGGATTGTGGTCCAGCAGTCCTCCCGACTCTGACCTTGTGGCCCTTGTGCCGCAGGCGTCACTGCGTCCCCCAAATTCCAGGCTGTCACTTAGCCTCGTGGTCCCTCAGCCTAGCCCGGCTGAGACCACACACACACAGAGCCTCAACAGGCCTCTGTTTCTGGAAAACACACTCTCCTTCCCCAGACTGGGCATATTCCAAAATCCCGGACTGCATCATGGGGAACAGGCACCCACCCAACACATTGCCTGTTCCCAGTAAAAGCCTGCCCTGGACTAGCTGGAGCCAGCTAAGCTAAGTAGCTTGGTGTCCACCAACTAGCTTACTGGCCACCTATATCTAGGGCCTTTACTCCACCGAGGCCGAGCCCCTTGGTGACACGCTTCTGGTGCAAACACTCCTTTTTCATGCTTCCCCGGGATTTTACTGCACCCATCACTATACACATTGCCACTATATATATTATATAATAACAGCACTCTCACTTTATTCACTCCTGTGGTTGCAATGTTTTCAGCTCATTCACAGAGACTTTTTTTGAAGCTATGAGCTAAAACGTTGCGACTAGTGTTGAGTGAACTTGTGTTTTCAAGTTCAGTGTACAAGGTTCAGGTTATCTATAAGGGTCCATTGACACATCCGCAACTGTTTTGCGGTCCGCAAATTGCGTATCCTCAAAACACGGACACCGGCCATGTGCATTCTGTATTTTTGTGGACCGCACATAGCTGGCACTATGATAGAAATGCAGTGGCTGCGGTCAAGAATAGGACATGCTCTATTTTTTTTGCGGGGCCGCGAAACGGAAGTGTGGATGTGGACAGCACATCGTGGTGCTGTCCGCATCTTTTGCGGCCCCATTGATAATAAGACGATGTACAAGAGGCATTATTGTGGGGAAAAAAAACATTTCTCAGCTTTTATTTACATTTGAGAAAAAAATACAAGATGTTCCACACTCTGGAAAATCTCAGAGGACGTGGTCGGAAGGCAAACGTGACACCTGTGCTGGCCAAGAGGATAGTTAGAGAGGTGAAAAAGAATCCAAGGATCACCACCAAGGCCATCCTGGTGAATCTGGGCTCTGCTGGTGGCAATGTCTCATGGCAGACAATCCAATGGACACTGCACAATGCAGACCAAGGAGGATGCCACTTCTCCAGATAAGGCACACAAAAGCTTGCTAGGCCTTTGCAAAAGCTCATCTGGACAAAGAAGAAGACTTCTGGTGTCAGATGAAACAAAAATTGAATTGTTTGGTCGCAATGATGTTTCCTTCATTTGGCGTAAAAAAGGAGAAGCCTTCAAGTCAAAGAACACCATCCCCACCTAATGCTTTGGGCGTGTTTTTCAGCCAATGGACCAGGGAAACCTAATCACAGTAAACGGCACCATAAAAAAACAGCAATACATAAGGATTCTCAACGACAACATCAGGCAGTCTGCAGAGAAACTTGGCCTTGGGCACCAGTGGACATTTCAGCATGACAATGACCCAAAACACACAGCAAAAGTGGTGAAGAAATGGTTAGCAGACAACAACATTAACGTTTTGGAGTGGCCCAGCCAGAGTCCAGACTTGAATCCAATTAAAAATCTGTGGAGGGAGCTAAAGATCAGGGTGATGGCAAGAAGACCCTCCAACCTGAAAGATTTGGAGCTCATTGCTAAAGATTAATGTGCAAAAATACCTGTGGAGATATGCAAATTATAGGAAGCGTTTGATTGCTGTTAGAGCCAATAAAGGCTTTTCTATTGATTATTTAGAAGGGTATGAATACATTTGGACTGGACACTTTTTGCTCAAATGTAAATAAAAACGGAAAAATGTTATTTTTTCTCCCACAATAATGCCTCTTGTACATCGTCTTATTATATTTTGGGAGACACCTATGTAATTTCCCGTAAAAAATGGTTGAATAAAAGTAACTTAACCCCTTCACGACTGCAATCTGTATATATACGTGATAGTTGCACATGCCCTGTGCAGCTACCACGTATATAAACGTTCTGGCAGCTCTTTAATCCAATCGCTGCAAAGCGCTTGGATTAAAGCTTCTGCCCCTGCCCTGCTGCTGTCACGGACAGCATACAGTGCAGTAATGCCGGCAAGGGACCAATCAGAGTGGCCCCTTGCCGGCAATCGATCCGATTGGTTAGTCTGTGCAGACTAACCAATCGGATCGAGGCAGTGTTAAAATGCCGGTTTCAGGCTCTGATCTGCGCTTTGCAGATCAGAGCCTGAAATCAGGTAATGTGTCCTGAAGCCCCCGATCTGTGCCCCCTTCTTGAAGCCCCCGATCTTCTTGAAGCCCCCGATCTGTGCCCCCTTCTTGAAGCCCCCGATCTGTGCCCCCTTCTTGTCCTTCTTCTTATCCTGCCCTCGATGCGGTCCGCCCCCTCCTGCCCCGATCTGTAATTTGTAAAATGCTGCCCCCCTTCCCCCTTTCCAGCGCTGCCCCCGATCGGTCCCCCTTCTGTGTGTGATGGCGGCGGCTCCATTCCTGAGCCGCCGCCATCAGCAGCGTGTGTCAGCTCTATGCTGACACTGCTGTAACCCCATAGATGCCGCAGTAGCGGCATCCATGGGGTTAATAGAGGGAGGGGGCTCCCTCTCTCAACCATCAGGGCTGCTGCGATTGCAGCACCCGATGGTTCCCATGGCGACCGGACGCTTTGCAAAGGCGTCCGGTTGCCATGGCATAGGCGTCCGGTGCTGCCACCTACAGGGCATCTGATTGTATTATACTTTGTAATGCAAGAGCATTGCAAAGTATAGTACAACCATCAGCCCCACTGGATCTTCAAGATCCAAGAGGGAACTGATAAAAAAAATAATTGGAAATAATAAAAGTAAAAATAAATAAATAAAAATGTAAAAAATAAATTGCCTTTTCCTATAAAAAAAACACAAAAAAACGACCATCTCTATAAATATATCACATCATCAACCCCGTCCAATAAACACCATAAAAAATAAAATATAAAAACGGTGTAAAAAAAAGGCGTATATACCCCAAAATAGTACCAATCAAACCGTTACCTCATCCTGCAAAAAATGAGCTTATATTTAAGACAATCGCCCAAAAAATAAAAAAGCTATGGCTCTCAGATAGAGTTGAGCGAACACCTGGATGTTCGGGTTCGAGAAGTTCGGCCGAACTTCCCGGAAATGTTCGGGTTCGGGATCCGAACCCGACCCGAACTTCGTCCCGAACCCGAACCCCATTGAAGTCAATGGGGACCCAAACTTTTCGGCACTAAAAAGGCTGTAAAACAGCCCAGGAAAGAGCTAGAGGGCTGCAAAAGGCAGCAACATGTAGGTAAATCCCCTGCAAACAAATGTGGATAGGGAAATGAATTAAAATAAAAATAAAAAAATTAACCAATATCAATTGGACAGAGGTCCCATAGCAGAGAATCTGGCTTCATGTCAGCAGAGAATCAGTCTCTTCATGCCATAGCAGAGAATCAGTCTTCATGTCATAGCAGAGAATCAGGCTTCACGTCACCCACCACTGGAACAGGCCACTGTCACATATTTAGGCCCAGGCACCCAGGTAGAGGAGAGAGGTCCCGTAACAGAGAATCTGGCTTCATGTCAGCACAGAATCAGTCTTCATGTCAGAGCAGAGAATCAGGCTTCACGTCACCCACCACTGGAACAGGCCACTGTCACATATTTAGGCCCCGGCACCCAGACAGAGGAGAGAGGTCCCGTAACAGAGAATCTGGCTTCATGTCAGCAGAGAATCAGTCTTCATGTCATAGCAGAGAATCAGGCTTCACGTCACCCACCACTGGAACAGGCCACTGTCACATATTTAGGCCCATTATATTATCTAAATTAACACGTGTGATGGTTGACTAAAATAAAACATAACCTTTATTATATTGAGTTATAAAAGATTACACACACTGACTAACGTTTAAAATTATCAGCTAGGCCTGCTGTCTGTATGAGGATTTTATTATTTTAAATGGTATACTGGCGTCTTGGGATCCTGGTTGTGCTACTATCTGTCCAAAGTGTAACAATTGCTTAGCTCCGTTTGGCTGCTTTATATTTTGCAGCCACCACAGATGCTAGCTGATACCAGCTCTGTTATGCCACAACCTGTGGTGAGTCACAGTAGCTGGTCAGTTCGTACTCCTATCTGTTCGCAACAGTGACTAGTGCAGAGTTATAACCAGTTCCCTAACTGACTGCTGCTCAAAATCCTATAATTGAATCATACTCAGGCTATCACTGTTTAAAACTCATGCTTTACAGCACTCTGCCCCCCGACATGTTTCGCCAATTTAACTTGGCGTCTTCAGGGGATCGGGCAGTCTGCTGCTGCGGTGGGCGTGACCTGAGCTTTTATGACCTTCCTATGATGATGTCATGCTAATTTGTATCCATTCTGGATACATTCCGTAACCCACATGGTACTTGGGCCTATCAGGGATCTTCTACTATATTGCCATCACTTCCGCCTCCCTATTCCGTCCAATAGCCTCCTCCGTCTCTTTTGACAATTTGCGCATGCGCTTACTATGGTGCCGCCGGCTGATTCTAACTTCTACTGCGCAGCCGCAAGTACTTAGACTCAGCGCTCACTTTGTGCGCTGAGCCCAGAGACCGGCTTCCTATGCGCCTGCGTACCTCTGTTTCTATGGTGCCGCCGACTGGTCATGGGCTCTACTGCGCATCCGCAGCCACTCAGAAACAGCGCTCTCGTTTTGCGCTGAACCTTAGTGAACGATCTGGCTAACCGCCTGTGTGCCTCTGTGATATTCTCTCCCTAAATGCGGTATCTTGAACTTGTCTCCTTTATTAGGTGTCAAAACCCTCGTTTTCTTACTGGCATCACCATTCTCTTTGTCCAGTCATTACCTATAGACATAGGTTGCACAACCTATATATATTAGATGTTAATTGCATTTTTTTTCCCTTTGCTGGGATATCTGTAGTTAGAATTGTAACATATTAGCTACTTTGCCTATTGATGGTGTTTATGTAATTGCTTATTTTTGAACCATATTAATTTCAGTTTTTTATTATTTTTTATTATTAGCAATTATATTTTATTATTTTAGTTATTACTACATGAGCCGCTTTTTTTTTTTTTTTTAAATATATGACCATCTTGTCACTATTCCTCATTTTGATTAACCTTCTTATTCCTTATAGTCCTTTCCTGCTGGTTCTGGACTGTTTTATTATTTTTTATGTATATATAAAAATAACCTATTTCTTTCCTTTTCTTTTTACCTTTTGCCTAGGTTTCTTTCCTTATTATAGCGGTTTTTAAATATTTTTAATTTTATTTTTTATTTTTTGTATTAATTATTTTGTATTTATTTTATTTTTTTATATATATATATATATATATATATATATATATATATTTAAATCTTTATTTTTTCTGATTGTGTTTATTTTTTAGAGCTCATTTATGGATGGATTCTTTCCACAAAATGCTGTATCCGTCGTATTATTATCCGCTAGGTAAGTATGCTTCTATTTGATGGACTTAGATTTGGAGGCTGGAGGTGGGGAGTGTAGATCTTCTATTTTTTATATTTTTTATATATGCATCCTAATGCACCGTACTTTTAGTTTTGTGTTTTAAAGATGCCCTGATAGTTAGCTACTATTGGTCTCGCCTTGTTTGCATATAACTCTTATTTATTTATTAAAGTTGATGTGTATATTTCCTACTTGTTCGGTAGACTATTATTAATTATACTGTATAAATTTCTCTGTGGGTTCCTTATTAGAGAAAGGACACAAATGTAAACCCCTCATTAAGCCCATGGGGGGCCAGGCTTAATGAGTGTCAGGAAATCAAAATCTTTGTGAGGGGATTAGCAAGTATATATATCAAATCATATCTCCCTTTGTGACAAGCCTCTCATCCTACCTGAAAGACACAAAAGACACCTTGACCAAACTCCAGGACATTCAAGTAAGCAGAACAACAATGATTGCAAGCCTTGATGTAGAAGCACTCTACACGAGTATCAAGCATGATCTGGGACTTGAGGCCATAAAATATTATTTACAGAGTAAAGGAACACAATATCACGAGCACAATAAATTTGTTCTATCTATACTTCACTTTCTGCTAACACACAATTATTTTATTTTTGATAGCAAGTATTATTTACAGATCACCGGGACCGCAATGGGGACAACCTGTGCACCAAATTTTGCTAATTTATTTTTAGGGTGGTGGGAAGAGAGAATAGTTTTCACAGATGATTATAATGATTTCACCAAGCACATTTTATTTTGGGGTCGCTTTATAGACGACGTCCTGATCTTATGGGAGGGCACTGAAGCACAATTTAAAAATTTTGTTGGTACACTTAATGACAATACGGTAGGCCTCAAGTTCACAGCAGAAATAAACAGCAACAGGTTAAACTTTTTAGATCTGACTATTGTCCTGGACAGCAGTGGCAGTATTGATACTACGATATACAGGAAGCCCACCTCCACAAACAACTTGTTATATTGGAGAAGCTACCATCCAATACCTCTAAAAAGAGGCATCCCGGTCGGACAATACCTCCGAGCTAGGAGGAACTGTTCCACTGATGAGGCGTTTGAAGACGAGTGTAAAGTCCTATATGGTAGGTTTATGGAGAGAGGTTACCCTAAAAAAATATTGCATAGGGCCTATAACAAAGCTAAAAAAAGCAACAGGATTGCATTGCTCTCTGAAGGGAAAAATCAACGACAAAACCAAAAAATTGTACGATGCATAGGAAATTATGATAGCCAATATATTAAAATCCGAAATATATTAAGCAAGCATTGGCATATTTTACTCGCAGATGAGGAACTTAAAGAAATTCTTCCTCCCCACCCTGCTATCACGTATAGAAGGGGACCCAATCTCAGAGATAAATTAGTGCACAGCCATTATACATTAGAGAAAACATCAAGCAAATCTATATGGCTGAGCACTGTAGGCTCTTATCCCTGTGGCGGATGCACCTTCTGTGCAAGAATGGTGCCTAAAAAGGATTTCATCAATCCGGTAGACAATAAAAAATATACAATTAGGGAATACATCAACTGTAAATCCACTGGGGTAATCTATGCCATACAATGTGGGTGCCCCAAATTATACATAGGGAAAACTATTCAAGAATTAAGACGGCGTATATCGAAACATCTGAGCACCATAAATTTGGAATCTGATACGTCCCTATCAAGACATGTCAAAACAGTTCACAAAGGGAACATAGACACTCTGACAGTGTGGGGAATTCAAAAAATGAGGATGGGCCAGCGGAAGGGAGATTTGGACAGAAAACTTCAGCAAGAAGAAACGAGATGGATACATCGTCTCAGCAGCCTGGCCCCCCATGGGCTTAATGAGGGGTTTACATTTGTGTCCTTTCTCTAATAAGGAACCCACAGAGAAATTTATACAGTATAATTAATAATAGTCTACCGAACAAGTAGGAAATATACACATCAACTTTAATAAATAAATAAGAGTTATATGCAAACAAGGCGAGACCAATAGTAGCTAACTATCAGGGCATCTTTAAAACACAAAACTAAAAGTACGGTGGATTAGGATGCATATATAAAAAATATAAAAAATAGAAGATCTACACTCCCCACCTCCAGCCTCCAAATCTAAGTCCATCAAATAGAAGCATACTTACCTAGCGGATAATAATCCGACGGATACAGAATTTTGTGGAAAGAATCCATCCATAAATGAGCTCTAAAAAATAAACACAATCAGAAAAAATAAAGATTTAAATATATATATATATATATATATATATATATATATATATATATATAAAAAAATAAAATAAATACAAAATAATTAATACAAAAAATAAAAAATAAAATTAAAAATATTTAAAAACCGCTATAATAAGGAAAGAAACCTAGGCAAAAGGTAAAAAGAAAAGGAAAGAAATAGGTTATTTTTATATATACATAAAAAATAATAAAACAGTCCAGAACCAGCAGGAAAGGACTATAAGGAATAAGAAGGTTAATCAAAATGAGGAATAGTGACAAGATGGTCATATATTTAAAAAAAAAAAAAAAAGCGGCTCATGTAGTAATAACTAAAATAATAAAATATAATTGCTAAAAATAAAAAATAATAAAAAACTGAAATTAATATGGTTCAAAAATAAGCAATTACATAAACACCATCAATAGGCAAAGTAGCTAATATGTTACAATTCTAACTACAGATATCCCAGCAAAGGGAAAAAAAATGCAATTAACATCTAATATATATAGGTTGTGCAACCTATGTCTATAGGTAATGACTGGACAAAGAGAATGGTGATGCCAGTAAGAAAACGAGGGTTTTGACACCTAATAAAGGAGACAAGTTCAAGATACCGCATTTAGGGAGAGAATATCACAGAGGCACACAGGCGGTTAGCCAGATCGTTCACTAAGGTTCAGCGCAAAACGAGAGCGCTGTTTCAGAGTGGCTGCGGATGCGCAGTAGAGCCCATGACCAGTCGGCGGTACCATAGAAACAGAGGTACGCAGGCGCATAGGAAGCCGGTCTCTGGGCTCAGCGCACAAAGTGAGCGCTGAGTCTAAGTACTTGCGGCTGCGCAGTAGAAGTTAGAATCAGCCGGCGGCACCATAGTAAGCGCATGCGCAAATTGTCAAAAGAGACGGAGGAGGCTATTGGACGGAATAGGGAGGCGGAAGTGATGGCAATATAGTAGAAGATCCCTGATAGGCCCAAGTACCATGTGGGTTACGGAATGTATCCAGAATGGATACAAATTAGCATGACATCATCATAGGAAGGTCATAAAAGCTCAGGTCACGCCCACCGCAGCAGCAGACTGCCCGATCCCCTGAAGACGCCAAGTTAAATTGGCGAAACATGTCGGGGGGCAGAGTGCTGTAAAGCATGAGTTTTAAACAGTGATAGCCTGAGTATGATTCAATTATAGGATTTTGAGCAGCAGTCAGTTAGGGAACTGGTTATAACTGTGCACTAGTCACTGTTGAGAACAGATAGGAGTACGAACGGACCAGCTACTGTGACTCACCACAGGTTGTGGCATAACAGAGCTGGTATCAGCTAGCATCTGTGGTCGCTGCAAAATATAAAGCAGCCAAACGGAGCTAAGCAATTGTTACACTTTGGACAGATAGTAGCACAACCAGGATCCCAAGACGCCAGTATACCATTTAAAATAATAAAATCCTCATACAGACAGCAGGCCTAGCTGATAATTTTAAACGTTAGTCAGTGTGTGTAATCTTTTATAACTCAATATAATAAAGGTTATGTTTTATTTTAGTCAATCATCACACGTGTTAATTTAGAGACAGCCATTGGTCTCACGGATCATTTGAAAAATAATAATATAATTGTGTCTCAACACGTAGTGAAGGGTCACAAAAAAGTGAAATATTTAGGCCCAGGCACCTAGGCAGAGGAGAGAGGTCCCGTAACAGAGAATCTGGCTTCATGTCAGCACAGAATCAGTCTTCATGTTATAGCAGAGAATCAGGCTTCACGTCACCCACCACTGGAACAGGCCACTGTCACATATTTAGGCCCCGGCACCCAGACAGAGGAGAGAGGTCCCGTAACAGAGAATTTGGCTTCATGTCAGCACAGAATCAGTCTTCATGTCATAGCAGAGAATTGAGGATTTTACTAAGTCATGACGTGAAGTCATGATTTTATGAAGGACACGGAGGCGAGTATTTGCTTAACTCTTTCTTTACTGAAATTTAGCAGCAAAGACAATTAAAGAAAAACCATCAGAGTAACCATGGTAACAACTCCACCCCTTCAGTCCTTATATAAGGAGCATCACTGGCCGGACACCTCCTCTTTCTTTGCGATCTTCAAACAGCGAGATCTGAAACGGACAACAGCAGCCGGAACCTCTGCCGCGGAACAATCAAAACGGCACCCCTGGTAGGTGAGAATCTGATGACAATCGGGAAATCAACCTGGAAGGGAGAAAAAGAAACACATCATGGTAGAAAAACTACACAAAAAACGGTTTGTTTTCTTAGACAATTACCACCGCCTAACTAACCCCCCAGTGCATAAGGAACAATAGATAAAATAATATCATACATTAAATATAAGAGAAAAAAGAACACCACAGACCAGATGGGAGGGCGAAAGCAAAGGGAGGGAAATACTCGCCTCCGTGTCCTTCATAAAATCATGACTTCACGTCATGACTTAGTAAAATCCTCAATTTTATATCAGGACATGGAGGCTGATATTTGCAAGTTTAAAGCTGAGCAATGACGGAGGTAAAAACATGAGGATCAGGTCTGAAATAGAATTCCCGAAAGGTAGAGACTCGGGACCAATCTGCCAGCTTCAAGACATCCTCCAAACGGGCTCCGGCCACCGACATTGAGGTAGCCGCTGCCCCACGTACCGAATGCGCGGTAAATATGGAAGTGTCAACCCCCGAGAGAGAAAGAATCCACTTCACCCACCAGGAAAGCGTAACGCTGGTTACCGGAGCAAAAGGGCGCAGAAAAGAAATGAACAATTGAGGGGAATCCCCAGAGCGAAAAGATAGGGTGCGAGACTCGTATTCCCTTAAGCATGCAACGGGGCACAGTTGCAGAGAAGAAGGAAAAGATGGAAAAGTAACCGACTTAATACCAGTTTTCGTGCGACGAGATATGTTGAACATAACGCCTTGCGGAGTAAAATAACGTGCGTCAATGTCCAAAGCTCGGACGTCCGAGACGCGCTTACACGACACCAAACAAAGAAGGGTCACTAACTTGGCTGAGAGTTGCCGAAGAGACAGTAAAGAGTTGAGGGGCCAACCCTCCAAGAAACGGAGAACTGTAGCGACATCCCAAGTGGTAGAGAAACGAGGTCTAGGAGGACGCGACAGGCGAGACCCCCGTAACAATCTACAAACCAAAGGGTGTTGGCCGGCGGGGCAAACGTCAAAACCGGAATGTCTGGAGGAAATAGCGGAGCGGTACACGTTTAATGTACGGTAAGCTTTACCCGCCTCAAAGAGTGAAGTGAGGAATTGAAGAATAGCGGCTACAGGGGCTTGCAGGGGATCCAAGTTCCGTGAATCGCACCAACGAACCCAGACGTCCCTCGCAGACTGATAGGCTCGTCTAGTGCCTGGAGCCCAAGCTGACTCCAACAGCTGCCTGGTTGCTGTCGAAAATTGTGAGGAATCCCAGGAACCCCTGAAACTCGGCAAGCTAGAAGCTGCAAGGATTCGTCTAGCAGGAGTGGATGTTGGCAACCGTAAGGGTCGAGCAGCAGATGAGGAAAAAACGGTAGAAGCCGAGGTACCTCCGTGAGAAGATTCAGCAACTGTGGAAACCACGATTGCGTCTGCCAAAAGGGAACTAACAGTACTAACTGCGCTTGTTGGCAGCGAACCTGAGCGAGTACACGAGGAATCAGTGCGAATGGGGGAAAAGCATAGTGGAGAGATTCGCTCCAGTCCTGGAGGAAGGCATCTACGGCTTCCGCTTGCGGATCTGGACGCCAACTGAAGTACCTGGGTAGCTGAGTATTCAGGCGTAACGCAAACAAATCGATGCAAAACGGGCCCCAAAGAGATACAATATCTTGGAAGACCCTCGGATCCAACCTCCAGTCGCTGGAGTCCGAAATGTAACGAGAACTCCAGTCGGCTAAGGTGTTGTGGAGGCCTGGAATGTATTCCGCCACCACCGAAATTCTGTTGGAAAGACAAAACTCCCAAAAGTCTTTGGCCAGACAAGACAAAACCCTGGACCGAGTTCCCCCTAGGCAGTTCACGTACCGGACAGCAGAGACATTGTCCATACGTAGGCGAATACACGCCCGAACCGAACCCTGAGCGAAACTGGGGATCGCAAAGGAACCTGCTAAGAGCTCGAGGGCATTGATGTGAAGACGAGCCTCCTCCGGAGACCACGCTCCACCCGTGGAGACTCCCTGACAGTGTGCTCCCCACCCCATCAGACTGGCGTCGGACTCGATAACCATATCTGGATGCGGGCCGAAAATGGCCCGGCCGTTCCATACTGACAAATTGTGTATCCACCAAATCAACTCGTCTCTGGTCTCCGAATGCAAGACCAGAGTATCTGAGTATGAGGCTCCCGCTCTCAGGTGAGCAATTTTTAGTCTCTGTAGAGCACAATAATGGAGGGGAGCTGGGAATATCGCCTGAATGGAAGAAGTGAGAAGACCGATCAGGTGAGCCAGGTGTCGGAGGGATAACTGTGGGAGCAATAACGCATGACTAATCTCTTTGCGGATCGTCTTGACTTTGGCTAAGGGAAGACTGAGGGATTGATCCAAAGAGTTTATGGCAAAACCCAGGAACTCTACCGTGGTGGCTGGTGTGAGGCACGACTTCTCCACATTGAGAATAAAACCTAGCCCCTGAAGAAGGGATTTGGCCATCTCCAAGTGATCTAACAGAAGGGAAGGATTCTGGGCCATGATCAGGATGTCGTCTAAATAGATGATTAGACGCACCCCTCTCGCCCTGAGCCAAGCCACTACCGGTTTCAAGAGTTTTGTAAAACACCACGGAGCGGAGGATAGGCCAAACAGGAGGCAAGTAAACCTCCATGTCTGACCGTTCCATAAAAACTGAAGGAGATTTCGGGACGAAAGAGCTATCGGAACTGTAAGGTACGCATCCTTCAGATCCAACTTGACGAACCAGTCTCTTGGAAGAAGCATATCTCTCAGAAGATGGATGCCCTCCATTTTGAAATGTCTGTAGCGAACGAAGACATTCAAATGTTTGAGATTTATGACCGGTCGGAACTGGCCACCTTTCTTCTGTACCAGAAAGATGCTGCTCAGTACCCCCAAGTGAGGCTCGGGAGACAACTCTATAGCTCCTTTGAATAGAAGGGACGAAAGTTCTGCATGTAAGAGCGTTTGGTTTGAGACTGGACCCTATAGAATAGCGGGAAGGTTCGATGGGGTGGATACCAGTTCGATGGTAAAACCCCGGACCGTAGAGAGAACCCACTGGTCTGAGGTGATCTTTGACCACACATGGGAAAAAAGATGGAGTCTTCCCCCAACTTGTTGGGGAAACAGAGACGACACACACGGACGACTTACCATATGGGCGTCTAGACCCAGAAGCGCCTCGGAACCCTCTGAAGCGAGAAGGACCTCCGCGGGACGGGAAGAAGGTAGGTTGGTACTTGGAATCCTGCAGCGACTGGCGGTAATTGAAGGAGCCACGGCCCGTGCCTCTGGGCTGGAAATTGGTTCGGCCGGACAGTCGGCCCCTAAGATTGCCGGCCCTGGAGGAAAAACGCGTCTGGAAAACGCGGCGCATGGAGCTTTGCGCCTTATCAAGGGCCGTAAAGGCCCCAACATACTTTCCCAATTCTTTTATGAACGGGTCTCCAAAGAGGAGACCTTGTGCCTCTTTCCCAGAATCTGACAGGGATAAATTGCCAAATTTGGGCTCAATCTTCATTAATATGGCCTTTCTCCTTTCAATGGCAATTGAAGTATTTACATTGCCAGTCAGACAAATAGCTCTTTGGGCCCAACCACTGAGAGCCTCAGGGTCAACTTGTGTGCCCGCTGCCTTAGCACATTCAGCGAGATCAAAGATTTTAGCCAATGGCCCGGTCAAATCAAGCAGCTTGTCTTGGCAAACTTTCAATGCCGAGTCCAACCCCTTGCGCGGGTTGAACCCCGTTTTAGCAAGAAACTGAACCACTTTAGGGTCCACGCTGGGGGTTTCACATATCTTGTGCGGAATCAGAGGTCGCGGGCATTCCGCCCGTAGTTTACTGCGAGCCTCTTTGGATAGGGGAGTACGGATCCTTGCTTCCAGATAATGAGCCACGTGAGTGGCGGGAAGCCATTCTGAGGACCTCGGATGATGTAATTGGTCAGGGTCGAACAGAGGGTCACCCATGGGATCCAGGATTGCATCTTTGTCAGACACTAAAGGGTCAATACCTGTCCCCGTTACATTAGACGGGACATCCTCAATAGCAGGATCAACTGCCACATCAATTAAATCATCCTCCCCAGACTGGTGGGGGTAATCATCATAAGCCTCCTCAACAGACTCTGCGTCTGAATCAGAAACCGGCTCCGGTTGAGACCGAGCGGTTTTCCATGATCGCACCCTTTCTGCCGGGCGCGGGTTAGCTCTTTTGCGCGACTTAAACGCGCATTCATTAGATGGGACAGAGCCCACATTCACATGTGTTCTGGAGGCAGGAGGGGGCATGTCAGTAATAGATTGAGCCCTCAGGGCCTGGGAGATAGATTGTAATAAGGACACTGACACCGAGCCCATAGCAGCTACTATAGCATCAGAAATAGACTGCTGTAAGCTAGCAGCCTGTACCTCCTGAGCAGAAGCTTCATTAACCCCATGGGGAGGGACTGGTGACACATGACCAGAGTGTCTCACCTGAATAGAGCTGGCCGGGGACACAGGGACGTTAGACATGATGGAATAGGACTATCTGGAGGAGTAAGTCACCCCTACAGATAGAAATATAACGACGCTGAAAGAAGAACTGTACTGTTGAATCCGGAGAGATGAACTGAGAGGAACGGAGCCGCAGCGATGCAGAGCAGCGACGAGACTCCTCCCCTTCACCAGAACCTCCAATGAGGTGAACGGAGACAAACGACGGCGGCCGAGAATCTCGCTCAGTATCGCGAGATCTCGGCGCCTGAAGAGAACTGCGCCTCAAAAGCCCGGGAAAACGGAGCGGGAACAAGGACAAAGGTAATGAAGAAGGAAGGGGGGAGGGGGGAAAGGAAACAGTAAAATGGCCGAGACACCCCTAAGGGAAAAACAGCCTAAACCGGAACACCGGAATGAGGGGAAGCCTAACAATGCACCGACAGTGCGAATAGGCAGAGAAAACAGATAACAGCTAAGGCTACTTTCACACTAGCGTTCGGGTGTCCGCTCGTGCGCACCGTTTGAAGGGGCTCACGAGCGGCCCCGAACGCATCCGTCTGGCCCCAATGCATTCTCAGTGGAGGCGGATCCACTGAGAATGCATCCGTCTGCCAGCGTTCAGCCTCCGCTCCGCTCCGCGAGCGGACACCTGAACGCTGCTTGCAGCGTTCGGGTGTCCGCCTGGCCGTGCGGAGGCGAGCGGATCCGTCCACACTTACAATGTAAGTCAATGGGGACGGATCCGCTTGAAGATGACACTATATGGCTCAATCTTCAAGCGGATCCGTTCCCCATTGACTTTCAATGTAAAGTCTGAACGGATCCGCTCAGACAACTTTCACACTTAGAAAATTTTCTAAGTTTTAATGCAGACGCATCCGTTCTGAACGGATGCGAACGTCTGCATTATCGGAGCGGATCCGTCTGATGAAACATCAGACGGATCCGCTCCGAACGCAAGTGTGAAAGTAGCCTAAGCGATTAACCCCCAAAGGTAGGGAATGAAATATATATAGGATAGAGAGAAAAATAGAGGAAGAAAAGTCCTCCAGCAAGGGACTAGGATAGGAATACAGCGCAACTAAGGTATATTAATAAAATATAAGTACAAAGAAGTATAGATATATATATATAAAATCAAGTAAATGAAACAGCATGTAAAATCATCCACTTATCTGAGCTGGAGCAGCAAAGAAAGAGGAGGTGTCCGGCCAGTGATGCTCCTTATATAAGGACTGAAGGGGTGGAGTTGTTACCATGGTTACTCTGATGGTTTTTCTTTAATTGTCTTTGCTGCTAAATTTCAGTAAAGAAAGAGTTAAGCAAATATGAGCCTCCGTGTCCTGATATAAAATCAGGCTTCACGTCACCCACCACTGGAACAGGCCACTGTCACACATTTAGGCCCAGGCACCCAGGCAGAGGAGAGAGGTCCCGTAACAGAGAATCTGGCTTCATGTCAGCACAGAATCAGTCTTCATGTTATAGCAGAGAATCAGGCTTCACATCACCCACCACTGGAACAGGCCACTGTCACATATTTAGGCCCCGGCACCCAGACAGAGGAGAGGTTCATTCAACTTTGGGTTGCCCCGCAATATAATGGTAAAATGAAAATAAAAATAGGATTGAATGAGGAAGTGCCCTGGAGTACAATAATATATTGTTAAGGGGAGGTAGTTAATGTCTAATCTGCCCAAGGGATGGACAGGTCCTGTGGGATCCATGCCTGGTTAATTTTTATGAACGTCAGCTTGTCCACATTGGCTGTAGACAGGCGACTGCGTTTGTCTGTAATGACGCCCCCTGCCGTGCTGAATACACGTTCAGACAAAACGCTGGCCGCCGGGCAGGCCAGCACCTCCAAGGCATAAAAGGCTAGCTCTGGCCACGTGGACAATTTGGAGACCCAGAAGTTGAATGGGGCCGAACCAGTACGTGGAGGGGTGTGCACAGGTACTGTTCCACCATCTTATTGAAATGTTGCCTCCTGCTAACACGTTCCGTATCAGGTGGTGGTGCAGTTAGCTGTGGCGTGGTGACAAAACTTTTCCACATCTCTGCCATGCTAACCCTGCCCTCAGAGGAGCTGGCCGTGACACAGCTGCGTTGGCGACCTCTTGCTCCTCCTCTGCCTTCGCCTTGGGCTTCCACTTGTTCCCCTGTGACATTTGGGAATGCTCTCAGTAGCGCGTCTACCAACGTGCGCTTGTACTCGCGTATCTTACTATCACGCTCCAGTGCATGAAGTAAGGTGGGCACATTGTCTTTGTACCGTGGATCCAGCAGGGTGGCAACCCAGTAGTCTGTAGTAACTCTGCTGTCGTTGCGCAGGCACTGCAGCATGTAGTCGCTCATGTGTGCCAGGCTGCCCAGAGGTAAGGACAAGCTGTCCTCTGTGGGAGGCGTATCGTCATCGTCCTGCGTTTCCCCCCAGCCACGCACCAGTGATGGGCCCGAGCTGCGTTGGGTGCCAGCCCGCTGTGAACCTGCTTCATCCTCATCCTCCTCCACCTCCTCCTCATCCTCGTCCTCCTCGTCCTCCAGTAGTGGGCCCTGTCTGGCCACATTTGTACCTGGCCTCTGCTGTTGCAAAAAACCTCCCTCTGAGTCACTTCGAAGAGACTGGCCTGAAAGTGCTAAAAATGACCCCTCTTCCTCCTCCTCCTCCTGGGCCACCTCCTCTTCCATCATCGCCCTAAGTGTTTTCTCAAGGAGACATAGAAGTGGTATTGTAACGCTGATAACGGCGTCATCGCCACTGGCCATGTTGGTGGAGTACTCGAAACAGCGCAACAGGGCACACAGGTCTCGCATGGAGGCCCAGTCATTGGTGGTGAAGTGGGGCTGATCCGCAGTGCGACTGACCCGTGCGTGCTGCAGCTGAAACTCCACTATGGCCTGCTGCTGCTCGCACAGTCTGTCCAGCATGTGCAAGGTGGAGTTCCACCTGGTGGGCACGTCGCATATGAGGCGGTGAGCGGGAAGGCCGAAGTTACGCTGTAGCGCAGACAGGCGAGCAGCGGCAGGGTGTGAACGCCGGAAGCGCGAACAGACGGCCCGCACTTTATTCAGCAGCTCTGACATGTCGGGGTAGTTGCGAATGAACTTCTGCACCACCAAATTCAGCACATGCGCCAGGCAAGGGATGTGCGTCAAACCGGCTAGTCCCAGAGCTGCAACGAGATTTCGCCCATTATCGCACACCACCAGGCCGGGCTTGAGGCTCACCGGCAGCAACCACTCGTCGGTCTGTTGTTCTATACCCCGCCACAACTCCTGTGCGGTGTGGGGCCTGTCCCCCAAACATATGAGTTTCAGAACGGCCTGCTGACGTTTACCCCGGGCTGTGCTGAAGTTGGTGGTGAAGGTGTGTGGCTGACTGGATGAGCAGGTGGAAGAAGAGGAGGAGGAAGCTGAGTAGGAGGAGGAGGAGACAGGAGGCAAAGAATGTTGCCCATGCGATCCTTGGCGGCGGAAGGACGTGCGCCAAACAGCTCTCCGCCTGGGGCCCAGCCGCCACTACATTTACCCAGTGTGCAGTTAGGGAGATATAGCGTCCCTGGCCGTGCTTACTGGTCCACATATCTGTGGTTAGGTGGACCTTGCCACAGATGGCGTTGCGCAGTGCACACTTGATTTTATCGGATACTTGGTTGTGCAGGGAAGGCACGGCTCTCTTGGAGAAGTAGTGCCTGCTAGGAACAACATACTGTGGGACAGCAAGCGACATGAGCTGTTTGAAGCTGTGTGTGTCCACCAGCCTAAATGACAGCATTTCATAGGCCAGTAGTTTAGAAATGCTGGAATTCAGGGCCAGGGATCGAGGGTGGCTAGGTGGGAATTTACGCTTTCTCTCAAATGTTTGTGAGATGGAGAGCTGAACGCTGCCGTGTGACATGGTTGAGATGCTTGGTGACGCAGGTGGTGGTGTTGGTGGTACATCCCATGTTTGCTGGGCGGCAAGTGCCAACATCCCTCCAGAGGCGGAGGAAGAGGCCGAGGCGGCGGCAGCAGCAGAAGAGGCCGAGGCGGCAGCAGCAGAAGAGGTAGCAGGGGGAGCCTGAGTGACTTCCTTGTTTTTAAGGTGTTTACTCCAAGCAGTTCATGCTTTGCATGCAGGTGCCTGGTCATGCAGGTTGTGCTAAGGTTCAGAACGTTAATGCCTCGCTTCAGGCTCTGATGGCACAGCGTGCAAACCACTCGGGTCTTGTCGTCAGCACATTGTTTGAAGAAGTGCCATGCCAGGGAACTCCTTGAAGCTGCCTTTGGGGTGCTCGGTCCCAGATGGCGGCGGTCAGTAGCAGGCGGAGTGTCTTGGCGGCGGGTGTTCTGATTTTGCCCACTGCTCCCTCTTTTGCTACGCTGTTGGCTCGGTTTCACCACTGCCTCTTCCTCTGAACTGTGAAAGTCAGTGGCACAACCTTCATTCCATGTGGGGTCTAGGACCTTATCGTCCCCTGCATCGTCTTCCACCCAGTCTTGATCCCTGACCTCCTGTTCAGTCTGCACACTGCAGAAAGACGCAGCAGTTGGCACCTGTGTTTCGTCATCATCAGAGACGTGCTGAGGTGGTATTCCCATGTCCTCATCATCAGGAAACATAAGTGGTTGTGCGTTATGCATTCTATCTCTTCCACCCCTGGGGAAGGGCTAGGTGGATGCCCTTGGGAAACCCTGGCAGCAGAGTCTTCAAACAGCATAAGAGACTGCTGCATAACTTGAGGCTCAGACAGTTTCCCTGATATGCATGGGAGTGATGTGACAGACTGATAGGCTTGGTTTTCAAGCGCCATCTGTGCGCTTTCTGCAGAAGACTGGGTGGGAGATAATGTGAACGTGCTGGATGCACTGTCGGCCACCCAATTGACTAATGCCTGTACCTGCTCAGGCCTTACCATCCTTAGAACGGCATTGGGCCCCACCAAATATCCCTGTAAATTCTGGCGGCTACTGGGACCTGAGGTAGTTGGTACACTAGGACGTGTGGCTGTGGCAGAACGGCCACGTCCTCTCCCAGCACCAGAGGGTCCACTAACACCACCACGACCATGTCCACGTCCGCGTCCGCGTCCCTTACTAGATGTTTTCCTCATTGTTACCGTTCACCACAATAAGAAAAATATTATTCGGGCCAATGTATTGAATTAAAATTCAGGCCTTTTTTTACAGACACCTAACACTGTCTGGCTATCTATTTAGGTACCGTATTACACTAATACAGGCACACCAGTAATGACAGATTTAGCTGAATATAAATGTGAGGCCTATTTTTTAGGCGCTGTGTGACAGGTATACGTTTAATCACAGAATTAGACTTGTATCTGCACTGTAGCGTGTGTGTTAAGTTTTTCAGAATGACCCTATCAGCACCTTGAATCTAATATACCCTTTTAGGGATAGATTTAAAGTAGGTCTGATACAGCAGAAACCACTAATTTTGAGAATTGCAAATTTGGGAATTGTTTTTCAACCCAGAACAAAAACTGTGCTTTTACGGTCACTAAAAATAACTTGACCAGCTAAAATAGTACTGATTTGGATGAATATAAATGTCAGGCCTATTTTTTAGGCGCTGGGTGACAGGCTCAACTTGGCCCTGATGTAGTATATGGCCAAAAAATAACCACACTATTGATGGTTAAATGCATTTGGGTGACACAGGCTCAGCCTGCACCTGATGTAGTATATGGCCAAAAAATAACCACACTATTGATGGTTAAATGCACTTGATGAAAGCTTGACCCTGATGTAGGATATAGCAAAAAATAACCACACTATTGATGGTTAAATGCACTTGGGTGACACAGGCTCAGCCTGCACCTGATGTAGTATATGGCCAAAAAATAACCACACTATTGATGGTTAAATGCACTTGATGAAAGCTTGACCCTGATGTAGGATATAGCAAAAAATAACCACACTATTGATGGTTAAATGCACTTGGTGGTAGCTTGTGCGGGCGCAACACAAGCCACAAAATGGCCGCCGATCACCCCAGAAAAAAGTGACTGAAAAACGCTCTGGGCAGCCTAAAAACACTGAGCAATTGAATAGAAGCAGTTCAATGATCCACAGCTGTAGATCGATCACTGAATGAAGTCTTTTGGAGGAGTTAATCTGCCTAATCTCGCCCTAACGTCGCAGCTCTCCCTACGCTTGTATCAGCAGAGTGACGTGCAGCGCTACGTGACCCAAGCTTATATAGAGGCTGGGTCACATGCTGCACTGGCCAATCACAGCCATGCCAATAGTAGGCATGGCTGTGATGGCCTCTTGGGGCAAGTAGTATGTTGCTTGTTGATTGGCTGCTTTGCAGCCTTTCAAAAAGCGCCAAGAAAGCGCCGAACACCGAACCCGAACCTTTACGAAAATGTTCGGGTTCGGGTCCGTGTCATCCCTACTCTCTACACTATGTCATCCCTACACTATGCAGTTCGGGTTCGCTCATCCCTACTCTCAGACTATGGAGACACTAAAACATAATTTTTTTGGTTTCAGAAATGCTATTATTGTGTAAAACTTAAATAAATAAGAAAAAGTATACATATTGGGTATTTCCACGTCCGTAATGATCTGCTCTATAAAACTGTCACATGACCTAACCCCTCAGATAAACGCTGTAAAATTTTTTTTATTTTTTTTAAAAACAGCCAATTTTTTGGCCACCTTGCCCCATAAAGTGTAATAATGAATGATCAAAAAATCATATGTACCCAAAAATGGTACCAATAAAAACCTCAACTCTTTCTGCAAAAAACGAGCCCCTGCACAAGACGATCGGTAGAAAAATAAAAAACATATGGTGTTCAGAAAACCAATCTAGCAAAATCTGCCTTCCAAAAACCATACGGTGTTCCTTTCCTTCTGCGCCCTGCCGTGCGCACTTACATCAGTTTACGACCACATGTGGGGTGTTTCTGTAAACCGCAGAATCAGAGTAATAAATATTGAGTTTTGTTTGGCTGTTAACCCTTAATGTGTTAAAGAAAAAAATGTAATAAAATATAAAATCTGCAAAAAAAGTGAAATTTAGAAATTTCATCTCCATTTTCCTTTAATTCTTGTGGAACACCTAAAGGGTTAACAACGTTTGTAAAATTGGTTTTAAGTAACTTGAGGGATGTAGTTTCTACAATGGGGTCATTTTGGGGGGGTTTCCACTATGTAAGCCCCACAAAGTGACTTCAGACCTGAACTAGTCCTTAAAAAGTGGGTTTTGGAAATTTTCTTAAAAATTTTAAGAATTGCTTCTAAACTTCTAAGCCTTGTAACGTCCTAAAAAAATAAAATAACATTTCCAAAATGATGCCAACATAAAGTAGACATATGGGTAATGTTATGTAATAAATATTTTATGAGGTATCTCTTTCTGTTTTAGAAGCAGAGAAATTGAAATTTAGAAAATTGCAAATTTTTTATTTTTTTGGGGAAATTTGGGATTTTTTCATAAATAAAGGTGATATATATTGACTCAAATTTATGACTGTCATGAAGTACAATGTGTCACGAGAAAACAATCTCAGAATGGCTTGGATAAGTAAAAGTGTTCCAAAGCTATTACCACATAAAGTGACGCATGTCAGATTTGTAAATTTTGACCTGGACACTGGGGCATCAATGACCTTTGGTCATGAAAGGGTTAAAGTCAAAATTTGACAGAGGTGTGAATAATTATGGGCAGCACTGTATATATGTGTGTATGTATGTGTGTATGTTCTGCAAAAACTGAAAAACACAACCATCCATTTCAAAGAAACTTGGTATTCACATCCCTTGCTACCTGGAAAGAAATCTTGTGGGGGTCTCAGCTCTCTAGGACGTACCGTTCCTGAGAGATTCCCCAAAAATGACCTGCATTAGCCAATACAAGCCTGCCAGCCTTTCACTTAAATCCTAACTGCCATACACACGGTCACATGTCCCTTATCAGCCAATAGAAGCTCGAAGGCCCTACTCCAGGTTGCCATAACAACTGATCACAGGTTTTATCAGTTCACAGCTCCTGAAATATTCAGTCATATGACGTATGACGGCACAACTACACTGCTACATGCATGGGGGGCAGGGACCACTATTAAACGGACGGGAGGCTGTAGAGGTCACTGTTAAAGGGGCAGACACCACGGAGGTCACTGTAAAAGTCACTGCTAGGCAGTCACCGTTAAAGCGGCGGCCACTGTGGAAGTCACTGTTAAACAGGCTGTCACCATTAAAGAGTCAGGTCCATAAATATTGGGACATCGACACAATTCTAACATTTTTGGCTCTATACACCACCACAATGGATTGGAAATGAAACAAACAAGAGGTGCTTTAACTGCAGACTGTCAACTTTAATTTGAGGGTATTTACATCCAAATCAGTGGGAGGCACATATGCAAACTGTTGTAATTCCTACACCGTTAACCTGATTTTGATGTAAATACCCTCAAATTAAATCTGACATTCTGCAGTTAAAGCACATCTTGTTAGTTTAATTTCAAATCCATTGTGGTGGTGTATAGAGCCAAAAATGTTAGAATTGTGTCGATGTCCCAATATATATATATATATATATGTTGGTAAGGCTGATTAGTCAGCCTGCATTTGTGGGAGGGGCGGAGGCTCTTCATATACGAGCCACACCCTAGCTTCCAGGCGTGTGTTTTCAGGTGCAGCATGGAGCTTGTTGTTTTGCTCTCTGCTACCGTGGTATGCACGCGCCATACTATGTAAGTAGGTTGGGCCGGGGCCGTCTCTCCTGGCCGGTCGGAACCGACTTTCCTAGCAAACGGGAGGCTTTGCCTCAGAATCTGCTACCTCAGGTTTGCTCGTTGGGCCTAAATACTTCTATTTTCTTTTCAACTTTGTTTGTTGGTAATAGGAGTTAGTTCCTATAAATCTTACAAGTTTCACTTTGCTTCGTTCGTCTCGTATGAAAAGTTACTTCAGCCGGTTTGCTGTAAAGAAAGAGTTACCCGGACGGCACGTGACGTCATGTTTGGAGATCGGATGCAGCTGTTATGGTTTAGGCCTCTTGCTGTAGCTGTTCCTTGCCATGTGTCTCCCCCCTCCCCCCGCTACCACCATCTTTAGACTTCATGTATTTCACTGCTCCATGTACTTAAAAACCCTGCCGCACTTTCATGCTCTGCTGTTATCCTGAGCGGCATTTACACTTTCGGCTTTTATTTCATGTCTTATGCTGCATCCGCACGTCCTTACTGTCCTGCACTTTCCTACTCTTGGTTCGTATTCACTCAGATTGGTCCCACATTCAAGCTGCATTTACCTGTTGGCTGTTACATCTCATTCCGTCCCCAGCCGACAGCCGGATCCGTATTACACGCCTGTTATTACATGTTGTATACTCGGCTTACAGCCATAGCTGCTACTGTTACTCCGTTTTCATGCTCTAGACGTACCACCCTGGTGTTCCCACCTTGCTCCACTCACAACCAGAGCTGCGTTTATACCAAATTTCATGCTCTGCTTATACCCAAAGTTGTGTTCACACTTCTACTGCTACACCAGGTTGTATACCCCACTCACCAAAGCCGCTTTCCATGTCTGCTGTCACATCAAGTTAATATTCTGTTCACATCCAAAGCTGCGTCCGCATGTCTGCTTTCACATCTTGTCCTATACTCCTTTCACTACTAGAGCTGCGTCCACGTGTCTGCTTCGCATCACGTCAATACTCTGCTCACTTTCAGGTTGCATTTATACGTCTGCTTTATACCATGCTTTTCATGCACTACCCATACTCAGAGCTGCGCCCATACCATGTTTTTTAGGTACCACTCACATCCAAAGCTGCATTCACCCATTTGTTGTTACATCATGTGTTGTACTCTGCTCCCACTCAAAGCTGCATTCTCCTGTTCATTGCTACGTCATGGTTTTGCTCAATCTCACCTGGGCAGTCTGCACCCACCACTCTGGTACCTCTCTCCTGACAAACAAAACTGCGTTCTTTTCAGGCTTCCGTTCCCTTCCTCGGTGGTCTGTTACATTCCATAGGCCTACTTTCTGTTTTAATCCTGGTTCATATTCACTCAGACTGGTCTCCTTTTACTTCTGGTTCGTATTCACTCAGATTGGTCTCCTGCCCCAGTTCACCAAACAGCTCCTCAGCAGAGGTCAATGGGCCAGTAAGTTTCCTGCTATGTTTTCACAAGCTGTTTATTTGTTTGTCACGATAAGAGACTTCTCTTAGCGAACTTGCAATGCCTCAGGCTCTTGTTTTTTCTCCCATCTCTGTTTCAATTTCATGTTTACGTTTATGGTTCACGGTGGTTAGTTTTTTATGTATGTACGTGCTTCGGATTACTAATGTCTATATTTTTTAACGCCTGTTGGCAGTCATCTTCCTTAGGCCACCTTCTAGCCAATCCAATCATTCAAGTCGCTTCATATACCATCAGGTCCGGCTTACGTTTTGATTACTTATCGCCACCGCAACGTCATCCCTCTGTCTTCGGGTGCCCTATGACTGATCCGGCCTCATGGCTCCGGGGGCCCCATGACCGTTTTTTCATGTTTTGTTTGTTAGGGGTACGACATGGTTGTAGGCTGGTTAGTGTTCCAGGTTTGCTGTTGGAGGGGGTCATGGTTATGCGAGTCCCCAAGGCATTCTGGCACTGCATAAGTGGTTTATTAAAAAAAAAAAAAAATATATATATATATATATATATAATAAAAATAATAAAATCATAAGAGGCTCGCACGAGTGGCTCTTCGCTTATAGGACCTCATTGTCATTCGTAGTTCGCACGGTCATCTGATACTTGTTCCGCCATAAGGGTCTCTCACGCATGGCTCCCGCCATAAGGGTCTCTCACGCATGGCTCCCGCCATAAGGGTCTCTCACGCATGGCTCCCGCCATGGGGAACTCTCACGCATGGCTCCCGCCATGGGGAACTCTCACGCATGGCTCCCGCCATGGGGAACTCTCACGCATGGCTCCCGCCATGGGGAACTCTCATGCATGGCTCCCGCCATGGGGAACTCTCGCGCATGGCTCCCGCCATGGGGGACTTTCACGCATGGCTCCCGCCTTGGGGGACTCTCACGCATGGCTCTTGGCTTAGAGGATTTCACAATTGTCATCGACATTGGTAGGTCATACGGCCATCTGATACTATTTTCCATGGCACACCTTTCAGAAGTTTTCTTTTGTTCATTTATATTTTACAGATTAGTACTTGCGGTTCATTTCAGCCTCATTTCATTAAGAAGCTTTACCCCATGTCTTTGTCTTTCTAGGTTATAGAGTCCCGGTTGATTACTAAACCCATTGGGTTAAGCCCCAATCTTTTCCCCAGCCGTCCTTAATTCTAAGGTTCGCATCATGGCGGGTGCCCGGTCCCATGGGCCCCTGGTGGTTCCTTCGGCCCCATGGCTTCAGGGGTCCGACCAATGGATGTCTGTCCACCTGTGCAGCTATGCTTTTGAATGACTCATATCTTTACCTGCTTGCCAGCTCATTTTATTCAGGTTTAATTTTAGTTTATGTCCGTTATTATCTCCATTTTCTGTCACATTTCCCTTCGTCTTTTCAGGTCATGCAGTTGAACTCACATTGGGGTCACCTTCCACGTCGGTCAGGTCTCGTTCCTAAGGATATTTCGCCTTGCATGTTATTCAGGCCACGTAGTTTATCTTAGGTATCGCCTGCTACATCGGTAAGGCTCATGGTTTAATTTCACCTGCACCTTATTCAGGTCACTTTTTATAGTAAGGCCTCATGCACACGACCGTATTTTTTTGCGGTCCGCAAAACGGGGTTCCATTTTCCCGTGATCAGTGACCGTTTTTTCGTCCGTGGGTCTTCCTTGATTTTTGGAGGATCCAAGGACATGAAAAAAAAGTCGTTTTGGTGTCCGCCTGGCCGTGCGGAGCCAAACGGATCCGTCCTGAATTACAATGCAAGTCAATGGGGACGGATCCGTTTGACGTTGACACAATATAGTGCCATTTCAAACGGATCCGTCCCCATTGACTTTCAATGTAAAGTCTGGAGTCCCTTTTATACCATCGGATCGGAGTTTTCTCCAATCCGATGGTATATTTTAACTTGAAGCGTCCCCATCACCATGGGAACGCCTCTGTTAGAATATACTGTCGGATATGAGTTAGATCGTGAAACCTCATTTCCGACAATATATTCTAACACAGAGGAGTTCCCATGGTGATGGGGACGCTTCTAGTTAGAATATACTACAAACTGTGTACATGACTGCCCCCTGCTGCCTAGCAGCATCCGATCTCTTACAGGGGGCCGTGATCAGCACAATTAACCCCTCAGGTGCCGCACCTGAAGGGGTTAATTGTACTATCATATCCCCCTGTAAGAGATCAGGGCTGCCAGGCAGCAGGGGGCAGACCCCCCCTCCCCAGTTTGAATATCATTGGTGGCCAGTGCGGCCCCCCCCCTTCCTCCCTCTATTGTATAATTCGTTGGTGGCACAGTGTGCGCCCCCCCCCCCCCTTCCTCCCTCTATTGTAATAAATCGTTGGTGGCACAGTGTACACCCCCCATCGGCCCCCCTCCCTCTATAGCATTAACAACATTGGTGGCCAGTGTGCGGCCTCCCATCTCCACCCCCCCCCCCCGATCATTGGTGGCAGCGGGTTACTAGCAATAGTACAATAGTAAAAGATTCATACTTACCTGGGAGCTGCGATGTCTGTGTCCAGCCGGGAGCTCCTCCTACTGGTAAGTGACAGTTCATTTAGCAATGCGCCGCACAGACCTGTCACTTACCAGTAGGTGGAGCTCCCGGCCGGACACGAACATCGCAGCAGCCAGGAGCAGGTAAGTATGAATCTTCTACTATTGTACTATTGCTAAGTAACCATGGCAACCAGGACTGTAGTAGCGTCCTGGTTGCCATGGTTACCGATCGGAGCCCCAGCGATTAAACTGGGACTCCGATCGGAACTCCGCTGCCACCAATGATGGGGGGGGGGGGGGAGATGGGAGGCCGCACACTGGCCACCAATGTTGTTAATGCTATAGAGGGAGGGGGGGCCGATGGGGGGCGCACACTGTGCCACCAACGAAATATTACAATAGAGGGAGGGAGGGGGGGGGGGGGCGCACACTGTGCCACCAACGAATTATTACAATAGAGGGAGGGGGGGGCCGCACTGGCCACCAACCTATTATTACAATAGAGGGGGGGGGGGGGGCCGCACTGGCCACCAATGATATTCAAACTGGGGAGGGGGGGGGTCTGCCCCCTGCTGCCTGGCAGCCCTGATCTCTTACAGAAGGATATGATAGTACAATTAACCCCTTCAGGTGCCGCACCTGAAGGGGTTAATTGTGCTGATCACGGCCCCCTGTAAGAGATCGGGTGCTGCCAGGCAGCAGGGGGCAGTCTTGTACACAGTTTGTAGTGTATTCTAACTAGAAGCGTCCCCATCACCATGGGAACGCTTCTGTGTTAGAATATACTGTCGGATCTGAGTTTTCACGAAGTGAAAACTTAGATCTGAAAGAGCTTTTATGCAGACGGATCTTTGGATCCGTCTGTATGAAAGTAACCTACGGCCACGGATCACGGACACGGATGCCAATCTTGTGTGCATCCGTGTTCTTTCACGGACCCATTGACTTGAATGGGTCCGTTAACCGTTGTCCGTCAAAAAAATAGGACAGGTCATATTTTTTTGACGGACAGGATACACGGATCACGGTCTCGGCTGCAAAACGGTGCATTTTCCGATTTTTCCACGGACCCATTGAAAGTCAATAAGTCCGCGGAAAAAAAACGGAAAATGTGCCACGGATGCACATAACGGTCGTGTGCATGAGGCCTTATAATTATAAAAAAAAAAATATGTATATAAAAAAATAAATAAAAAAAAATCGGCCCGATGACGGCTTCGGCCCCATGGCTTCGGGGGCCCGATGACCGCTTCGGCCCCATGGCTTCGGGGGCCCGATGACAGCTTCGGCCCCATGGCTTCGGGGGCCCGATGACAGCTTCGGCCCCATGGCTTCGGGGGCCCGATGACAGCTTCGGCCCCATGGCTTCGGGGGCCCGATGACCGCTTCGGCCCCATGGCTTCGGGGGCCCGATGACAGCTTCGGCCCCATGGCTTCGGGGGCCCGATGACCGCTTCGGCCCCATGGCTTCGGGGGCCCGATGACAGCTTCGGCCCCATGGCTTCGGGGGCCCGATGACTGTTTTCAGTCCTGCTGGGCTGATTGCCTGGTTGGTTATCCATCCGTGCATCTGGGCTGATTTGGCCCCTATGTATCGCAAATGCTTCCCTAATTTCCTAATAATCCATGTTCATTGCTCACTTTATGTTTTGACCGCAAACTGGTCCGGTTCGCCCTACAGCATCATTGTCATGTCTTACGCAGATATTTCGTCTTTCTTTAATTGTTCATGCTTTCGTTCAGGTCCTGCCAGAGGAGGAACAAGTAGGGCAATTCCCTCTAACATTTCAGTCTCTGATCGTAGTCGATCATATCTTGTCAACCAGGTCCCCGCGCAAAGTCTTTGCCTTTTTACCACGACCAGGAATTCATTTTCGCCGGTAACTTCATTGCATTGCATTCCCTCACTCATAGGAGGGCATAGACAGAATCTTGTATATTAGGGCTTCGTAGCTTCTTGCCGCACTAACCTCAGACTCCCTACAACCACGTTGAATCGGATTTTGGACAAGGTCCAGCATTTCCTCACGGTTGAAGATTCAGATAGTAGGTCGGTCTTCACGTCTCAAGCGTAAAAACAATTCTATGGGGCACACAGTAGAACAACGCGTGGACCACGGCTAGCAGCTAGCTGTTGTCTGGGGAACTATTCAAGGATTCTCTTCCTATCTACATGGTTCTTTTTGGCCCTCATTCCTGCATAGTCTAGGCAGTTAGGTTGCGGTCCCACGATCTCCTGAGGCTAGGGCATTGCCAGTACTCGCACTAGAACCAAACTTTACAAGGTTCAGTTGGTTTTTATGATCCATTTCACAACGTATTCCCGGTCCTCCATTCCGCTTTGGGGCAGTATCCGCAATATTGAGCATCATGTCTCTGGCCTTGTCATCCACAAGATGGTCTTGCCTCATACACCCCGAATTTTTGCTCTAGATCCCTGACGCCTTGCAGTTGGCTTGAGGATTAGTTTGCACATGCCATTCGAATTCCTTTTCTACCCTTCTTGGCTTGGTTTTTGCCCACTTATAGGCCTACCCACGATCATGGCTTAGGGCACACAACAAGCCATTTAGTCAGGTCAGCTAAGACACGCCTAGCTGGGTTAGGTTGTTCCCGTTGTTTCTTTCCCTAGGGTTCTTCGGATACCTCTTGGCCGTAGCCATGACCACAAGTTGGTAAGGCTGATTAGTCAGCCTGCATTTGTGGGAGGGGCGGAGGCTCTTCATATACGAGCCACACCCTCACTTCCAGGCGTGTGTTTTCAGGTGCCCCACCCTCCCTCCCTTATCTTCTCATTTCCACAGGGTATGCCCACTTATAGGCCTACCCACGATCATGGCTTAGGGCACAAACAAGCCATTTAGTCAGGTCAGCTAAGACACGCCTAGCTGGGTTAGGTTGTTCCCGTTGTTTCTCTCCCTAGGGTTCTTCGGATACCTCTTGGCCGTAGCCATGACCACAAATATATATATATATATATATATATATATATATATATAGAAACTCCAGCTGGAGCACCAACCACGGTATGGGTGCAACGTCCAGCACAGGATAGCGGCAATATCCCAAGTATTTGTAGAGACGGAAGAAGTCGGACTGCCCTCCAAGATGATAGCGAAAATAAGCAATTTATTCACCCATAAAAATGGCACAACTTGCGAGGCTTGAGGAAGGCTCTTGTGAGATGAAACGTCGCAAGTTGTGCCATTTTTATGGGTGAATAAATTGCTTATTTTCACTATCATCTTGGAGTGCAGTCCGACTTCTTCCGTATCTATATCTATATATATATATATATATATATATATATATATATATATATATATATATACACTGCTTAAAAAAATAAAGGGAACACTTAAACAACACAATGTAACTCCAAGTCAATCACACTTCTGTGAAATCAAACTGTCCACTTAGGAAGCAACACTGAGTGACAATCAATTTCACATGCTGTTGTGCAAATGGGATAGACAACAGGTGGAAATTATAGGCAATTAGCAAGACACCCCCAATAAAGGCGTGGGTCTGCAGGTGGTGACCACAGACCACTTCTCAATTCCTATGCTGATATTTTGGTCACTTTTGAATGCTGGCGGTGCTTTCACTCTAATGGTAGCATGAGACGGAGTCTACAACCCACACAAGTGGCTCAGGTAGTGCAGCTTATCCAGGATGGCACATCAATGCGAGCTGTGGCAAGAATGTTTGCTGTGTCTGTCAGCGTAGTGTCCAGAGCATGGAGGCGGTACCAGGAGACAGGCCAGTACATCAGGAGACATGGAGGAGGCCGTAGGAGGGCAACAACCCAGCAGCAGGACCGCTACCTCCGCCTTTGTGCAAGGAGGAACAGGAGGAGCACTGCCAGAGCCCTGCAAAATGACCTCCAGCAGGCCACAAATGTGCATGTGTCTGCTCAAACGGTCAGAAACAGACTCTATGAGGGTGATATGAGGGCCCGACGTCCACAGGTGGGGGTTGTGCTTACAGCCCAACAACGTGCGGGACGTTTGGCATTTGCTAGAGAACACCAAGATTGGCAAATTCACCACTGGCGCCCTGTGCTCTTCACAGATGAAAGCAGGTTCACACTGAGCACATGTGACAGACGTGACAGAGTCTGGAGACGCCGTGGAGAACGTTCTGCTGCCTGCAACATCCTCCAGCATGACCGGTTTGGCATTGGGTCAGTAATGGTGTGGGGTGGCATTTCTTTGGAGGGCCGCACAGCCCTCCATGTGCTCGCCAGAGGTAGCCTGACTGCCATTAGGTACCGAGATGAGATCCTCAGACCCCTTGTGAGACCATATGCTGGTGCGGTTGGCCCTGGGTTCCTCCTAATGCAAGACAATGCTAGACCTCATGTGGCTGGAGTGTGTCAGCAGTTCCTGCAAGACGAAGGCATTGATGCTATGGACTGGCCCGCCCGTTCCCCAGACCTGAATCCAATTGAGCACATCTGGGACATCATGTCTCGCTCTATCCACCAACGTCACGTTGCACCACAGACTGTCCAGGAGTTGGCAGATGCTTTAGTCCAGGTCTGGGAGGAGATCCCTCAGGAGACCGTCCGCCACCTCATCAGGAGCATGCACAGGCTTTATAGGGAGGTCATACAGGCACGTGGAGGCCACACACACTACTGAGCCTCATTTTGACTTGTTTTAAGGACATTACATCAAAGTTGGATCAGCCTGTAGTGTGTTTTTCCACTTTAATTTTGAGTGTGACTCCAAATCCAGACCTCCATGGGTTGAAAAATTTGATTTCCATTTTTTAATTTTTGTGTGATTTTGTTGTCAGCACATTCAACTATGTAAAGAACAAAGTATTTCAGAAGAATATTTAATTAATTCAGATCTAGGATGTTATTTTTGTGTTCCCTTTATTTTTTTGAGCAGTGTGTATGTGTGTATATATATATATATATATATATATATATATATATATATATATATATATATGTATTAGGGTTATTCCTGCAGTATATAAATCTTTTGCTAGAGGTAGTTGTACATTTGTGTGTGTGTTTGAGGCAAGGTAACCAAAAAATGGCTGTTCTGGCAGTTTTCATTTTTTGTTTTTTTACATTGTTCACCTGGCAGAGTAGATAATGTGATATTTATATAGAGCAGGTTGTAATGATGCGGCGATACCTAATATGTCAATTTTTTATATATTTATTTAGATTTACACAATAAAATAATTTTTGAAAAAAATAAAATCATATTTTTGTGTTTCCATTTTCTGAAAGATATATATATATATATATATATATATATATATATATATATATATATATATTATTTTTTTGGACGATTGTCTTATGTAGGTGCTCATTTCTTGCAGGATGAGATGACGGTTTGATCGGTACTATTTTGGGATATATATGACTCTTTTGATCACTTTTTGCACCATTTTGTGGGAAGTGTGGTGGGCAAAATTGCAATTTCACCATATTTTCTCTTTTTTTTGGGCGTTCACCGTGTGGTAAAAGTACGTAATCCTTTTAGGCTCAATTCACACCTGAGCGTTTTACAGCGCGTTCCTACGCGCTGTAAAACGCTCAACAAGGAGAAACCAATGCTTCCCTATGGGAATGGTTCTCACCTGGGCGTTTTACAGCGCGTACGATCGCGCTGTAAAACGCCCGACGCTCACACAAGTACAGGAGCGTTTTTTTGGGCGCTTGTCGCGCGTTCCCGTACATAGACTTTCGGGAACGCGCGACACTGTGTGCACACTTGTCTCTGTATGCGCGCTTGTAAACGTCCGTACAATCGCGCATACAGAGCGCTCCTTTCAGAACGCTCAGGTGTGAATTGAGCCTTATAGATCAGGTCGTTACAGACGCGGCAATACCAAACCTGTTTAGTGTTTAATTTTTTATATTATGTTCATTATTTTTTTTTTATTTTTTTTTTTACACTTTTTTGACTCAGACCCACTTGGTTCTTGAAGATCCAGTGGGTCTGATGCCTCCACAATACACTGCAGTACACGGTATAGTGTACTGCAGTGTATTGTCATTCACAGTAAGCCTGATCAGGGTCAGCTATACTATGGCAATCCGGATGCCTGTGAAGGCGTCCGGTTGCCATGGTAACCATCGGGACACTGCCACAGCAGTGCAGCGGTCCGATGGGGGAGGGAGATCCCTCCCTCAGTTTACCCTATAAGAATTAGGCCGCTGCCACAACAGAGCAGCGGCCCGATGGTTATCCTTTCCATGCAGCAGTCCCTAAGGACCATGGCATGGAAGGGGTTAAATGGCCGACATCGGTGCCAGCACCAATGTTGGCCATTTCAAGCAGTGTCAGCTGTATGTTACCGCTAACACTCTTCCCCGCTGCTGCTCTGCAAACCTTGACTTGGGGGGGGGGGGGAAGGAAGGGGGTCTTGTTGAGTCGCCAGTCATCCTGAAGAAAGGGGGGGGGGTGGGGCTTGTTGCCTTGCCAGTCATCCTGAAGGGGGGGGGGGGGGGGGGCTTGTTGCCATACTGAAGGGGAGGGGGTGACAGCTTGTATGGAGATGAGGATGGCCATCCTACACAGTGGGGGAAGAGGGGACAGATGGACGGGTTCTGGCCGCTAGAACAGCAGAGCAGCGGCCCGTTGGTTAGCCCCTTCCATACAATGGTCCCTAAGGACCATAGCATGGAAGGGGTTTTGTTTGCAGCTTGAAGCAGACTGTCAGCTGTATGTTACAGCTGACAGCAGAGGTCGCACTGTATTTTTTCCAGAAGAAAAGGCTATTTTTAGCCGAGGAGGAGTACGGATTTTGTGGTAATTCACATATATAATGCATAGGCTACCAAATTGTTACCGGACAGAAAAAAATCGCAAAGAATTGCGGACCCACAAGGAGCCTTAACTATCACCAAAGAAATTGCACAAAAATCTTTGCATAGTAAATATAAATAAACTTTATTGGCAATGTAATTCCCCAGAAGAAGCCAGATTGACTGGCGAAACGGCGTATTGTCAGGAGGTGGCTGAGAGATCGACACACCACTCAGGGTATGCTTATCCTTTTCTTTTAATCACCAAGTCTGTTTATCCTCACATTTGTCTCCATTTGCCATTGTCTTGGTGACTAGCATCTGATTATCATAATATATTTTTCCCTGACTCCTGGTGTGCTGACCTCCCAGCCCCTCCTAGGGTCCTATTCCTCTCCCTTGTGTTCCACCTTTGTGCTGCCTTTTTTTTTTATCTTCATGTATATATTTTACATTGTCAATAAAGTTTATTTATATGTACTATGCGAAGATTTTTGTGCTAGTCTCCCATGCAGAAATAAATGTAGACAATTTTACATTTATCCAACATCATACACTAAACAGAAGACCACTGCTGCCATACACAGCGCCCACCTGACATAAATATATATATATATATATATATACACACACACACACATATACTGTATATATCATACACAGCTCTAACTCCTCCTGTGTGCGCTCCCGTGTGCACACAGGAGGAGTGACAGAAAATCTGTCAGATGACGGATTCTCTGTAAACTCACTGAGAGCAGATAGATACAAATAGAACCAATTGCATAAATGACTTTCTCCACAAACAAATTAGTGTAAAACATTATTATATTTTTTTTTTACGAAGGTGTCCATATCCTTTAAAGACATTTTACTCCCACATTTTACCACAGTCTGCACTAAGCTATTCTCTGGAGGCTTGCTCCCCCCCCCCCCCCCCCCCGCCCCCAGTCATTGAAGCCATATTTACATTTTATCAGACCCCAACAGCTAGACTTAAAATAAATAGAATCCTCTATCCGCCCTTTACAATAGCTAACAGGGTTGCCCATTGTCCCCTTCTTTATATAATTTAGTGATAGAAATCTAAGTCGAAGATGAGAAGATGAGATAAGCTGTTACAGTGCCTTACTGTTGGCAACTCTACTCACTTAGCTGCGGCCTTTGCCAATGACTTACTTTTAATATTAATAGGGTTGAGCAAGCCCGAACTGTAAAGTTCAGGTTTGTACCGAACTTTAGGATTTTTGGACCCCGGACTCTGGTTCGGACAGAATCTTTAATCAGAACTACAGTCGTGGCCAAAAGTTTTGAGAATGACACAAATATTAGTTTTCACAAAGTTTGCTGCTAAACTGCTTTTAGATCTTTGTTTCAGTTGTTTCTGTGATGTAGTAAAATATAATTACACGCACTTCATACGTTTCAAAGGCTTTTATCGACAATTACATGACATTTTTGCAAAGAGTCAGTATTTGCAGTGTTGGCCATTCTTTTTCAGGACCTCTGCAATTCGACTGGGCATGCTCTCAACTAACTTCTGGGCCAATTCCTGACTGATAGCAACCCATTCTTTCATAATCACTTCTTGGAGTTTATCAGAATTAGTGGGTTTTTGTTTGTCCTCCCGCCTCTTGAGGATTGACCACAAGTTCTCAATGGGATTAAGATCTGGGGAGTTTCCAAGCCATGGACGCAAAATGTCAACGTTTTGGTCCCCGAGCCACTTGGTTATCACTTTTGCCTTATGGCACGGTGCTCCATCGTGCTGGAAAATGCATTGTTCTTCACCAAACTGTTGTTGGATTGTTGGAAGAAGTTGCTGTTGGAGGGTGTTTTGGTACCATTCTTTATTCATGGCTGTGTTTATGGGCAAAATTGTGAGTGAACCCACTCCCTTGGATGAGAAGCAACACCACACATGAATGGTCTCAGGATGCTTTACTGTTGGCATGACACAGGACTGATGGTAACGCTCACCTTTTCTTCTCCGGACAAGCCTTTTTCCAGATGCCCCAAACAATCGGAAAGAGGCTTCATTGAAGAATATGACTTTGACGCAGTCCTCAGCAGTCCATTCACCATACTTTCTGCAGAAGATCAATCTGTCCCTGATGTTTTTTTTAAGAGAAGTGGCTTCTTTGCTCGCCTTCTTGACACCAGGCCATCTTCCAAAAGTCTTCGCCTCACTGTGCGTGCAGATGCGCTCACACCTGCCTACTGCCATTCCTGAGCAAGCTCTGCACTGGTGGCACTCCGATCCCGCAGCTGAATCCTCTTTAGGAGACGATCCTGGCGCTTGCTGGACTTTCTTGGACGCTCTGAAGCCTTCTTAACAAGAATTGAACCTCTTTCCTTGAAGTTCTTGATGATCCTATAAATTGTTGATTGAGGTGCAATCTTAGTAGCCACAATATCCTTGCCTGTGAAGCCATTTTTATGCAACACAATGATGGCTGCACGCGTTTCTTTGCAGGCCACCATGGTTAACAATGGAAGAACAATGATTTCAAGCATCACCCTCCTTTTAACATGTCAAGTCTGCCATTTTAACCCAATCAGCCTGACATAATGATCTCCAGCCTTGTGCTCGTCAACATTCTCACCTGAGTAAACAAGACGATTACTAAAATGATCTCAGCAGGTCCTTTAATGACAGCAATGAAATGCAGTGGAAAGGTTTTTTTTGGGATAAAGTTAATTTTCATGGCAAAGAAGGACTATGCAATTCATCTGATCACTCTTCATAACATTCTGGAGTATATGCAAATTGATATTATAAAAACTTAAGCAGCAACTTTTCCAATTTCCAATATTTATCTAATTCTCAAAACTTTTGGCCACGACTGTACAATTAAACTCAGCGATCGACATAGATTTAGTTATGTGTGTGCAGCACAATCTTTTTACCCTGCCCTGAGCCCAGTGACAGAGAAAAATAACTTTTATCCGTCTGTTAGGGGGGTGGCGGCGGCCATTTTATGCAAGCTCAGTGCACCAGCACTGCATATGTGCTTTTGTGACATTCAAATCCAAGCTTGAAATACTGCACTAATAATGTGGTTTTAAAAAAACACCCAGTTTTGGCAATATCATACATCTGGTGCCTTTGCAGCATTAGTCAGTGTGCAATTTTACAGCCCTTGCTGCATCTGCACGTGTGAAATTCAAGCGTTATATACTGCTGTCCTATTCTGTTCCATTTTGGGCAAAAACTTAATTTTGCAGCCTTTGCTGCGTATGTCATTGTGAGATACACCCTTTAGATACTGTGGTTCTATTGTGCTATTAAAAAAACACCCATTTTGTGCAAGATCCTAAATTTGAGAAATATGAGGAGAGCGTCAAATAAGGGACGTGGCCCCAATTGTGGTGCTGCTGGTGGAGCTCCTGTTGCAGGGAGAGGATGTGGTCAATCTGTGCCAGCTACACGCACAAGTGAAACACCTTCCTCAGGTGCGAGTAGGCGACAGAACCTTCAGTGGTATTTGGTCAGGCCTAATGCGGCTCTACGAATGGTGAGGCCAGAACAAGTACAGGCGATAGTAGATTGGGTTGCTGACAGTGCATCCAGTTCTCCCACCCAGTCTCCTGCTGAAAGATCAGAGTTGGCAACTGCAGCCGATATCCATCAGTGTTTCACCTCACCCCCTTGCAAATCAACCAAGCATTCTGAGCCTCAAGTCATGCAGCAGTCTCTTCTGCTTTTTTATGACTCTGTTAGCACCGAAGCCCAACCACTTATGTTTCAAGATGAATACATGGGAGGACCATCGCAGCACGTCTCGGATGATGACGAAACCCAGGTGCCAACTGCTGTGGCTTTCGAAAGTGTACAGACCGACAAGGAGGGCAGGGGTGAAGACTGGGGGGAAGATGATGTGAAGGACGATGAGGCCCTCGACTCCATATGGAATCAAGGTCATGCGAGTGACCTGTGTAGTTTGGAGGAAGAGGCTGTGGTCGCACAGAGCCACCAGCACAGCAGAAGAGGGAGCAGGGGGCAAAAGCGGAGCGGCCGTCCCCTAGACAGTACGCCTGCTACTGCCCACCGCAGCAAGGGACCGAGCACACCAAAGCCAGCTCCAAGGAGTTCCCTGGCGTGGTAGTTCAGACAACGTGCTGACGACAAGACAAGAGTGTTTTGCATGCTGTGCAATCAGAGCCTGAAGCGAGGCATGAACAGTCTCAACCTGAGCCCAACCTGCATGACCAGGCATCTAAGTGCAAAGCACCAGCTGCAGTGGAGTAGACACCTCAAAAACCAAGAAAGGTCTCTGGCTCCTCCTGCTTCCTCTTCTGCTGCAGTCGCGGCCTCTTAGAGTGCCACCTGCCACCCTGCAAACAGAGGATCTGCCAGCAACACCACCATCTGGGTCACCAAGCATCACCACAATGTCCCACGGAAGCGTTCAGCTCTCCATCTCTAAAACACTGGAGCGGAAGAGGAAGTACCCACCCATAATCCCTGGCCCTGAATGCCAGCATTTTAAAATTACTGGCCTTTGAAATGCTGTCATTCCCTGGAGACAGAGTTTTAAAAGCCTTATGACGGTGGCTGTCCCACAGTACGTCGTGCCCAGCCGCCACAACTTTTCCAGGCGTGCCATCCCTTCCTTGCACAACCAAGTGGGGGACAAAATCAGGTGTGCACTGTGCAACGCCATCTGTGGCAAGGTGCACCTGACTACGGATACGTGGACCAGTAAGCACGGTCAGGGACTTTATATCTCCATAATAGCACACTGGGTGAGTGCAGTGGTGGCTGGGCCTGAGGCGGATAGCAGTTTGGCGCATGTCCTTCCACCACTGAGAATTGCAGGGCACTTCAGTGTGCTTCCTGTTGCTTCCTCCTTCTACTCCGCTTCCTTATTCTCTACGGGCTCCTCATCCGGTCAGCGTAACACCTTCACCACCAACTTCAGCACAGCCAAGGGTAAATGACAGCAGGCAGTTTTAAAACTTATCTGTTTGGGGGACAAACCCCACACCGCGCAGGAGCTGTGGATGGGCCTTGAACAGACTGATGAGTGGTTGGTGCCAGTCAGCCTCAAGCCCGGCCTGGTGGTGTGCGATAATGGGCGAAATCTCGTAGCAGCTTTGGGACTAGCCGGTTTGATGCACATCCCTTGCCTGGCGCATGTGCTGATTTTGGTGGTGCAGAGATTCCTTAAAAATTACCCCGATATGTCAGAGCTGCTGCATAAAGTGTGGGCCGTCTGTACGCGCTTTCAGCGTTCTCACCCTGCTGCTCGCCTGTCAGCGCTACAGCGTAACTTCGGCCTTCCCGCTCACCGCCTCATATGCAACGTGCCCACAAGGTGGAACTCCACCTTGCACATGCTGCACGAGCAGCAGCAGGCAATAGTGGAGTTTCAGCTGCAGCACGCACGGGTGAGTCGCTCTGCTGAACAGCACCACTTCATCACCAATGACTGGGCCTCCATGCAAGACCTGTGTTCCTTGCTGCGCTGTTTTGAGTACTCCAACATGGCCAGTGCCGATAACGCCGTTCTCAGCGTTACTATCCCACTTCTATGCCTCCTTGATAAAACGCTGCATGAGATGATGGAAGAGGATGTGGCACAGGAGAAGGAAGAGTGATCATTTCATAGGGTTTCCGGCCAGTCTTTCAAGTGGCTCCGAGGGTGGGTTTCTGCACAAACACCAGGTACACAATTGTCCAGCCAGGGCACAGTTCTGGAGGATGACTAGGTGGAGGATAAGGAGGAGGAACCATGTTCACAGCAGGGTAGCACCCAGACCAGTTCATGGCCATCACTGGTGCGTAACTGGGGGGATACAGAGGACACAGACAATACAACTCCCACACAGGACAGCTTTTCGTTGCCTCTGGGCAGTCTGGCACACATGAGCGATTACATGCTGCAGTGTCTCCGCAATGACCGCCGAGTTGCCTACATTCTAACTTGTGCTGATTACTGGGTGGCCACGCTGCTGGATCCTTGTTACAAGGACAATGTACCATCCTTAATTCCCTCACTATAGTGTGATCATAAGATGCGCGAGTACAAGCGCATGCTGGTAGACGCGCTGCTGGTGGCCTTCCCACCTGACAGCGGAGGGGCACAGTGTAATTACAAGGCGAAGACAGAGGAGGAAGAGGTTGCCAACACAGCTGGGGTACCGCCAGCACCTCAGAAGGCAGGGTTAGCATGTCCGAAATGTGGAAAAGCTTTGTCAGCACGCCACAACAACCAGCACCACCAGCTGATATGGAATGTCTTAGCAGGAGGCAGCATTTCACCAACATGGTGGAGCAGTATGTGTGCACACACCTACATGTACTGAATGACGGGTCTGCCATCTTTAACTTCTGGGTCTCCAAATTGGGCACATGGCCTGAGCTTGCCCTTTACGCCTTGGAGGTGCTGGCCTGCCCTGCAGCCAGTGTATTATCTGAACATGTGTTTAGCACGGCAGGGGGCGTTATCGCAGACAAGCGCAGCTGCCAGTCCACAGCCAATGTGGACAAGCTCACGTTCATTAAAATGAACCAGGCATGGATCCCACAGGACATGTCCGTACCTTGTGCAGAATAGACATGTATACCGGCCTTAACTGGCCATTGTTATACTACAGAGCAATTGCTCATTCTTGTATTTTGGATATTTCACATTCTTTTGGAGTGTACCCTAATTAAAAAAAATATATAAATAAAATTAAACAATAATGTAATTTCACAAATTTGTCTGTTAAATTTTCAGGTGAAATTCACAAATTTTTGGGTGTGATCTATACATTTTCGGTTGAAATTCACAAATTTTTGGCTGTGATATACCCCTGCTCTACCTAGTTGACAGCTTAATAAATTTCACAAATTTTTCTGTTACATTCTTGGGTTGACATTTTACCATTTTTACCATGAATAAACCCCTGCTCTGCATAGGTGACAGGGACTTAAATTTCTAAAATTCGTCTTTAATTGGCAATTTCATTCGATCCTTCTGCTTTAATAACTTGTCCCACATTTCCACTTCATCCCATTGCAGCCATTGACCTCCCTTGGATGAGATCTCCCTTTCTCACACTCCCTCTCCGGTGTGGAACCCTGATTCACCGATAACTGTGATCAACATGGCAGGCTCAGAAAAGAACATTGAAAGTTGATAGAAAAGATATCCAAATGGATCGTGGACGTCATAGGGACGTGCGATCAGGCAGAAGTTATCTACAGTCAACAAAGCGTCAGCAGGGCCTCTCCTGGCTAACATTTCCAAATCCAAAATACCCTAGTGAAATAGTGACATTCCCTATAATTTTTTATTAATCATTCCAATAACAGGGCATCTTAATAGTCCTGTATTGTTATTTATCATCACTACCTCCCCGAGTTGGGAGTGGGTAGATGCCGCGCGCCCCCTCCTTAACTTGGAAGCTTATGCTTCAATACTTTGCCCGACATTACCGCTCGATTACATTTAATTTCATCCATTGACCTCCCTTGGATGTGGTATCCCTTTCTCAGGCTCCCTCTCCGGCCTGGAACCCTGATTCCCCACCACCCATGATCACCATGGTAGGCGCATAAAAAAAGTTGATAGAGAAGATATCCAATTGGATCGTGGACATCACAGGGACGTGCAACATGGTGGAGCAGTATGTGTGCACACACCTACATGTACTGAATTATGGGTCTGCCCCTTCAACTTCTGGGTCTCCAAATTGGGCACATGGCCTTAGCTTGCCCTTTACGCCTTGGAGGTGCTGGCCTGCCCTGCAGCCAGTGTATTGTCTGAACGTGTGTTTAGCACGACTGGAGGGGGTTATCACAGGTTATATTTCCCAATGATTTTGGGTGTACCCCAATTAAAAAAAATACAAATAAATTTAAAACAAAAAAGCAGTGTAGACTACCTCCTCCTCCACCGCCTCCTCAACCTCCTATTCGATATGGACCTCTTCCTCTCAGATCAAGATTATAATTTTTTATTTTGACCTATTTTATGTTATTTAAAGTAATTTCCCTATCCACAATTGTTTGCAGAGCACTTGCCATGCTCTTAACCACATTTTGATGTCATTTGCAGCCCTCTAGCCCTTTCCATTACATGTTTACAGCCATTTTAGTGCTCAAAAGTTCGGGTCCCTATTGACTTCAATGGGGTTCTGGTTTGTGGTCAAGTTCGGGTCTCGAACTCGAACTTTTGTGAAGTTCGGCCGAACCCTTCGATCCCAAACATCCAGGTGTCCGCTCAACTCTACAGTTAAGTACATTTTACCTGATGCTAACATTGAACTGTAAGGCTGAGTTGACACTTCATTATTATTTGGTCAGTTAATTCCAGCAGTTACTTTATGGTGAACCAAAATCAGGAGCCAGTCCTACTCACAGATAAGTTATCATGAAATAATATGCACCTGTTCTGTATTTTTGACCTGTAACTGACCAAATAAGTGAAGGTTGACCTGAGTCTAAGGGCTCGTTCACACGACCGTATGACTTTTTCAGTGCTTTGCGGGCCGTTTTTTCCGGATCCGTTGTTCCGTTTTTTGTTTCTGTTGTGTTTCCGTTTCGGTTCCGTTTTTCCGTTCCGTTTTTCTGTATGGCCTATACAGTATACAGTAATTACATAGAAAAAATTGGGCTGGGCATAACCATGATTTGCGGACAAGAATAGGACAAGACTCAAAATCTAGCGGAACGGAATTGCGGACATACGGAAACGGAATGCTCACGGAGTACATTCCGTTCGGCCCGTATACGGAACGCAAAAAACGTTCATGTGAACGAGCCCTAAGGCTACATGCACACGAACGCTGTTTGTTTCCGTGTCCGTTCAGTTTTTCTTGCGGATAGGATGCGGACCCATTAATTTCAAAGCGTCAGTGTGCTGTCCGCATCAGTATGTCCATTCCACCGCAAAAAAAATAGTGCATGTCCTATTTTTTTCTAGTTTGCGGACAAGGATAGGCATTATTACAATGGATCTACAAAAAAAAAAAAAGGATGCCATACGTAACGTCATATTTTTTTTGCGGATCCGCAAATTGCAGACTGCAAAACACATACGGTCGTGTGTATGTAGCCTAAGGCTACATGCACACGACAGTTTTTCTCTGTGTTAGTTCCATTTTTTTGGGCTACCATTTCTTTTCTGCGTCCGCTGTCCGCAAAAAAAGTAATGTCCTATTCTTGTCCGCAATAAACGTTTTGCGGACCCATTGAAGTCAATGGGTCCGCAAAAAAATGCAGATGACCGTATGTCATCCGCATCCGTTTTTTTTTTTAAGATGGTTGCTGGGAAACCTGTATACCGTATATTAAATTTCAAGAATTACAGCCTTCAGTTTGTTTTTTTGCGGACCGCAAAAAAACCCCCTGAAGACACACGGAAACACAACCTACAAAATTTGCGGACAAACGGAACGGATGTGGATGTAAAAAAAACAGGAACACAGATCCGCTATTTGCGGACCGCAAAAAAACTTGTGCATGTAGCCTAAGGCTAAGTTCACACGAACGTGTGTGATCTGTGGCCGTATTGCGGCCCGCAAATTGCGGGCCGCAATACATGGCCACAATTCCGTGTGCATTCCGCATCACGGATGCGGACCTATTCACTTCAATGGAACGGCCGCATGGAACGGGACCCCTCGGAAGCACTACGGAGTGCTTCCGTGGGGTTGCGTCCCGTACTTTCGTTCCGCAAAAAGATAGAACATGTCCTATCTTTTTGCGGAACGGGCAGATCACGAACCCATTATAGTGAATGGGTCCGCGATCCGATGCGACTGACCTACGGCCGGCGATCGTGCATTGCGGCCCGCTATTTGCGGGCCGCCGCACGGGCACAGCTCACACACGTTCGTGTGAACTCGGCCTAAGAGTGATGCCTGTCACCTGCCTGTAATACTGATGCACAGTAACTGTTTAACTACTAGAAAGGGCTAGTCATTCATGTTGCTGCAATGCACAGTAATTGGAACCGAGATACAATCTTCCTTCATGCTGGCATATAGCCGATTTAAAGCTCTTCGCGATTAATTTATTCGGAATGAAGCTTATATATTTTTTTCAATATTCCACAAAGCATCCCAATCGAATTTTTGAAAACTTCACTCATCTCTACTGTCTACCATCATGTTCTACAAGCTATGGCTTCTGCTACCATCATGCCACTGCCGCTGTCTTCCTGCCTACCAACATGTTCTGTACTATATTGCTGTCGCTGCTGCCACCACTGTGGCTGCTACTCCTCGCTGCAAATCACCTACTGCCACCACTATTAACGCTACGCAGCCACCAATACTACTATTATTACTGCCGATCTACCGAACAGCCGATCTACTGCCTTGTCTGTTCCATGCTATGCTGTTGCTGCTGTTGTGGCTACATGCTACAATTACCCTACCCTTTCTACATTCACACTGTACTCCTGCTGCTCCCAATTAAAAATTTTCTAGGCTTGTTTAGAACGAGCCACTTTTTCTTCATTATGCCATTAAAGGTTCTTGTTATATAGTGTGCTTTCATTATAATAGAGTTCCGACATCCTTATTTAGTTTACTAGGATCATATTTGTGCTGTTATATTTAAAGGGCTTCTGTCACCCCACTAAACAGTTTTTTTTTTTTTTTGGTTACTTATAATGCCTATAATGCGATTTATGCATACATACTGTAATTAATCATTTTCGTTCAGCAGATTCTGTTAAAAACGTACTTTTAAAATATGCAAATTTCCTTGCTACCAGCAAGTAGGACGGCTACTTGCTGGTAGCAGCCGCATCCTCCTATCCTAAAGACGCCCCCTCCGCATGCTGATTGACAGGGCCAGCGGACGGGATCTTTCTCTGATGGCCCTGTTTGCATTCAAAATCTGGCGCCTGCGCCGTACCTGTCCTCAGTCGGCGCAGGCGCACTGAGAGGAGGACGCTCGCTCGGTCGCTCCTTCCTCAATGCGCCTGCGCTGGGTGTAGATGTGACGTCATCGGCGCAGGCGCATTGAGGATGGAGCGACCGAGCGAGCGTTTGCCTCTCAGTGCGCCTGCGCCGACTGAAGACAGGTACGGCGCAGGCGCCAGATTTTGAATGCAAACAGGGCCAGCAGAGAAAGATCCCGTCCGCTGGCCCTGTCAATCAGCATGCGGAGGGGGCGTCTTATGATAGGAGGATGCGGCTGCTACCAGAAAGTAGCCGTCCTACTTGCTGGTAGCAAGGTAATTTGCATATTTTAAAAGTACGTTTTTAACAGAATCTGCTGAACGAAAATGATTAATTACAGTATGTATGCATAAATCGCATTATAGGCATTATAAGTAACCAAAAAAAAAACAAAAACTGTTTAGTGGGGTGACAGAAGCCCTTTAATACCAGTTGTGTGTGTACCTCAGGTTTACCGCTTTTCCATGTGTGACTTTTTAAAGAACTGCTTTAAAAAAAGGTCTATGAATTTATAAAGCAAACTTATATTATTACATTTTACATATTACATATTATATTTACACATACCACTGTTTATATTTACATATACCCCTCCATTGGTCACTAATTTGAAAAAAAAAATGCAGGCCATTAATCACTGTTCTTGAAAAGAAAAGATAAAAATGATGATTATGGACAAATTAATCACAAAATATGGTTATATAATTCTTCACAGATCAAAAATTGTATTGCATTCTGTTTCTATTAATTCCCAGTTACTGAAAAGGTAAAAAAGAAGAAAGGAGAAAACAGTGAAGAAAAGGTGGTAAAAACAAAATCCAAGGCATCTACTGTGGGAAAGGAGACTGCACTGTCACACTTCCGTGCAACGAAAGCGTGCAAACAGAAACCTGGTGAGGCAAAATTGTTTTCAGTATGTGGAATGGAAGCAATAGATAAATTTTTCAAGGAATCATGTTTCTTCAGTATAAATTTTAGAAAAATGTATTAGATTTTTATCAGTACAATGAATTTATAGTGACTTTAAGACTTTTACACAGCCAATGATTGATCAAATGAACATTGGCACTAACATTTTTTCCTGATCATTACCCAGTGTAAACTTCACACAAATCAGTCCACAAACTCGTTTCTCAGGAAACAGCGGGTCCACAATATACGGGCACCGGCCGTGTGCACACCATATCATGGATCCGGACCTATTCTGCAATCCAGGAGATATGGTGTGGAATGGAGGCACAGATAAGAAGCCCACTGAAGCACTACAGAGTGCTTCCGTGAGTTTTCGGTCCATGCCTCCACACTGCAAAAAAGGAGTACATGCAGTACTTTTTTGTGGTGCAGACTGTTGGATGCGGATCTTGGACCCCATTCAAGTGAATGGGTCCGCATCCACAGATGGCGGGTACACAGTCAGAGCCCACACCACACCACAATTTACGGTCCACAGCATGGGCAAGGCCAGCCGTGTGCATGAAGACTAATGTGAGCTTAAAAAGCTTGCTTGTCAGTAGCACATCTCTCCATGTAAACAAGGGTTGAGCTGCAGGTAACTGGAAACTGAATGGGACTGAACAGTTATATTAACAAGTGGTCATCCCCAGGGTGGATTTGATTTAAATCAAACGGATTTAAATCACAATTTAAATCACTAGTTAGTAAGGCTTGATTTAAATCATAGTTTTCTACATAAAGACTAATTCTTGCTGGTATAACTTATAATATGCAAGTAGATGAAGATTTTTAGAATAACAACTTTTCATATTAGTTTGATTAGGTTGATTCTGTATTCATAGGTTTGTAGAAGTTAGGATTAAGGTCTTTTTCTCAACTCTGTTCATGTTATAGCATTTTTGCTGTGAAGAAGAGGCATGTGATCTCTGCTGAGTCAAATTCAGTTTTGAGAACAGCAAAAGTAAACCAAGCATCTGTGATAATATCTTGTAGGCAAAGAAACTGCCCAATAATCTTACAAAAACCTCTGGAAGAGCATGACATTGTGAATGGATTAATGGAATTTATTTACCAAAAAAATTTAACATATACAGCCTTATTCTACATAATTAAAAAACAAATCTTTATTTCATGATGGAATAACCTTTGGATGGTAATATATTTTCCTCAAAAAGCATGTTATATAAAAAAAAAATCTGATTTCAATAAAAAAAGTCCGATTTTTTTAAATAAAAAATCATAGATTTTTATCCATCCCCATATACTTTGTATGCATAATAATTCTTCTGTTTAAAAGGAGCTTTTTAAAACAAGCATAGATTAAATGCTGTATAGTCCATCTCTGCTCATTAAAGGGAACTTTGTCCCTGTCATCAGGGGTGGATTGGCCATAGACCTTACAGGGAAATTTCCCGTTGGGCCGATGCCCAGGGGCCCTCCTATTGTGTGGCCAATGGAAAGTTTTGGGGATGCATTTTGTGCTGCTGGCAGTATTTTGTGATGGACTGTTGTGATTGACAGCCTTCCCTCTATGACTATGTATATGGAGATGGCTGTCAGTCACTGATAGAACCACCTCCTTGACTTCAAAGCCCAGAATGAGCACATATATAAATAGATAAATTACACGTTTTACTGAATCTTTTCCCACAAAACTATATATAATTCTGCTTAGCTATCCATCGTTGTATAACATGCTACCTGCAGATTTCATTGAGACAGGTTCCTTTTAAGGGACAGATCTCTGCCCATGCAAAATAACCTTAAAGGGGTTATCCAAGCCCGGAAAAACCCACCCACAATGCCCAGGCCCCTCATACAGAAACTTACCTGGTCCCTGAAACCTGTGTTGTCCATCCGGGTCTCTCCATGGTTGTTGCTGCATCTCCTCACACAGATGCAGCAATGGCCGTAGAGGGACCAAGAAGGAAACGAGCATTTGGAACCAGGTAAGTATTCTCTGCAGGAGGGGCCTGTGCATTGTAGGTGAGTTTTCCAGGTTTGGCTAATGAGACAGGGCAATTTTGTTTGAAGTGCCCTGAAAAGTCATGTATGACACTCTGGGCTATCCTAGGACTGTATCCAATCTCTTACAAGCCCTTTAATTCCAAGACAGCAATGTCAATAAGAGGACAATAAAACTTTCAAACCCATGTATAAGTGCTCCAACAATTTACTGTTACAACAGTTTTTTAGTCCTCCACTCATATTGATCTGCTTAACATTACTGTCCTATGTACTTTGATGTATAAATGTGAATCTTCAGATACTGTTTGAGAGAGGCTGACAAAGAGGCCCATGTAGCCTCCAAAGCTTGCAATTGTCATCATCTTTTCAGTTAGCCATTAAGAGGTATCAACCACTGAGGAATCTCAATTACTTTATCTTCTAAAGACAGCAATAGTAATATCAAACTGACAGACATATCTGGTTATGGGTACACAGATAGGAGCCAGTGGTAACAAACAGTTCAACAGGGGCGGACTGGGAACTTAAAATGGCAGTGGAAAAAAAAACTAAAAAAGTGTTGCCGTTTTCTAGTTGGGTCCAAATTGATGGAAGGCAGGGCCAGCAATACCATATTGTGGCACATTATACCATCCCAACAGAGCCAAATACCATAGTGCAGCACAAAATACATTCCCAAAAACTTCCACTGGCTGGCCATGAGGAGAGCCCAGTCGGCCCCCTGGGCAGTGTTCCCTGTAAGCTGTGTGGGCGCGTAGCTTCCTTTATGCCTCCACTCAGGACCTCTGCAGGCCCGCTCACTGCCGCAGCCCGGACGTCATGTAATTGTGCTTACAAGACAGTCTACATAGCAGCCAGAAGTACGTTTTATATAGTAATGCCGTTCATACTGGCTCCCTGCCTGTAAGCCAGATACAGCTGACAAATAAGCCATGAGATGCCCTGATGCTGTCGCTGCTTTTTGGCCAGCTGTACTTCAGCATCAGCTCATCTAGCCTCCGGCTGCCGGCGCCATTGCAGTGAGGGGACAAGAGGCCCGTAGTTCCTGAGGATAAAAGTTTTGAAATCTCCCCCAGTGTGATGACCGCGGCCCAGTGACTGCCTCAGTGACTAGCACTTTGTCAACCTCGGTAAGTAGGAGAGGCTGCAGGCCTGGTGCAGCAGTCTACATCACTTTGTGTGTGACTGTACTAGTGTAATAGTCAGTCAGTCACACACACTGTCTTGCAATGTGTAATGAGGGGGGGGGGGTGTTGTGTACAGCCACAAAGGTTATCAGTAATAGGACAATGAGAGTCAGAGAATGAATATGTGAACCCTTGGATTTAATAACTGGTTGAACCTCGTTTGGCAGCAATAACTTCTACCAAACTTTTCCTGTAGTTGCAGATCAGACGTGCACAACGGTCAGGAGTAATTCCTGACCATTCCTCTGTCACCGCCAGCTCTGTGAGAAGACGTTCTTCGCTACCTCTTGCATGACGTTCTTTGTTTTGGTTTCACTTTGTCATCTCCTTTCCTTCTCCCAGCTGTCACCTATTTGCACTATTTGTCTCCCTTTATATTCCATTCCATACTGCCTCACTTTGCGGTTTATACTTCTTCCTAGATGAGTTGTTCACTGCTGGAGGCTGCTTCTCCTGATTCCTCAGATAAGTCTGTTTCCTTTATTTGTGTTTCCTTGCTGGCTTGATTGTAGGTGACCCTGACTCTGTCCGTATTAAGTGCAGGCAGCCGGTGGTCGTGTCCCCTCACTATTATAGGGTTTTCAGGTGTCACATAGTATAAGGTACGTGGGCATGCACTCGTCTACCATAAAGACCTTTGCATGGGCATAGCAGTCAGGGAGAGCTCTAGGGGTTTTATAGGGCTCACCCATATGCTCCTTAGTTTGGGATCAAGCCAGTCGGATGTTTATTTATAAGTTCCAGCTTTTTTCTTGCAACACCATCCGTGACATTATAAACCGTCATAACCGTCTTAAGCATGGATCCGGTTTCAGCCTTGATTGACCGCATGCAAGGTGTTTCACTGGAGGTAGCAGATCTCCGGAAAACTGTGTCTCAGTTTCAGATGGCCGGTTCTGCCTGCGTTCATGGAGTTTGTTCCGAGCCTAAAATCTCACTTCCGGATACGTTCTCCGGGGGTAGTGAGAATTTTGTTCGCTTTAGAGAGGCTTGCAAACTCCATTTTCGCCTACTTCCCCATTCCTCTAGTGATGAGGAGCAGAGGGTGGGGATCATCATCTCGCTGCTCAGGGATAACGCTCAGTCTTGGGCCTTTTCGCTGCTGGTCGGGGCACGGCCCCTCCGATCGGTGGATGAATTTTTTGTAGCCCTGGGGCAGATATATGATGACCCGGATTGTATTGCTCTGGCTGATCTAAACTGCGTCTTTTATGCCAGGGTAAACAGTCCGCAAAGATATATTGTTCAGAAATTCGGAGATGGGCAGCTGATACTGGTTGGAATGATGCTGCATTCCGAAGTCAATTTTGCCATGGTCTTTCGGAAAGATTGAAAGATGCATTTGCTTTTCATGAGAGACCAGCCTCATTAGAATTTGCCATGTCTCTAGCTGTTCGTATTGACAGGCATCTTAGAGAGAGAGAGGAGACTACTCCTTTCTGTCATATTCAGTCCAAGGACAGTGGGGCTGTCTCATTCAGTGCACAGGGGTCTCAGTCTGTCTCAATCCCCTCTGAGGAGGAGGCCATGCAGCTGGGTTTGCTTGCCTCTGATAGTAGAGGATTCAGCTCTCAGAGGAGGGTTTGTTTCTGTTGTGGGGGTATAAATCATTTGGCTAATGTTTGCCCCTCTAGGAGATTCATGGAGTTTTGAGGGTAATAAAAGAAAAACAAAAAGAAAAAACCCTCTAAAAACTTTCCATTTGCTACTATTGGCAAGGTTGATGCGGAAATTGAAGGTTTGCCATTTACTTATAGTTCCCGTTTTCTCCTACCTGCCAGGGTGGCGCTAGACAGCAAGAACATTGTTTGTGAGATTTTTGTAGATAGTGGAGCAGCTGTCAATCTCATTGATAATCAATTTGCAATAACGCATGGTTTCCAGGTATGCACTTTGGAAAAGGATATACCTGTTTTTGCTATCGATTTCGCTCCACTTTCTCAAAGATCGTTAAAGGGCATAGTTCACAATATCCGTTTGACTGTGGGTGACGCTCATGTTGAGGATATGTCATGTTTCGTCTTAAGCGGATTACTTACTCCTCTAGTGTTGGGGCTATCCTGGCTCACTAAACATAACCCCACCATTGAATTGCAAGCAAGGAAAATAAATGGTTGGAGTGAGTTTTGCAGAGAGAATTGCCTCACGGCGTCTCTTTCAGAGGTTTCTACCAAGACTGTGCCATCTTTTCTCTCTGAATTTTCGGATGTGTTTTCAGAGTGTGGTGTCCAGGAGTTGTCTCCGCACCGGGAGTACGACTGCCCTATTAATCTCATCCCAGGCGCCAAACTGCCAAAATCATGTTTATACAATCTGTCCCAAACTGAAAGAGTCGCTATGCGTACTTATATCTCTGAGAGCCTGAGAAAGGGACACATCCTACCCTCGAAGTCACCTGTTGCCGCTGTTTTTTTTTTGTTAAGAAAAAAGATGGTTCTTTAAGACCATGTCTGGATTTCAGGGAGCTGAACCGTATCATGATTCGTGACCTATATCCGCTTCCTCTGATCCCGGACCTGTTTAACCAGATTATTGGGGCTAAGGTTTTTTCTAAGTTGGATTTAAGAGGGGCATACAACCTAGTCAGGGTCAGGGAAGGGGACGAATGGAAGATGGCCTTCAATACCCCTGAGGGTCATTTCGAGAATTTGGTTATGCCCTTTGGTTTGATTAATGCTCCGGCCGTCTTCCAACATTTTGTGAACAGCATTTTTCATCATTTAATGGGGAAATTTGTACTGGTGTATCTGGATGACATTTTGATTTTTTCTCCTGATTTCAAGACTCATCGAGACCACCTACGTCAGGTCTTGCTGATTCTGCAGGATAATAAATTGTACGCTAAACTGGAAAAATGTGTGTTTGCGGCTCAGGAGATTAAATTTCTTGGTTTTCTTCTCTCCGCTTCTGGTTTTCGCATGGACCCTGAGAAGGTCAGCGCTGTGCTTGATTGGGAGCTTTCTGAGAATCAGAAGGCGCTGATGTGGTTTTTGGGTTTTGCCAATTATTACAGAAAGTTCATTTTGAATTATTCCTCTGTTGTTAAGCCACTCACTGATATGACTAAAAAGGGGGTAGATTTTTCTTCGTGGTCGGTAGATGCGCTTAAAGCCTTTTCTAGTATCAAAGAGTTTTGCTTCCGCTCCCATTTTGGTACAACCTGATGTCTCTCTACCTTTTATTGTTGAGGTGGATGCTTCTGAGGTGGGTGTGGGTGCGGTCTTATCTCAGGGTCCCTCTCCTGCCAAATGGCGACCGTGTGCCTTTTTCTCAAGGAAACTCTCCTCTGCAGAGAGAAATTACGATGTGGGAGATAGGGAGTTGTGAACCATCAAATTAGCTTTTGAGAAATGGCGCCATTGGTTAGAGGGAGCCAGACACCCTATTACCTTGTTTACAGACCATAAGAATCTGGCCTACTTGGAATCGGCCAAGCGTCTGATGGTCTTTGTTCTTTTCTAGGTTTAATTTTGTTGTTACGTTCCGCCCTGGGGTTAAAAATGTGAAGGCGGATGCCCTGTCACGTTGTTTTCCGGGAGGGGGGAACTTTGAAGACCCGGGTCCCATTTTGGCTGAAGGGGTGGTCGTCTCTGCTCTTTATCCTGATTTGGAGGCAGAGGTTCAGGCAGCCCAGGCAGAGGCTCCTGATCTTTGACCCCCTAGGAGGTTGTTTGTGCCTCTCGCTTTACGACACAAGGTTTTAAGGAGCACCACGATACTGTCCTTGCTGGGCACCCGGGGAGCAGAGCCACAGTGGATCTCATTGCTCAGAGATTCTGGTGGCTGGCTCTTCATAAGACGGTTGAGGATTTTGTGGCAGCCTGCGAGACCTGCGCTCGTGCCAAGGTCCCTCATTCACGGCCATCGGGTTCTCTCCTCCCGTTACCCATTCCATCATCGAAGAAAAAATTAATTCCCAAGTTTATCAAGACATTTTTTCAGGAGAACTTAAGGCCATCTGTCCACCAGCAGGACGACGACCCAAAGCATAGAAGTAAATCAACAACAGAATGGCTTAAACAGAAGAAAATACGCCTTCTGGAGTGGCCCAGTCAAAGTCCTGACCTCAACCCGATTGAGATGCTGTGGCATGACCTCAAGAAAGTGATTCACACAAGACATCCCAAGAATATTGCTGAACTGAAACAATTCTGTAAAGAGGAATGGTCAAGAATTACTCCTGACCGTTGTGCACGTCTGATCTGCAACTACAGGAAACGTTTGGTTGAAGTTATTGCTGCCAAAGGAGGTTCAACCAGTTATTAAATCCAAGGGTTCACATATTTTTTCCACCTGCACTGTGAATGTTTACATGGTGTGTTCAATAAAACATGGTACTCATTTAAATAATTTTATTCGAAAAGGTACCAGCAAAAAATACCTTTGACCGCCTGACAAAGGTGTTTTTTATGCTGAAACGTTGCATCATGTGATGGATGTACATTTTTGAATAAAGCTACTTAATATTTTTGACTTACTCTTGCGATACTCTGGTCTTCTTTTCTTGGATGTTTAACCAATCTGTTGTTCTGGTGGCAACGTGCACAATGGGAAAAGAAACTGACTGCTGACGCTCAATATGTTATATTTAGTTGGGGGAACCCACTATTTTTTTGCTATGGGGCCCCTTGATTTCTATGTATGCCCCTGGTCAGGACGTTCCTGTGTGGCGCTCCAAGCCGGCCAAGCCTCCTTCCTCATGCGCTGCTGCTACTGGAAGAGGAGAACATGTGCAGCGCAGCAAAAGAGGGGAAAAGAGGAAGGGACGGCATCTTCTTAGACCTAGCCCCCCAGCCAAAGTGTTGAAGTGGCCTCTGAGATCCCCAACGGCCAAGCCAAGTAATTGTAAGTTTTCATGTGTAAACTGTTTATGTTATACACAAATAGCATACACTGTGTCATACAATATACAGTGTACCTCTACATTGTGTAGGGGTTATACTTAATATTGCACAGCATGGCGCAGGGGTTATATTATCCAGCATGGTGTAACCTCCATACATTTGCTGTACAGAATACATTATAATCCCTGTCCTATGCCGTACAATATACATTATAATCCCTGCACCATGCTATACAATATACATTATAATCCATACACCATGACGTTCAATATATATTATAAAACCTTCACTGTGGGGTTATGTTGTATACTGTACGGCATGGTGCAACAATTAAAATGTATATTGTACAGCATGGATATGGATTATACTGTATATTTTACTGTATGGTGTACGGATTATAATGTATACTGTACAGCATGGTGCAGGGGTTATAATGTATACTGTACAGCAGTGCAGGGATCAGAATTAGAGATGAGCGAATCGAAGCTGATGAAGTGGAATTCGATTCGCACCGAAGACAAATTTCCTCGCTCTTCGTGGTAAGGAATCACGTTTTTTTTCCTAAAATGGCTGCTGCACGTGTGAGGACATGGAGAAAGGAACTCAGGGAAGGCAGGATCACCCATAATTCCATGCATGCAGCCAATCACCAGCCAGCCCTGTGAGGTCACAGCCCTTTAAATAGCGGCAGCCATCTTATATTCTGCCATTTACCAGTGTACTTAGTGCAGGGAGAGACGTCTTCAGGCGTAGTGTTAGAAAAAACGATTTACAAGTTCAGATAAAGATTATTCAAGATGTAGGGAAAGGACAGGGAGGAATCATTCGACAGCTTTTATGTTGAACAGAGTTCAGTAGGGGAGGATACACCATGATGCACTGACTGGGCACCCAAATTGCCAATATACAGCTCTGTAATTCCAGCAAACCGTTTTTATTAGGGTGCAAGTGCTGATTGATACAGGCATTAATAGGGTTTCTTACAAGGCAATATTTATACGTCTTATTTGCCCTTGTGCGGTGCAGTTATATGTCCTAAAGCATTTTTTGGCTTGTATTAGTGGGAAAAAAGGGCTTATTAGCTGTTGTGTGGTGAAGTGCTAAAATTACAGACCTTTTTGTTGTGCATTAGTGGCAAAAGTAAAATATATTTGCCTCTCAGCGGTGCAGTTAACTGGTTTAAAGCCTTCTGTGATGTGTATTAGCGGAAGAAAAAATATATTCACCGTTCAGTGTTGCACTTATATGTTGAAAATAGAAGCAACGGAGCGGGGCGCAGCATAGTGCTAGCTGACTTAGGGGGAAGACTGCAGGCTAGGAGAGTGTTAAAGTTCCTGGTGGCAGGTTAAGGGGTTGGTAGAGTTAAGTGGGGACGAGCTGGGTTTCGGCGGGAGGATATAAGATTGGGAGGTGGAGCTTAGGGTCAGTTCAGCCTTACCAGCCTTTCCCACCCTCCCACCCTTTTTTCTATGGTTTGGAGATTGGTGGTTGTAGTGGGGCTGCTGGAAATAGGATCCTGGGGAGCAATTCAATGGTTAAGAGGTGCAGGACATGTTGGAGCCTGCATCTCAGATGGTTTGTTAATGCCGAGGATGGGGCCCCTGTTTGGGCTACAAGGCCTACAGGGGGGGATACTAGTATACTTCAAGGAGTTGGTGCCCTGGGGTCGGTGAGTGCGGCCAAGGGTAAGTCTTGAAGTGTGAGGTGAGGCAGTGAAGGAGGATACGGCTCGTTTGGGTTGCCCTCCAGGATCCTTGTTACGGTGCAGTAGGTGATAAGGTTGATGGATGTGTAAAATGCCTGATGTTATTATGGTTATTGTTATTATTATTATGATTATTATTATTATTGATGTTATATGGTGTACGGTGTGGTTTTGTTATTTGTGAAATAATAAAGTTGGCCATCATGGTCATTTCACCAAGCAAGTAAGTGTTGGTGTGGTTATTTAAAGGGGATAACAGGGTAGGTTTTGTAGCCGGAGGAGATTCTTCCATCCTATTAAGTCATCCTTCTGCAGTGTAAAAGTGGAAAACAATTACTGTCTAATTGCCGTTCAGCGGTGCAGTTATATATTCTAAAGCCCTGTTTGCCCTGTATTATTGGCAAAAGAAAAATATATTCGCCGTTCAGTGTTGCACTTATATGTTGAAAAGCCTTGTGTAGTGTAAAAGTGGGGAAAAAAATAAAGACCAATTTGCCATTCAGCGGTGCAGTTATATGTGGTCAAGCCCTTTTTGCGGTATGGACTGAATTACGTAGTGGTGACATTTTTTATGTGAAACTGGCTTTTTTGGGGAAAATTGATGGGTGATTGTACACCTCCTTTTGCTGTATGGGCCGAATTACGTAGTGGTACAATTTTTAATTTCGAACATGTTTTTTTCAGGAAAATTGAGTGATTGTACGCCTTTTTGCTGTATGGGCTGAATTACGAAGTGGTGAAATTTATGTGAAACAGGAGTTTTTGGGAAAATTGATGGGCGATTGTTAGAGATGAGCGAATTTCCCAAAACTTCAAATCAGCCGGTTCACAGAATTTTCCCCAAAAATTTGGTTAGTTCCGAATACATTTGCAACGAATTGCGATAAAAAACTGCTAATTCCGGGACGCTTAAAGCCTTTATATGGGTGTAGAACACTGTGCCATGCAGTAACACGCATAGGGAGTGTGCTGGGGTAGTAAAATAATACTGTCAGTCAGTATGACATGCAGAAGTTAGGCGTTGCTATTAGAATCACTGCACACTTCACTTATTTGGGCAGTCACGGGGCCAAAACTGACCAAATAACTCAAGTATTAACTCAGCCTTACAGGTCCATGTTAGCGTCAAGAAGCACACTCATTTTACACCTGTTCTATTAAACGCTTATATACAAGTAGAGCCTCCCCCCCCCCCCCCGACACAGTGGAGAGGGTGTCAGCAGTAAGCTTGTGTTGAAGTCACTGATTATTTTGCCCTTCCTCTGATCAGTCAGAACAAAAACAGACAAAAAACTGATCCTGTCTGGGGAGCATATGCCTTCACTCGGTCAGCATTTGCTCAATAATCCATCAGTATTGCTAATGCACAAAGTTATAATTTAATATTGTAAAATCCGGTGTCTCAATGATAAATCTACAGCATGGGGCTATCGGCTTCTACACACTTTCAAAAAAATCCTTCAGCGGGGCGAATAGATGCCTGATGACCGGGACGCTCCATGACCTTCCAAGGAGCAGCTGTCAGGAGCAGCGGTTATTTTCTGAGACGTCCGTATAGTGCAGGGGGAATCCAAAGATTCTCTCCATCTCCGTGCACCACAGGATGCCCTCCTATTGATTTCTATGATGACTAGGAACCCATGATGTTTTCACCGGGCGATGAGACCGGGGCCTATTTGGTGGTTTGAATCTTCATTAACTTTGCGACTCTTCCGGGCTCCAAGCTACCTTGAACCTTTGTCTTCTCATTGTCTGTAGCTACTGGAGGCCTGTTTATGCCAGGCAGGTTGCCCCAGAAGTATCTTGGTCGATGAGCAGCCAATACTGCACTTGCAGCAATCTTGACAGGATTCGTCTCCCGGTGGAGGGGAATTGTTTTCTTTGCATGCTTTCTCCATCGCAACATCACGTAGATGAATAAACAGAAGACTGGCAGATTCTCTCCTGTCTTAGGCAACATGTAATGTTTATTAGTAAATTCATTAAATATTTCATATTAAATTGAACCAAAACTTTATTCAAATTATAAGAAAGTAGGGGGCGGAGTTTCTCAGCCAAGCTGAATGCGCGCTGCCCGCTGAGCTCCACTGCTGGCCCGGCTCTAACTGGGCAGATTATTAGCTGCTAAAACTCCCAGATATGGGCAAAACGTTGAGGGACAAGTCAATGGACCGTCCGAGATCCTCCAAGTCGAACGCCGCGCAAGGGGAGCACATCGTACTAAGAACCCCGGCAGCCACGCCGCTTGACTCAGGCAAGATGGCGCCGGTAAAGCTGAGAAGCCTGCATGTGCCTCGCACTGAAGAATCAGAGGCTGAGGGAGGGAGTGAAGCAGAGGAACTCTCAGTAGAAAACGACCAGAGGATTTCTAGAGCCTTCCTCAAGGAGTTGATGTTGCAGTCACTAGAAACCTTGGTACGTATTAAACAGGACTTAAGCCATATGCACTCCAGGTTGGAAACCATAGAGTCTATGCAAACCTCCTTACTTTAATAATGAAGTCGCCCATAATTTAGGCAACTGCCAGGCACATGTGAATCACCTATACTCACTGTTAGAGGACCAGGAGAACAGGGGCAGAAGGAGCCCTCTCAGGCTGAAGGGGATACCAGAATCAATAACGCCTGATAAACTAAATACAGCCCTTTTTGCAATATTTTCTAATCTCCTTGGTCAGGAGTCAGGCAACCTAGAGTTCGAGCACGCACACAAAGCTATGCGCTCATTACTCAAACAAAATGAAGCCCCGAGGAATGTCATCTGCAAACTGGCCCACTTGTCTCCCATGACGCTACGTATGTAAGAGAAACCATCTGAGACCTCTGCTAGACATTCTCAAAAATAAAAAGAACACCTACAGGTGGCTATTCCCTTTCGGGTTGCTTATCAATTTACCGGGCCGCAAGCTTGTGATCCAAGCAGTTGCCGATCTCCAGAGGGTCTATGAAACGCTTGAAATTGAAGAAGAGCTAGACATTATGGACTGGAACTTTGATCAAAACATAGCTCCTTTACCATCGCCTCCAGTGGTCTCCCCCTGGACCCAAGTGACATCAAGCAAACCCCAGAGATCCAAAACATCGACTCGCAAAAGCGCATACGAGAGGGATTCCACCTACCTAAAGAAGTCCTCCAGATGACATCTGAGATGGACTTAAATCTCAAGGCAATTGACTGCCCACTGGAAGAAGATAATGCTACCTCATCATATCAAGTCCGGTAAGGTAGCAACAGGCCGCGTGGATGGAAAGTTCCTCCCCTCACGAGTACATAACAGTTAAAGGTTTTTCCTTTAATGTATAATATGTCTTCACATATGTTCAAATGTTTTTTCTGTTTGTTTAACCCGTTTTCCTTCCCTGTCCCACTACCCTTCCCCTGTCAGCTGGATTGCCAGACGGTAAAACTCCAGGAGACACAACAAGATGTCCATGGGTTGATCTTCTCACAGAGGAGTCACAAATCCACTAAGGTACTACATCCTTTTGATATTCCAATATCCCGTCACAAGTTCACAACGCCTTCTATCACATACAAAAATTAGATCATGGCTAATGGGAAAATATGTACCTTTGATGTAAAGGGATTGAACGCACCAGCAAAGAGGAGTCGAGTCTGCAGATTATTGCATAAAAATAAAATAGGAATAGCTCTCTTACAGGAGACACACTTTAGACACAAACATGTCCCAAACTTACAGCATCTACAATATACTCAGTGGTATCACAGTACCTCTCCCGGATCTACTGCCAAAGGAGCTAGCATAGCTATTCATAAATCACTCCCCTGCTCTGCGTTCTTCCCATATTGTCTCCAGAAGGCAGATATATCTTCCTCAAGGGAATAGGCGCTAAACTGCTCACCCTGGGAAACTTATATCCACCACCAGGTGAATTGACTGATTGATGCCTTGTCACAGTTCAGGGATTTTGCTGAAGGTTCTATAATATTGGGCGGAGACTTAAATGTGGCATTTGATCCGTCGGGGGACTCCTCTGGTTCCTCCACATCCATCTCCAAGGTGGCTTTGGATAGACTGTGGGCATCCCTGGCGGATTTGGCATTAGAGATGGCCTTGCGGTTCACCCGGTGGTAGTTTCTCAGCGAACTTTGCTCATTCACGGTTCGCCGAACAGGCGAACATATGGCAAGATCCGCCAGCGCCATATTCTTTTACATTGTAAAAAACTTTGACCCATGACACATCCATCAAGTGGTACAGGACAGCCAATTGAGACGTTTCAGCACATGGACATACCCCCTACCTTACAAATAAACCTGATCTGGCTGCCATTTTACATTCAATCTTTTGCCAGTGTAGGGAGAGGTTGCTGTGTGGAGCAGGGACAGACTGTTAGGGACACCAAACGCTAGCTAATTGGGCCACAAAAGTCCTTTTAAGGACTGGTATAGGTGTGCTATCGATAGATGTGACTTACTGAGGGGTGTAATATACTTATAATATACTTTCTAACATAGAAAGTATATTATAGTGCATTTGTATTGTGCAGCAGTTGTGTGTGGTTCTGCTGCAATACTGCAGCTATACAGAGTGCCAAACGCTATTAGAGCAAACAATTTCTAGTTGTGTGATATACTAGTTGCCCCTTAAAAAAACTGATTGAAACAGGGGTGTTATATACCAATAATATACTTTCTATATAGTGCATTTAGGTAGTGCAGCATTTGTTTGCGGTTTTGCTGCGTTACTGCAGCTACAGATAGTGACAAACGCCATTGGAATAAATACTTTCAAGTGGTGTGAAATACCAGTTGCCGCCACAAAAAACTGATTGAAGCAGGGGTGTTATATACCAATTATATACCTTCTATATAGTGCATTTGGGTAGTGCAGCATTTTTTTGCTGTTTTGCTGCATTACTGCAGCTACACAGAGTGACAAATGCCATTGGAACAAATAATTTCTACTGGTGTGATATACCAGTTGCCCCCCAAAAAAACTGAGGCAGGGGTGTGATATACCTATAATATAATTTCTATATAGTGCATTTGTATTGTGCAGCATTTGTGTGCGGTTCTGCTGAGATAACACCGCTATACAAAAGGGACAAACGCTATTGGAACAACTAATTGGAACTGTTGTGATTCGTTCCGAATTTCAGTAAAAATTTTAGTCTGAACGAATGCGAATTTCCTCACATTTCGTGGTAATGAATCACATTATTTCCTAAAATGGCGTCTAAAATGGCGGCTACACTTGTGAGAACATGGGGCAAGGAACTCTGGGAAGGCGGGATGACCCATGAGGCCATGTATGCAGCCAATCAGCCGATGTCACAGCCCTATAAATACGGCGGCCATCTTAGATGCTGCCATTCACCATCGTACATTGTTAAGGGACAGACGTGTATGCAGGTGCTAGGGAAAGTGAGACATGTGCAGGGAGAGACATGTGCAGATGCTATTAGGGAGAGTCATCGGAATTTTCTCATTATGAAAATTTGTGATTTACAAGTGCAGGGAAAGGACAGTGAGAGTAATCATTTCACAGTGCAGATGCTAGGGAGAGTTATAGTAAATTCTAAGGTTGAGCGAACCCGAACTGTAAAGTTCAGGTTTGTACCGAACTTTAGGTTTTTTTGTACCCGGGCATTTTCGTAAAAGTTCGGGCTCGAGTTCGGTGTTCACCGATTTAATGGCACTTGTTCAAAGGCTGCAGGGCAGCCAATCAACAAGCGTTTAACTCGTGTGCCCTTAGAAGCCATCACAGCCATACCTACTAATGGCATGGCTGTGATTGGCCAAGTGCAGCATGTGACCCAGCCACTATATAAGCTGGAGTCACGTAGAGCTGCACGTCACTCTGCTTTTACTAGTTGTAGGGATAGGATGCTGCTGCTGTGAGGGAGAGATTAGGAAAGACTCTGATATCTGCACTTGGTGTGAAGTCTGCGATCTACAGAATTTTTTGTTTGGAGGTGCAATGCAACATTTTAGTACCCTGCCCTGAGCCCAGTGAGACTGAAAAAAAAAGTTTTCATCCGTCTTTTAGTTAGGTGGGCGTCGGCAGCCATTTTGTGCAACAGCAGTGCACCTGCACTGCATATGTGCCAGGGAAAGGGAAAATGATACCGTCTGAGTTCAGGGACCCAGGGGGTGACATATCCCCCTGTGCTGCATTTCTGAGAGTGAAATATAATCAGTTAAATCCATCTGTTCCATTGTGGGGTGACATATTAAATTTTTTTGTTGTAAAGTACCTCTGAGGCCTGCACTGCATATGTGACAGGCAGGCACATAAATTCAGCAAATCCATCTGTTCCATTGTAGGGGTGACATATCCACAATTATTTATGTAAAATAAAACTGTGATTAATTTGTGAGATTGAAATTAGTGATGAGCGGCAGGCGTCATATTCGACTTCGCGATATTTTGCTGAATATTTGGCGAATATTCGTGAATTTGAATATTCGTTATATTCTACGATTAATTTTTACTCGAAAAATCGACAAGGTAATGATCGCGTAATATGCAAATTTTCATAATGTGAATTTTCTGATGTGAATTTTTATTGCAAATTTTTCAATTGCCGAGCAAAAACATGATTCCTCCCTGCTTAGTTTTTTAGAATATTCGTAATATTCTAAAACAAGAATATATAGCAATACAGCGAATATTCGAAAAAAACAAATGTAGAGCAATTTAACTATTAGACAATAAATATCATAGCACTATATTAGCTAAATTGCTCTATATTAGTTTTTTTTTCCGAATATTCGCTATATTGCTATATATTCTTGTTTTAGAATATTACAAATATTCGAAAAAACAAATATATTCGATATAGTGCTATATATTAGTTTTTTTGAATATTCATCATTTTTCCCATTTAAAGTCATGATTCCTCCCTGCTTCTTGCTTGTGGGCCAAGGAGTCATTGTTTTTCTTTGGCAATTGAAAAATTAGCGATAAAAATTCTCATTACGAAAAATTCACATTATGAAAATTCGCAATAAAAAAATCTCGAATATTCAAAATTATGAATAATTGTCACTATATTCGAAATATTCGCGAATTTTCAAAGTACCTATATTCGCGATAAAAATTCATAATTCGAATATTCGTGATCAACACTAATTGAAATATAATCTCAGTTCAATCCATCTGTTTCATTTATGGTTAAATAAACCCTTTTTTGGGGGCAATTAAGTACCTTTTTGCCCTGTACTGCATTTCTGACAGTCCAATAAAACCACCAAATACTGCAGTTAAATTTTTTGTTGAAAAATTCTTATTTTTTTGATAGAAAGTACATTTGCGGCCTGCGCTGCATTCCTGTCAGTCAAATAAAACCAGTAAATACAGCTGGTACATTTTTGGGCTTTAAATTCCCATTTTTGGGTGTAAAGTACCTCTGAGGCCTGCACATGTGACAGGCAGGCACATAAATTCAGCAAATCCATCTGTTCCATTGTAGGGGTGACATATCCACCATTTTTTATGTAAAAAAAACCCTGTGCTTCATTTGTGAGAGTGCAATATAATCTCAGTTAAATCCATCTGTATTTAGGGTTAAAAAAAAAAAACTTTTTTGGGGGCAATAAAGTACCTTTTTGCCCTGTGCTGCATTTCTGGTAGTTAAAGAAATACAGTTAAATCCATCTGTTTCATTGTGTGAGAAAAAAACTTTTTGGGCAATAAAGTACCTTTGCTGCCTGCACTGCATAGCAGACCATGCAATAAGTTAAAAAAAATTTGCCTGTTCCATTGTCGGGTGACATTAACCCATTTTGGCCATCAAAAAACCCCAGGTCTGCATTGTTCACAAGAAACTTAATTTAGCAAAAACGTCTGTTACTTCGGTGGGAGACCGCAAAAAATGAGGAGAGCGTCAAACAAGGGACGTGGCCCTGGTTGTGGTGCTGCTGGTGTTGGCGGAGCTCCGTTGCATGGAGAGGACATGGTCGATCTGTGCCAGCTACACGCCCAAGTAAAACACCTTCCTCAGGTGCGAGTAGGCGACAGAACCTTCAGCGTTATTTGATAGGGCCGAATGCGGCTCTGCGAATGGTGAGGCCAGAACAAGTACAGGCGATAGTAGATTGGGTGGCTGACAGTGCCTTCAGTTCCTTCACATTGTCTCCCACCCAATCCCTGCTGAAAGATCAGAGTTGAGCACCTGCAGCCCATGACAATCAGTCTTTCACCTCACCCCCTTGCAAATCAGCCAAGCATTCTGAGCCCCAAGTCATGCAGCAGTCTCTTTTTTGATGACTCTGCTGGCAGGGTTTCCCAGGGCCATCCACATAGCCCTGTCCCAGAAGTGGAAGAGATCGAGTGCACCGATGCCCAACCACTTATGTTTCAGGATGAGTACATGGGAGGAGCACCGCAGCACATCTATGATGATGATGAAACACAGGTGCCAACTGCTGCGGCTTTCTGCAGTCTGCAGACCGACAAGGAGTGCAGGGGTAAAGAGTGGGTGGAAGATGATGTGGAGAATGATGAGGTACTAGACCCCACATGGAATCAAGGTCATGCGAGTGACGTGTGCAGTTTGGAGGAAGAGGTGGTGGTCGCACAGAGGCACCAGCACAGCAAAAGAGGGAGCAGGGTGCAAAAGCGTCTGTTACATTCTTGGGTGACATTTTACCATTTTTGCCATATACAATCCTCTTTTCTGCATAGGTGACAGGGACCTAAATTTTGTAAAATCGTCTGTTCCATTGGTGGGTGACATGAACCCAGTTTTGCCGTTTATAAACCCCTGCTCTGCATAGGTGACAGGGATCTAAATTTCTAAAAATCGTCTGTTACATTGATGGTTGACATTAACCCATTTTTGCCAGTGAAAACCCCTGTTCTGCATTGCTGATAGGGAACTAAATTTAACAATGTCAAAGGTAACCACCTATAAAATTAAACTTTTAATATCAATCTAAAATAGCTACAAACCCTCCAACACAAACCACATAACAGTAAAATAAGAAAACAAGATGGAAGATATCCTTAGGTTGATACTTAGCTATGGGGCTAGGAATGGCAGAGATTGGGCCTAATATATAGCTATGGGCTATCTCCCTAAAGCTGACCCTCTCGCTATTTGTGCCCTGCCTATAAACGGAATGGCCGCCCGATAGGGTCAATTCCGTATCAGAAACCTCCTGAATGCCCCTGAGTCGGGATGTCCCTCAGAGGTGGCTCTTCCATTAGGCCACTTAGGTCGTCGCCTAAGGCCTCGCGCTGGTGGGGGCCTCGCGGGCCCACCAGTCGCCTCCCAGTAAAGAAAATTATTTATCACCCGTCATCCCGTCCGAACTTACTGAACTTGCGCAGCGCAAGTTGTGCTGCAGCGCCGGCGGGCACCCACTCAGCCTGGGTGTGACGGGCCCATGCAGCGGCCCTCATCACGCAGGCAATGCAGCAGTTCAGCGCTGCACAGCAACATATCAGTCACTGTCAGTCACGTGGGGGAAGGTGTGGGGTGACTGGCAGGCGAGTGGCGGCACGAAGCAAGGAGTCTGACTGGAGCTGTTGAATGGTGAGTACCATCACCGTGAGCTCTGTCTGTGCCATGGAGGGGAGAAATGTGCCATTGGAGTTGGGGGGGCCGAAGATGTGCCATGGAGGGGAGAGATGTGCTGCCATGGAGGGGAGAAATGTGCCATGGTAGGGGGGAAGGAGATGTGCTGCCATGGAGGGGGAGAAATGTCATTGTGCCATGGGGAGGGGGTAGATGTGCTGCCATGGAGGGGAGAAATGTGCCATGGGGGGCATCATTGGTGGCACTTCTTACTAGCACATTATTGAGGGGCATCTATGGGGGCACATTTTACTAGCACATTATTGGGGGCACTATAGGGGCATCTACTGGTGCCACAAAGAAAGGGTATGTTATATGGGGGGCTCTGTACAGTGGCATTTTATACTGGGACACATTATGGTGAGTACTATGGGGAAGAGAGGAGTACTATGGGGTCATCTATGGAGGGCACTAAGAAGGGGTATTTTATGCTTGCAAATTATGGGGGACACTAAGGGCATCTACTGGGGCACTATATAGGGGCATTATGGGGGCACTAGGAGGAAGGGGGGAGAGGATCACTATGGGGCAGTTACTGGGGATACTATATAGGGGTATTTTAAACTGGCACATTATGGAGGGCACTATGGGAACATTCGTTCAACTAGGGGCATTACAAGTAGGTATTTTTTGCACTGTCTATTATAAGGAGAATTATTACTACTAGGGGGGAGGGGGGCATTATGGTGGGCTTTATTACTCCCCCATGGTATGACCCCCTAGTAGCAGCACCAGCCTCTTCCTGCTCTGCGACCCCATTGCCCCTTCTCCAAATCCTTATTATGAAATCTTTCTCATTAGGATAAAACACATCAGCTCCACCGAGCCCCCCAGCCAAAGTGGTGTCAGAGATCCCCAAGGGCCAAGCCAAGTAATTGTAAGTTTTCATGTGAAATACACTCACCAAAAGAATTATTAGGAACACCTGTTCTATTTCTCATTAATGCAATTATCTAGTCAACCAATCACATGGCAGTTGCTTCAATGCATTTAGGGGGGTGGTCCTGGTCAAGACAATCTCCTGAACTCCAAAATGAATGTCAGAATGGGAAAAAAAGGTGATTTAAGCAATTTTGAATGTGGCATGGTTGTTAATGCCAGATGGGCCGGTCTGAGTATTTCACAATCTGCTCAGTTACTGGGATTTTCACGCACAACCATTTCTAGGGTTTACAAAGAATGGTGTGAAAAGGGAAAAACATCCAGTATGCGGCAGTCCTGTGGGCAAAAATGTCTTGTGGATGCTAGAGGTCAGAGGAGAATGGGCCGTCTGATTCAAGCTGATAGAAGAGCAACGTTGACTGAAATAACCACTCGTTACAACTGAGGTATGCAGCAAAGCATTTGTGAAGCCACAACACGCACAACCTTGAGGCGGCTGGGCTACAACAGCAGAAGACCCCACCGGGTACCATTCATCTCCACTACAAATAGGAAAAAGAGGCTACAATTTGCACGAGCTCACCAAAAAAAAGACTGGAAAAATGTTGCCTGGTCTGATGAGTCTCGATTTCTGTTGAGACATTCAAATGGTAGAGTCCGAATTTGGCGTAAACAGAATGAGAACATGTATCCATCCTCTGATGGCTACTTCCAGCAGGATAATGCACCATGTCACAAAGCTCGAATAATTTCAAATTGGTTTCTTGAACATGACAATGAGTTCACTGTACTAAAATGGCCCCCACAGTCACCAGATCTCAACCCAATAGAGCATCTTTGGGATGTGGTGGAACGGGAGCTTCGTGCCCTGGATGTGCATCCCTCAAATCTCCATCAACTGCAAGATGCTATCCTATCAATATGGGCCAACATTTCTAAAGAATGCTATTAGCACCTTGTTGAATCAATGCCACGTAGAATTAAGGCAGTTCTGAAGGCAAAAGGGGGTCCAACACCGTATTAGTATGGTGTTCCTAATAATTCTTTAGGTGAGTGTATGTTTGTTATACACATATAGCATACACTGTGCCACACAATATACAGTATACCTCTACACTGTGTAGTCTGTTCTATAAGCACCACATTATTTTCTGTGCACTGCCACAAAACAATCTGGAAGTGCCCCTCCCGACTCGAGATTGTTTTGTGGCGGCTGACAGGCTCTGGATTTATTTTCCCTTAAAACAATGCTGACAAATGTATTGCACATTTAATAGACAGACTAAGGATACTATACCAAGTGTTTTTGTTTGTAGTTGATCCTTATTATCGCTTGCATATCTTGTATTCGTGGGGGCCTCATGTTTGAGTTTCGCCTAAAGCCTCACAAAGTCTAGAGCCGCCTCTGATGTCCCTGGTAGCTATTGTATGCTTAACCTATTAGTTAATTTTTATTGTAATAGCGACTAAAGGTACAAAAAAATATATAAAAAAATATATATACCATAAAAAGTAATTAAAGTTTAGAGACAGATCATGAAATGATTAGTCTATCTCCTACTTATACTTGTAGATACATACTATTAGTTATCAGATCCTGCACAATCCCATATTCTAGTTAAACAGAACATTGGTGGTATCAATATCCCTTTATTTCATTATTATTATGAGGCCATCCAAGTTGATGACACCATTGTCCCGACGCGTTTCACCCTTACTGTACTCGGGTTCATCAGGGAACCAGATTGCATTCAGAAACAGGGGTAAAAATAGTGCCTTAGTATCTAAATGATATTTCAATTGGTAGTTATGACATTGATAAATATTTGTCTACTTGCGTATCACGGATGAGGGCATTATACCCGATATCTCCATGTAGTAGCAGCCACCTGAAATATGATGTAATATAAAAAAAACACTATTTTGCTTTTAGGTGCCATAAATTAGCATACAACAGTTTTTTAGGAATTGGATACCTGGTTAAGGTTGGCTTTATGAGTTGTAACATGCAGAAAGATGTGTCTGTATTGCCATGTGTAGTACTGACTAATTGCCAGGGTCCATTAATCAGAACGACATAATAGTACTTCATTCTTATATGCAATATAACATGAAAATCCATGCAAGGCACTTTTTCAAATATTCGGAATTGTCCGATATAAATATTCAATAAAGTATCCAATCGGACACAAAGTTTTTACTCACAGGTGAATGTCGATTATCCTGCAGTCCCAATATTTGATCCTTTCGATTTTTACTCACGGTATTTGTTCATATTCCCGTGGTTCTCAGTGTTTAGCGTCCCACCTGGTTCGTTCGTCACTGGTCTCTCTCGATCGTTATCCACAAATCTCGGATCTGGTCATACGATCAGGGTGTAATATCGCGAGAGGTAAACTTATACTTGTACTGACTAGTTTGAATAGCTGAAATTTCAGATCTTTGTCTTTGGAGCCCTCCGATTCTTTTATATGTATCCGAATATTAATAAACGAACTTCCAGTGGGGATCTCTTGTTGGGGATGTCTTTGAAAAGCACCAAACGCGTTTCGGGGATCTCCTTTCACCTTTCTCAGTGGTGACATCCCAACTTCCTGTGATTCTTTTTATATCCCTTTCAAGATGCATGTAAGATCAGATCTGGAGTGAAGGATCTGGTCTGGAATACCAAAATCTGGTCTGGAACAAAAAAAAAAACCAAAAAAAAAACGCATATGCGGTTTTCATGCGTTTTTTGAGGGGAAGGTGCGTTTTTTGCAGTATAGTGTGCCCCATGTCTAATAAGTCTAATCTATAAAGGAAATAGTCCAGAAAGATTGCTAAATGGTCCATTCATACCAAAATATATCAATATGCGGATATCCTGTAATAAAGATCAATTCTAAGTGCTATACTGTAATTATTTGTTTAAAGTGCGTCAATATTTATACATAAATCACATTACATAAATGAGAAACATACAAGTGAAATAAATATAATGATACATATAGTATACTAATAAATATAAATATAATAAAAAAGTGACAGTGCTTCTTTTCAAGTGTCTATTCTGTGTTGAATGGTGGGTAGGCCCATCACAGAGGAGGGGTCGCAGTGCTGATAGACAGCCAGACATGCGACCCCTCATCTGTCGAGGGGCACACCCACCGTTAGATTCTTACAGGAATCCGAAAATTTCCAGGTCTGCATTGAGACCTTTCGGAATAAGGCTTCCAAATTCATAAATTTTCTTTGACTCTGCCCTGGACATGGTCTCTACATGTTTCCCTCCTCGCCAATTTTTATCAATCCTTTCCAGAGCAGTAAATGTTAACCCCCTATAATCTTTATTGTGGGCCTCCTTAAAATGTCTTGAGAGAGAATGTTTCATATATCCGTTTTTTATATTTGTCAGATGTTCCGAAATCCTTGTTTTCAGAGCTCTTTTAGTCCGGCCTATATACCGTATTTTTCGCCCTATAAGACGCACCGGCCTATAAGACGCACCTAGGTTTTTGAGGACAAAAATAAGAAAAAAAATATTTTTAACCAAAAGGTGGGCTTTTGGTGGGTTTTGAATTAATGGTGGTCTGTGCATGACACTATTATGGGGGATCTGTGGATGACGTACTGTCATGTGGGGGATCTGTGGATGGCACTGTTATGGGGGACCTGTGGATGGCACTGTTATGGGGGATCTCTGGATGGCACTGTTATGGGGATCTGTGGATGGCACTGTTATGGGGATCTGTGGATGGCGCTGTTATGGGGGATCTATGGATGGTACTGCTATGGGGTGGGAGATCTGTGGATGGCATTGTTATGGGGCGGGGGATCTGTGGATGGCATTGTTATGGAGTGGGGGATCTGTGGATGGCATTGTTATGGGGTGGGGGATCTGTGGATAACATTGAATGGGGTGGGGGATCTGTGGATGGCATTGTTATGGGGTGGGGGGATCTGTGGATGGCATTGTTATGGGGTGGGGGATCTGTGGATGGCATTGAATGGGGTGGGGGATCTGTGGATGGAACTGTTATGGGGGGATCTGTGGATGACACTGCTATATGTCATCCTCAGATCCCCCTCCTAACAGTGTACCCCAAAATACACCGGCCCTCCGCTCACCGCAGTATTTATAAACATGAATCCTCATCCTGTAACTAACGCTGCGCTCTCCCATGTTCCCATGTCCCCTGTATCCCCACAGCACTTACGAACAAGCTCCCATAGCAGGCAAAGCGGCTGGCAGCGTTACGTCACTCACTGACGTCGCGCGCCTGCTCCGCCTGCTTCATTCATAAAGTGGACGGAGCAGACGCTTAACGTCAGTGAGTGACGTTACTGCTGCCGTCCGCTCTGCCTGCTATGGGAGCTTGTTCGTAAGTGCTGTGGGGATACAGGGGACATGGGAACATGGGAGAGCGCAGTGTTAGTTACAGGATGAGGATTCATGTTTATAAATACTGCGGTGAGCGGCGGGGCCGGTGTAAGAGTACAGTGATTGCACCGGGCCCCGCCCCTAGTTCCGGACTACAGCCCCTCCTCTCTCTCCGCTCATACATCACAGTCCGCGATGCTGCAGCGTCGCAGACTGCGATGTAAAATGGAAGCATTCGCCCCATAAGACGCAGGGGCATTTTCCCCCCACTTTTGGGGGGGAAAAAGTGCGTCTTATGGGGCGAAAAATACGGTACTGTTTTCGGCATGGACATTGTATCAAATAAATTACACTGGTAGAATCGCATGTAAGAAAATGTTTGATTTCTACCGAAAACGAGTTCTGAGTTGAGGTGACCAGAGTTGTTCTTTTTGGAAATGTCGTGTTTTTACACCCACGACATTTACCACACCTATAGAAACCCTTAAGTCCAATCCAATTATGCATTATACTTGGTTTATCATCTTTATGTTTAATTGATGGGGCTATCTTGATCCCTAAATTGGGTGCCCTAGTATACGTTATTTGAGGTACCACAGTGTCACGACTGTGACTGATCCAGACAGGTCTGGGAGGAGAAGGTCGCAGCGACTTGCTACTCGCGATAGCTTGTGAGTTTGCTCCGTGGTTCAGGGTATGTCATCTGGGTTTTGCCTTGTGAACCTTTTTGTCCTGACTGGGAGTTTGTAGGCATCCTTCTCAGGTGAGTCCTGTCTGCCACTTCCAGCTACTATATTAGTTTCAGTTTCACTTGCAGTCATTGCCAGATATAGTCTTTACTTCCAGTGCTACTCTGACCTTGGAAAGAGATCGTTTGATGGTGTTGCTGTGGAGCTCTTGTCCGGCGTGGACTGTCGTGTTTGGGATCGCCTCCTCTGCTCGTGACTGGATAAGTCTATCTCTGCTGTTGGCTTGTTTGTTGCTGTCTTCCCCTGTTGTTTTCCTAGACGTGAGTGATGGTGACTAGCGCTCCCATCGGCCTTTCCCCAGTCCAGTCTTGTTTGGGCGACTGAGGGTTTAGGCATCCTGCTCGCCGCACGGGTTCACACCCCGTCTAGGGTATCAGGGCAGACAGGTGCCAGCTTAGTGTTAGTCAGGGGTGGCCATTCTATTTCCCATCCGTAGATAAGGGTCTCCCTTCCCCTCCGTCTGGTGCGACACGACTGCTGCTGGGATAGCGGTCGTGACAGTATATCTGGCCTTTTAAAAAAAAAAAAAAAAAGTGACATTTCTTTTTTTTTTTTTTTGCTTGCTGTTTTGCTTTGTATTTTGTCTGTTCCACTATGGATCCGGTTTCGGTTTTGGCGAAACAATTACAGGGGTTATCCCTTGAAGTGGCAGGATTAAAAGCAACAGTGCTGCAGCAGCAATCCTTGGGTTCCACCGTTGCTACGAGAAACCAAGGTACTCCTGAGCCAAAAGTGGCTTTACCTGATAGGTTCTCAGGAGGGAGAGACCAATTTGTAACCTTCAGAGAAGCTTGCAAGTTGTTCTTCAGGTTACGCCCTAGATCCTCCGGCGGTGAGGAACAACGGGTGGGCATTGTATTTTCTCTCCTGCAAGGAGATCCGCAGGCTTGGGCTTTCTCCCTACCATCAGACTCTCTGGCCTTACGATCAGTGGAGGAGTTTTTTGAAGCCCTGGGTCTCGTATATGATGACCCGGACAGGGTCTCACTGGCTGAGTCTAAGCTACGTAGACTTCGGCAAGAGAACCGGTCTGCTGAACTATATTGTTCCGAATTCCGTAGGTGGGCTACTGATACGTTATGGAACGACTCGGCCCTTAGGAGTCAGTTCTGCCAGGGGTTGTCTGAAAAATTAAAAGACGCGCTGGCGGTATACGAGGTCCCTGGGTCTCTTGAGGCTGCTATGTCTCTGTCCATAAGAATCGACAGACGACTCAGGGAGAGACTATTAAATTTTACGGAGGCCTCTATAGGGCAGGGATCGGTCTGTTATGGTCCAGTCGAACCAATGCAAATAGGGGGCGCCACTAGACGGGTGAATCCTCCTAAGTTCCGCCGTAGGTCAGAGGTTTGTTTTCGTTGTGGGGGGAGGGGTCATATTGTAAAGGTTTGTCCCTCAGAACCCAAGAGACCACAAACAAAAGAGCCGCCGGAAAACTAGAGTCCCCAGATTGTGCGGAGGAGAACAGTCTGGGCGTATTCGTTTCCTCCATACGCATGTCTCAGTTTTTGTTGTCCGCTACCGTTGAGGCGGGCAATAAAACTGAGATCTGTTCCGTCTTTTTGGACAGTGGGGCGGGGGTCAACTTGGTGGATTCACGGTTTGCTCAGGCTCTGGGTTTTACTCCGGAACCTGTATGCAGAACTATTCCTGTTTTTGCCATCGACTCCTCCCCTCTTACTCAGAGAGAGTTAACTCAGATCATCCATAATATCCATCTGCAGGTAGCGGACCTCCATAAAGAGCATATCTCTTGTTATGTCCTGGACGGTCTTCCGGCTCCTATGGTATTGGGGCTTCCCTGGCTGGTGACTCACAATCCAGTGGTGGATTGGCAGGCCGGGGAGATTGTGGAGTGGAGTGAACATTGTAAGGACAACTGCTTGAGTAGTAGGTGCTCTACACTCTCTGTAACATCTTTACCTGCCTTTCTGTCAGATTTTATGGATGTGTTCTCGGAGAAGGGTTGTCAGGGTTTACCACCTCATCGTCCATATGATTGCCCGATTAATCTATTACCTGGGGCAAAACTACTAAAATCCGGTTATACAATCTTTCCGGCCCGGAGACGAAGGCTATGAAAGATTATATTTCGGAGAGTTTGGCTAAGGGACACATCAGACCCTCTTCTTCACCTGTGGCTGCAGGGTTATTTTTCGTTAAAAAGAAAGATGGGGGCCTACGTCCTTGCCTGGATTTCCGGGAATTAAACCGGATAATTATCCGAGATCCCTATCCTCTTCCTCTCATTCCCGACCTCTTTAATCAGGTTGCTGGTGCTAAATGGTTCTCCAAAATGGATCTCAGAGGAGCCTATAACCTGGTTCGCATCAAAGAGGGGGATGAGTGGAAGACGGCTTTTAATACTCCGGAAGGGCATTATGAAAATCTGGTCATGCCATTTGGTCTTACTAATGCGCCTGCGGTATTCCAACATTTTGTCAACAATATTTTTAGTCACCTTATCGGGAGATTTGTTGTGATATATCTTGATGACATCCTGGTCTATTCCCCGGATCTGGATACTCATAAGATCCATGTGAGACAAGTGCTGCAGATATTAAGGGCCAACAAATTGTTTGCTAAGTTAGAAAAATGTGTGTTCGCCGTAAAAGAACTGCCATTTCTGGGGTATGTGTTGTCAGATTCAGGTTTCCGCATGGATCCAGAGAAAGTCCGGGCGATTATAGACTGGGATCTGCCTGAGAACCTGAAGGCATTGCAACGCTTCCTGGGGTTTGCCAATTTTTATAGAAAGTTTATAAAGAACTATTCCTTGGTGGTCAAACGACTGACGGACATGACCCGAAAGGGATCCGATTTTTCCAAATGGTCACATGCAGCCAAAACTGCCTTTGCATCTCTGAAGGAGAGATTCACCTCGGCCCCTATTCTCGTACAGCCAGATGTCTCGCTTCCTTTTATTGTAGAGGTTGACGCATCAGAGGTGGGGGTGGGAGCGGTACTATCTCAGGGCCCGTCCCCTGGTGAATGGCGTCCGTGTGCTTTCTTTTTCGAAGAAATTGTCTACTGCAGAAAGGAACTATGATATTGGCAACAGGGAACTTTTGGCTATTAAGTAGGCTTTTGAGGAGTGGCGTAATTTTTTGGAGGGGGCGGTTCATCCCGTCACGGTGATTACTGATCACAAAAACTTATTATATCTGGAGTCTGCTAAACGTCTCACCCCTAGACAGGCTCGGTGGTCGTTATTTTTTACTAGGTTTAATTTTGGAATTACCTATCGCCCGGGGGCAAAAAATACTAAGGCGGATGCATTGTCTCGAAGTTTTCCTGGAGGTACCAGATCCCATTTTGCAAAAGGGGGTGGTGATCTCTGCATTACACTCAGGTTTGGAGGGGAGGGTGTTGGAAGCTCAGGGGGAAGCCCGGGCCTCCTGCCCCTCGGGTAAACTGTTTGTGCCAGAGAATTTACGACTGGAGATACTAAAAGAACACCATAACTCCACACTGGCAGGACACCCAGGTAGTAGTGCAACCTCTGAGTTAGTGTCTCGTCGGTTCTGGTGGCCTAAATGGCGCCAGGAGGTGTTGAATTTTGTGTCTGCATGTGCTACCTGTGCTCGTTCTAAGGTAGATCGTGCTCGTTCTAAGGTAGATCATACTCGTCCGGCAGGGCGTCTTTTACCTCTGGCCATCCCCAACAGGCCTTGGACGCACCTGTCAATGGATTTCATTACAGATCTACCAGTATCAGCGGGGAAGACTGTTATTCTTGTAGTTGTTGACAGATTCAGTAAAATGGTGCACTTTATTGCTCTTGCCGCATTGCCTAATGCTAACACACTGGCTCAGGCTTTTATTGACCACATCGTGAAGCTTCACGGGGTCCCTTCCGATATTGTTTCGGACCGTGGTACCCAATTCGTTTCTAAATTTTGGAAAGCTTTTTGTTCTCGTTTAGGGGTGCATCTGTCGTTTTCTTCATCTTTCCATCCGCAGTCCAACGGTCAGACTGAACGTACCAATCAAAACCTAGAGACATATTTGAGATGCTTTGTTTCCGAAAATCAGGAGGAATGGTCATCTTATTTACCGTTAGCCGAGTTTGCCATTAATAATCGTCGTCAAGAATCCACCGATAAGTCACCATTTTTTGGTGCGTATGGTTTCCATCCTCAGTTTTGTACGTTTAGTGAGGGGGGGCCGTCTGGGATTCCCGAGGAGGAACGATTTGCGTCTTCACTTTCTTCAGTGTGGCAGAGTGTGCAAGAAAGTTTGAAGAGAATTGGTGGTAGATACAAACGTGCGGCTGATAGGAAGCGCTCTGAAGGTCCGGACCTTGGGGTGAATGACTTGGTGTGGTTGTCTACCAGAAATATCAAGTTGAAGGTTCCCTCGTGGAAATTAGGTCCGAGATTTATTGGTCGTTATAGGGTAATTAAGATCATTAACCCGGTGGCTTTTCGTCTGGAGCTACCTCAGACTCTAAGGATCCATAATGTCTTCCACAGATCTCTGCTTAAGAGATATGTAGAACCTCCTGAACCATTGCCACTACCGCCTCCACCGGTGGTTGTTGATGGCAGTCTTGAGTTTCAGGTAGAAAAGATTGTTGATTCACGATATGTTCGCCGCTCTCTTCAGTACCTAGTGCACTGGAAAGGTTATGGTTCCGAAGAGAGAATGTGGGTTCCAGCATCAGAGATAAAAGCGGACAGACTCATTCGGGCTTTTCATAGCTCCCATCCGGAGAGGCCTGGTCTTGAGGGTCCAGGGGCCCCTCGTAGAAAGGGGGGTACTGTCACGACTGTGACTGATCCAGACAGGTCTGGAAGGAGAAGGTCGCAGCGACTTGCTACTCGCGATAGCTTGTGAGTTTGCTCCGTGGTTCAGGGTATGTCATCCGGGTTTTGCCTTGTGAACCCTTTTGTCCTGACTGGGAGTTTGTAGGCATCCTTCTCAGGTGAGTCCTGTCTGCCACTCCCAGCTACTATATTAGTTTCAGTTTCACTTGCAGTCATTGCCAGATATAGTCCTTACTTCCAGTGCTACTCTGACCTTGGAAGGAGATCGTTTGATGGTGATGGTGTTGCTGTGGAGCTCTTGTCCGGCGTGGACTGTCGTGTTTGGGATCGCCTTCTCTGCTCGTGACTGGATAAGTCTATCTCTGCTGTTGTTTGTTTGTTGCTGTCTTCCCCTGTTGTTTTCCTAGACGTGAGTGATGGTGACTAGCGCTCCCATCGGCCTTTCCCCAGTCCAGTCTTGTTTGGGCGACTGAGGGTTTAGGCATCCTGCTCGCCGCACGGGTTCACACCCCGTCTAGGGTATCAGGGCAGACAGGTGCCAGCTTAGGGTTAGTCAGGGGTGGCCATTCTATTTCCCATCCGTAGATAAGGGTCCCCCTTCCCCTCCGTCTGGTGCGACACGACTGCTGCTGGGATAGCGGTCGTGACACACAGGTACCAATGGACCCAAGAGTTTATCTTGTAAGATGTGATGCCAATGCTGTTTAACCACCTCCGGACCGCTGTACGCACAGACGCGTCCTGGAGGTGGTTGATTCATTCCGCCTGGACGCATATACGCGTCATCTCGCGAGACGCGAGATTTCCTGTGAACGCGCGCACACAGGCGCGCGCGCTTACAGGAACGGAAGGTAAGAGAGTTGATCTCCAGCCTGCCAGCGGCGATCGTTCGCTGGCAGGCTGGAGATGTGTTTTTTTTAACCCCTAACAGGTATATTAGACGCTGTTTTGATAACAGCGTCTAATATACCTGCTACCTGGTCCTCTGGTGGTCCCCTTTGTTTGGATCGACCACCAGAGGACACAGGTAGGTCAGTAAAGTAGCACCAAGCACCACTACACTACACTACACCCCCCCCCCGTCACTTATTAACCCCTTATTAGCCCCTGATCACCCCTGATCACCCCATATAGACTCCCTGATCACCCCCCTGTCATTGATCCCCCCCCTGTCATTGATCACCCCCCTGTAAAGCTCCATTCAGACGTCCGCATGATTTTTACGGATCCACTGATAGATGGATCGAATCCGCAAAACGCATCCGGACGTCTGAATGAAGCCTTACAGGGGCGTGATCAATGACTGTGGTGATCACCCCATATAGACTCCCTGATCACCCCCCTGTCATTGATTACCCCCCTGTCATTGATCAACCCCCTGTAAAGCTCCATTCAGACGTCCGCATGATTTTTACGGATCCACTGATAGATGGATCGGATCCGCAAAACGCATCCGGACGTCTGAATGAAGCCTTACAGGGGCATGATCAATGACTGTGGTGATCACCCCATATAGACTCCCTGATCACCCCCCTGTAAAGCTCCATTCAGATGTCCGCATGATTTTTACGGATGCACTGATAGATGGATCGGATCCGCAAAACGCATCCGGACTGCTGAATGAAGCCTTACAGGGGCATGATCAATGACTGTGGGGATCACCCCATATAGACTCCCTGATCACCCCCCTGTCATTGATTACACCCCTGTCATTGATCAACCCCCTGTAAAGCTCCATTCAGATGTCTGCATGATTTTTACGGATGCACTGATAGATGGATCGGATCCGCAAAACGCATCCGGACGTCTGAATGAAGCCTTACAGGGGCGTGATCAATGACTGTGGTGATCACCCCATATAGACTCCCTGATCACCCCCCTGTCATTGATTACCCCCCCTGTCATTGATTACCCCCCTGTAAAGCTCCATTCAGACGTCCGCATGATTTTTACGGATCCACTGATAGATGGATCGGATCCGCAAAACGCATACGGACGTCTGAATGAAGCCTTACAGGGGCATGATCAATGACTGTGGTGATCACCCCATATAGACTCCCTGATCACCCCCCTGTCATTGATTACACCCCTGTCATTGATCACCCCCCTGTAAAGCTCCATTCAGATGTCTGCATGATTTTTACGGATGCACTGATAGATGGATCGGATCCGCAAAACGCATCCGGACGTCTGAATGAAGCCTTACAGGGGCATGATCAATGACTGTGGGGATCACCCCATATAGACTCCCTGATCACCCCCCTGTCATTGATTACCCCCCCTGTCATTGATTACCCCCCTGTAAAGCTCCATTCAGACGTCCGCATGATTTTTACGGATGCACTGATAGATGGATCGGATCCGCAAAACGCATCCGGACGTCTGAATGAAGCCTTACAGGGGCATGATCAATGACTGTGGGGATCACCCCATATAGACTCCCTGATCACCCCCCTGTCATTGATTACACCCCTGTCATTGATCAACCCCCTGTAAAGCTCCATTCAGATGTCTGCAAGATTTTTACGGATGCACTGATAGATGGATCGGATCCGCAAAACGCATCCGGACGTCTGAATGAAGCCTTACAGGGGCGTGATCAATGACTGTGGTGATCACCCCATATAGACTCCCTGATCACCCCCCTGTCATTGATTACCCCCCCTGTCATTGATTACCCCCCTGTAAAGCTCCATTCAGACGTCCGCATGATTTTTACGGATCCACTGATAGATGGATCGGATCCGCAAAACGCATACGGACGTCTGAATGAAGCCTTACAGGGGCATGATCAATGACTGTGGTGATCACCCCATATAGACTCCCTGATCACCCCCCTGTCATTGATTACACCCCTGTCATTGATCACCCCCCTGTAAAGCTCCATTCAGATGTCTGCATGATTTTTACGGATGCACTGATAGATGGATCGGATCCGCAAAACGCATCCGGACGTCTGAATGAAGCCTTACAGGGGCGTGATCAATGACTGTGGTGATCACCCCATATAGACTCCCTGATCACCCCCTGTCATTGATTACCCCCCTGTAAAGCTCCATTCAGACGTCCGCATGATTTTTACGGATGCACTGATAGATGGATCGGATCCGCAAAACGCATCCGGACGTCTGAATGAAGCCTTTCACGGGCGTGATCAATGACTGTGGTGATCACCCCATATAGACTCTCTGATCACCCCCCCCTGTCATTGATCACCCCCCCTGTCATTGATCACCCCTCTGTAAGGCTCCAGACATTTTTTTGGCCCAAGTTAGCAGAATTATTATTATTTTTTTCTTACAAAGTCTCATATTCCACTAACTTGTGTCAAAAAATAAAATCTCACATGAACTCACCCTACCCCTCACGGAATCCAAATGCGTAAAATTTTTTAGACATTTATATTCCAGACTTCTTCTCAGACTTTAGGGCCCCTAGAATGCCAGGGCAGTATAAATACCCCACATGTGACCCCATTTCGGAAAGAAGACACCCCCAGGTATTCCGTGAGGGGCATATTGAGTCCATGAAAGATTGAAATTTTTGTCCCAAGTTAGCGGAACGGGAGACTTTGTGAGAAAAAAATTAAAAATATCAATTTCCGCTAACTTGTGCCAAAAATAAAAAAATTTCTATGAACTCGCCATGCCCCTCATTGAATACCTTGGGGTGTCTTCTTTCCAAAATGGGGTCACATGTGGGGTATTTATACTGCCCTGGCATTCTAGGGGCCCCAAAGCGTGAGAAGAAGTCTGGTATCCAAATGTCTAAAAATGCCCTCCTAAAAGGAATTTGGGCACCTTTGCGCATCTAGGCTGCAAAAAAGTGTCACACATCTGGTATCTCCGTACTCAGGAGAAGTTGAGGAATGTGTTTTGGGGTGTCATTTTACATATACCCATGCTGGGTGAGAGAAATATCTTGGTCAAATGCCAACTTTGTAAAAAAAAATGGGAAAAGTAGTCTTTTGTCAAGATATTTCTCTCACCCAGCAAGGGTATATGTAAAATGACACCCCAAAACACATTCCCCAACTTCTCTTGAATACGGCGATACCACATGTGTGACACTTTTTTGCAGCCTAGGTGGGCAAAGGGGCCCATATTCCAAAGAGCACCTTTAGGATTTCACAGGTCATTTACCTACTTACCACACATTAGGGCCCCTGGAAAATGCCAGGGCAGTATAACTACCCCACAAGTGACCCCATTTTGGAAAGAAGACACCTCAAGGTATTCCGTGAGGGGCATGGCGAGTTCCTAGAATTTTTTATTTTTTGTCACAAGTTAGTGGAAAATGCTGATTTATTTATTTATTTATTTTTTCATACAAAGTCTCATATTCCACTAACTTGTGACAAAAAATAAAAACTTCCATGAACTCACTATGCCCATCAGCGAATACCTTGGGGTCTCTTCTTTCCAAAATGGGGTCACTTGTGGGGTAGTTATACTGCCCTGGCATTCTAGGGGCCCAAATGTGTGGTAAGGAGTTTGAAATCAAATTCTGTAAAAAATGACCTGTGAAATCCAAAAGGTGCTCTTTGGAATATGGGCCCCTTTGCCCACCTAGGCTGCAAAAAAGTGTCACACATCTGGTATCTCCGTACTCAGGAGAAGTTGGGGAATGTGTTTTGGGGTGTCATTTTACATATACCCATGCTGGGTGAGAGAAATATCTCGGCAAAAGACAACTTTTCCCATTTTTTTATACAAAGTTGGCATTTGACCAAGATATTTATCTCACCCAGCATGGGTATATGTAAAAAGACACCCCAAAACACATTCCTCAACTTCTCCTGAATACAGAGATACCAGATGTGTGACACTTTTTTGCAGCCTAGGTGGGCAAAGGGGCCCATATTCCAAAGAGCACCTTTTGGATTTCACAGGTCATTTTTTACAGAATTTGATTTCAAACTCCTTACCACACATTTGGGCCCCTAGAATGCCAGGGCAGTATAACTACCCCACAAGTGACCCCATTTTGGAAAGAAGAGACCCCAAGGTATTCGCTGATGGGCATAGTGAGTTCATGGAAGTTTTTATTTTTTGTCACAAGTTAGTGGAATATGAGACTTTGTATGAAAAAAAAAAAAATAAATCATCATTTTCCACTAACTTGTGACAAAAAATAAAAAATTCTAGGAACTTGCCATGCCCCTCACGGAATACCTTGGGGTGTCTTCTTTCCAAAATGGGGTCACTTGTGGGGTAGTTATACTGCCCTGGCATTCTAGGGGCCCAAATGTGTGGTAAGGAGTTTGAAATCAAATTTTGTAAAAAATGACCTGTGAAATCCGAAAGGTGCTCTTTGGAATATGGGCCCCTTTGCCCACCTAGGCTGCAAAAAAGTGTCACACATCTGGTATCTCCGTACTCAGGAGAAGTTGGGGAATGTGTTTTGGGGTGTCATTTTACATATACCCATGCTGGGTGAGAGAAATATCTTGGCAAAAGACAACTTTTCCCATTTTTTTTATACAAAGTTGGCATTTGACCAAGATATTTCTCTCACCCAGCATGGGTATATATAAAATGACACCCCAAAACACATTCCCCACCTTCTTCTGAGTACGGAGATACCAGATGTGTGACTTTTTTTTGCAGCCTAGGTGGGCAAAGGGGCCCATATTCCAAAGAGCACCTTTCGGATTTCACAGGTCATTTTTTACAGAATTTGATTTCAAACTCCTTACCACACATTTGGGCCCCTAGAATGCCAGGGCAGTATAACCACCCCACAAGTGACCCCATTTTGGAAAGAAGAGACCCCAAGGTATTTCGTGATGGGCATAGTGAGTTCATAGAAGTTTTTATTTTTTGTCACAACATAGTGGAATATGAGACTTTGTAAGAAAAAAAAATCAAAAAAAAAAAATCATCATTTTCCGCTAACTTGTGACAAAAAATAAAAAGTTCTATGAACTCACTATGCCCATCAGCGAATACCTTAGGGTGTGTACTTTCCGAAATGGGGTCATTTGTGGGGTGTTTGTACTGTCTGGGCATTGTAGAACCTCAGGAAACATGACAGGTGCTCAGAAAGTCAGAGCTGCTTCAAAAAGCGGAAATTCACATTTTTGTACCATAGTTTGTAAACGCTATAACTTTTACCCAAACCATTTTTTTTTTACCCAAACATTTTTTTTTTATCAAAGACATGTAGAACAATAAATTTAGAGCAAAATTTATATATGGATGTCGTTTTTTTTGCTAAATTTTACAACTGAAAGTAAAAAAAGTCATTTTTTTGCAAAAAAATCGTTACATTTCGATTAATAACAAAAAAAGTAAAAATGTCAGTAGCAATGAAATACCACCAAATGAAAGCTCTATTAGTGAGAGGAAAAGGAGGTAAAATTCATTTGGGTGGTAAGTTGCATGACCGAGCAATAAATGGTGAAAGTAGTGTAGGTCAGAAGTGTAAAAAGTGGCCTGGTCTTTCAGGGTGTTTAAGCACTGGGGGCTGAGGTGGTTAATGATTGACCCTATTTGCCTATGTTGGATGGAATAAGGTAAGATCAGTCTAAAATTTGCATTATTAGGTGTAGTTTGTTGTATTTTTGGTAAAAGAAACGTTTCTCTAGGTATATTTCTTATTTTCTCAAGTGCTTCCTCTATGGTTTCGGATGGATATTCTCTCTCTAAGAATTTTTCTTTCATAGTTGACGCCTCAGTTTCGAATTGTGAGTTCTCCGTGCAATTTCGTTTTAGACGCCGAAATTGGCCAAAGGGGACATTTAGAAGCCAATTCGGTAAATGGCAGCTCGAATATCGAATAAAACCATTCCTCGCTATCGGCTTTTGAAACGTGCTACAAATGTATTTATTATCTTTCTGGGTAATCAAAAGATCTAGATATTCTATTTCCTTTTTATTTTCATTCGATGTAAACACTAAATTATAATCATTTTGATTCAATCCAGCTATGAATGCTATGAGTTCTTCCTCTTTTCCTTTCCATATCAGTAGCATGTCATCAATGTACCTTTGCCAGAGCACCAGCTTGCCCCCACGCTGTGGATCAATGTATTGCTGCTACCAATGTGCAAGGAACAGATTTGCATAGCTGGGGGCAAACCTGGTGCCCATGGCGGTACATTTTATTTGTAGGTAATGATGACCTTCAAAATAAAAATAATTGTGTTCAAGGATGTGTTTCACCCCTTCTACTATAAAATCTATTTGTTGCTGTTTAAAATTGTCCTTAGATCCCAGTATAGTTTTTAAAGCGGAGATCCCTTGACCGTGATCTATTACGGTATATAATGATTGTATGTCTAAAGTTGCCATTATCGAATCGGGTTTTACTTCCAACTTCTCCAACATTTGGATCACTTGTGTCGTGTCCTTTAGATATGATCTCATATCTTTGACTAGTGGTTGTAACCACGTATCCAAATATTTGGACAAGTTGGACGGCAGGGACCCAATCCCCGATACTATGGGACGGCCTGGGGGGTCCACTGGGTTCTTGTGTACCTTAGGCAAACAATAGAAAACAGGGAGTCTCCCTGGTGTTCCCATTATAAAATCAAATTCTTGCTTAGATAAAATCCCCACTTCCAGGCCTCTATTACAATATTCTCCTAATTCTTTAGTGTAGTCCACAGTGGGATCCACTTCTAATTTCTTATAAGTGGTTGTGTCTAGTAATTGCTTAAAACATTTGTCATTGTATTTATTTGTATTTAAAATCACAATGGCTCCGCCTTTATAGGCGGGGCGAATAGTGATTTGTTCTTTTTTTTGGAGCTCTTTGATTTGCCATTATTTCTTTATTTGTTAAATTGTGGTAACCTCTTTTTTTCTCTTTTACTCATCTCAGATCTGCCTCAACATTTTTCTGAAAACTAGCTATTTCTGATCCTATTTCATTCCTGGGAAAATTCCTGGATTTATTCCTAAGATTTGTATGTAGGAAGTTCTCATCTTTATGAATTTCAGTGGTTATAGGATTTTTAAAAAAATATTTTTTAAGACATATTTTTTATGAATTTTTGTATTCCAATATACGTGTTAAATTTGCCTAGCCGTAGGTGCAAATTTTAAACCTTTATTTAGGAGTGACATTTGCACCTGAGTGAGTGTGAATTCACTCAGGTTCATAATGCTACTATTCTCTCCTACCTCTGGGATTATCTCCAGTGTTCTCTGTGTCTTCTTTCTCCCTCTCCGTGTCTTTTTGGGGTTTCTTGGTGTTCCTGGTAGTGTGAGTGAGTTGTCCCTCTTCCTTTGTTTGTATGGTCCCGGGTAAATTTCCGGTTCTTGGTGTCTCTGTATGTGAGGTGGTCTTTGTGCATACTGTCTTTTTTCTGATCCCTGTTGTGTTTTGTTTTGTCTCAAGTTGTAATGGTGCGTTTGTGATGTTTGTGGTCTTCTGTCGTGTTCTGGGGTTTGTGACTGTCGGTGTCTTATTTGTGGTGAATGATGTGGTGGGGTCCCATCTAAAAAAGGTTGTTGTACTAGACTTTCATATCTGTTTTTAACTGGTATATTGAATCTGGTTTGATCAGTCATACTATTAGTAGTCTGATTACTCCCTTCTAATCTATTTGGCTCCCTCTCATGGGGATCATATATATGCTGTCTTGGGGCGTTTCTATATTTTTTGCTTTTTTTGTGTATAATTTCTTGTTCGGCTTTGTCTAAGCTCTTGCAGATCCTATCCTGCAAAATATCAAAGTATTCATTCTTTGGTAATTGGTCCACTTCTAACTTTATTTGGGTCATTTTCTCTGTCAGACCTATTAGAATCTGAGACCTTCTCTTTATAATGAGTTCTACTAGCGCCCTTGATTGCATGTTGTGGAGGCTATCCCATTCCTGATTGAATTCCTCTCCCCAAAGGGTCCTGAGCAGGTGTTTTCACTAATTGTAAACCTTTTGGAAGTTTATCCTGTTCTAAATATTGTTTCAATTACCTAATTTCCCAGTGTTGTCTTAGTTGTTTAAGTGCAATACTTTCTAGTTCTCTAAATGTTTCTGAGGTTGATCTATTATCTATTTGAGACATTCTTGATGTTTCTGATGTATCAAATAGATAAGATTCTGCTTTCTGTTTCTTATTCTCTATATAACTCCATACGTCCATGTTTTGTAAGTGGAGGAGCTGAGTTTGTCCCAGTGAGTGAAAACAAATGGAAAAAGTAGTATAGACAAAACGCTCACTCCCCTTGCAATTCTGGATTGGGTGCTCTAGTCTCAAATTGATTCACTCAAATCAGCAAAAGCGTAATGGAAAATATATATTATGAGACTGGCACTTCCTCGCATGGAAATAGAGCAATAATAGTGGTGTTAATACACAATATTTAATTGGCACAATATATTAAAATACAATGTTATAATACAATGTTAAAATACTTAACAGACGCTGCAGCGGACATACAATGACAATATCAATCCCTAAAAATACCTAAAATCTAAAACTTCAATAAAAACTCAAAAAAAGTCCAAAGAGAAGGGGACCATACGTCCTGGATGTGCAAAATATCGCAAGCCAAAAGTGTCAGTTTATTCCTTATAATAGGCATTCCTTTCTTATATGCAATATAACATGAAAATCCATGCAAGGCACTTTTTCAAATATTCGGAATTGTCCGATATAAATATTCAATAAAGTATCCAATCGGACACAAAGTTTTTACTCACAGGTGAATGTCGATTATCCTGCAGTCACAATATTCGATCCTTTTGATTTTTACTCACGGTATTTGTTCATATTCCCGTGGTTCTCAGTGTTTAGCGTCCCACCTGGTTCATTCGTCACTGGTCTCTCTCGATCGTTATCCACAAATCTCGGATCTGGTCATACGATCAGGGTGTAATATCGCGAGAGGTAAGCTTATACTTGTACTGACCAGTTTGAATAGCTGAAATTTCGGATCTTTGCGCTCCGATACACAATATTTAATTGGCACAATATATTAAAATACAATGTTATAATACAATGTTAAAATACTTAACAGTCGCTGCAGCGGACATACAATGACAATATCAATCCCTAAAAATACCTAAAATCTAAAACTTCAATAAAAACTCAAAAAAAGTCCAAAGAGAAGGGGACCATACGTCCTGGATGTGCAAAATATCGCAAGCCAAAAGTGTCAGTTTATTCCTTATAATAGGCATTCCTTTCTTATATGCAATATAACATGAAATTCCATGCAAGGCACTTTTTCAAATATTCGGAATTGTCCGATATAAATATTCAATAAAGTATCCAATCGGACACAACGTTTTTACTCACAGGTGAATGTCGATTATCCTGCAGTCACAATATTCGATCCTTTTGATTTTTACTCACGGTATTTGTTCATATTCCCGTGGTTCTCAGTGTTTAGCGTCCCACCTGGTTCGTTCGTCACTGGTCTCTCTCGATCGTTATCCACAAATCTCGGATCTGGTCATACGATCAGGGTGTAATATCGTGAGAGGTAAGCTTATACTTTTACTGACCAGTTTGAATAGCTGAAATTTCGGATCTTTGCGCTCCGATTCTTTTATATGTATCCAAATATTAATAAACGAACTTCCAGTGGGGGTCTCTTGTTGGGGATGTCTTTGAAAAGCACCAAACGCGTTTCGGGGATCTCCTTTCCCCTTCCTCAGTGGTGACATCCCAACTTCCTGTGATTCTTTTTATATCCCTTTCAAGATGCATGTAAGATCAGATCTGGAGTGAAGGATCTGGTCTGGAATACCAAAATCTGGTCTGGAACCAAAAAAAAACGCATATGAGGTATTCATGCATTTTTTTGGGGGAAGATGCGTTTTTTGCAGTATAGTGTGCCCCATGGTCTAATTAGTCTAATCTATAAAGGAAATAGTCCAGAAAGATTGCTAAATGGTCCATTCATACCAAAATATATCAATATGCGGATATCCTGTAATAAAGATCAATTCTAAGTGCTATACTGTGAATATTAGTTTAAAGTGCGTCAATATTTATACATAAATCACAAGTGAAATAAATATAATGATACATATAGGATACTAATAAATATAAATATAATAAAAAAGTAACAGTGCTTCTTTTCAAGTGTCTATTCTGTGCTGAATGGTGGGTAGGCCTACTCTTTGGACTTTTTTTGAGTTTTTATTGAAGTTTTAGATTTTAGGTATTTTTAGGGATTGATATTGTCATTGTATGTCTGCTGCAGGGACTGTTAAGTATTTTAACATTGTATTGTAACATTGTATTTTAATATATTGTGCCAATTAAATATTGTGCATTAACACCACTATTATTGCTCTATTTCCATGCGAGGGAGTGCCAGTCTCATAATATATTTTTTCCATTACGCTTTTGCTGATTTGAGTGAATCAATTTGAGACTAGAGCACCCAATCCAGAATTGCAAGGGGAGTGAGCGGTTTGTCCATACTACTTTTTCCATAATAGTACTTCAATGGTGTCTCCACTGACCTTTTAGATGGTAAATCTACCGGGCCCAGTCCATGTATGATAACTCTGAACCAGTGACAATGCAATCTATATCAGAATCAGAACAATAGGTTAAGATGTATTGTCTCTTCTTTGCCAAAGAGTCATCCCAGCTAAGTAAAAATCACTAATGCAAGGGCAGAGGCTTTGGTCCATATTAGCAATGACATTGTTTCTGGGCCAGTTTACCTTTAAAGCAGTGTTTTCTGCCAGCATGCAACATCCGATGGCCTCCTGTCATCTGAAACATTACAGAGCATCGGTCAGTCATATCGGGCGATTTGAAATAGCCGGCGACTGATGACATCATAGGGTCACATGATTGGAGCTTGGTCATGTGTAGAGTTGAGCGAACCCGAACTGTAAAGTTCGGGTTCGTACCGAACTTTAGGTTTTTCGGCACATTTACGTAAAATTTCGTGTTCGGTGTTCAGCGATTTCTATGGTACTTTTTGAAAGGATGCAAAGCAGCCAATCAACAAGTGTCATACTACTTGCCCCAAGAGGCCATGACAGCCATGCCTACTATTGGCATGGCTGTGATTGGCCAACTGCAGCATGTGACCCAGTCTCTATTTAAGCTGGAGTCACGTAGCGACGCCCGTCACTCTGCTCGGATTAGTGTAGGGATAGGCTGCAGCTGCTGTGAGGGAGAGATCAGGATGGAATCTTATGAAGAAATGCTTCTTTACTCAGCGATCTACAGCAAATGTGTTTTGTGGGTGCAGTGCACAATTGTTTTAAGCCTGCCCTGAGCCAACTACTACTGAAAACAAACTTTTTTTTCCTTCAGTTAGTCAATACATAATCGGCAGCCATTTTATGCAACAATAGTGCACCAGCACAGGATATCTGCATGTCATTGCAAGTCCAGAAAAACGTAATTAGACTTACCGGTAATTTTGTTTCCTTGAATCCACCATGACGGCTACCATAGAGAGAGATGACCTTTGTCCTCTATAGGGGCAGGAACACAGAGAGTTTAAAAGGCCACCACCCACTCTCACCCTCAGTGTTTTACAAATTACCAAAGTGGGTGCAGCCTAAGTGTCTATAAATTAAAGCTTATCTAAATAGGTATAGACCAAATGATAAATTATATATATATATATATATATATATATATATATATATATATATATAGCAAAGAAAGTTCGCAGCACTCCTTGAAAGATAAAATGTGCTCTTTTATTCACACATATCAAGTATCAAGTGACAACGTTTCGGTTCTCTCACAAAACCTTTCTCAAGTCAGGTGAAACATAAAGTGCAGTAGTGGCAATATAAATATATGATGAGGTTGTTACCAATTAGTTCATTAACCAATACAAAAATAGTGCACTCCCCTTTGTGGACGTATTACAATTCATTCATTTACACCACGTATCAATGTGAACACAGACTAACAAGCATCTTCTATATATACTGTGGTATTGTAGCCATACTATCCATTTACCATTTTCATAATCATAGTGCATATATATAGTGCAAATAATAAAGTGCATAGTGCAATTAAAAACACATAACATCTATACCTTGCTAGGGGTTTGTGGAATAAACCGAGGGGATGGCGTCTTAACTCGTGTAGATACACGCCAATTCTCCGCGTCTAGTCCTCGACAATGCGCATGTGTCAGCCCTTCCCCTCCTGTTAGGCGGTACATAACCGCTGTACGTCACCAGCAGGCGGAAACCAAGCATCGTGACGTCTGGTGTACTGCGTCAGCATGCTCCGCGCGCATCACGTGCCCGCGAATCCGCCGTCACAGACACCAGTGTCACTTCACTTGCCTTTTCCGCCATTTTACAACAGGGCAATCTTTTGGGCAATGACTCTATCTGACATCCTCCTTCTTCCTGTTACTTCCTACAAACCAAATTACCAACCCAGCAAGATAAGATCTTGATGATACTTTCAAGTGATACAACAATATAGAAAATCATATTGTGGCATAATTAATCCACGTAATTTCCACTGGGTTCACCCAATACAGCATTCTGGACGCATGAGAAAGCAGGCAATAGAGGAGGGGATACTAGCCCACCATCCCCCCTGTTACCCTAAACTCGACGTTTAATCCTTTAGGTTTCAAGGTATCCAAACAAAAAATCCATCTGAGCTCATTTTTCTTTAAAACAGTTAACCTATCTCCTCCTCTTTCTAACGGTTTTACATGATCCAAGATCATAAATCTCAAATCATTTTCTTTATGATTCTTTTCCGCAAAGTGCTTTGACACTGGCAGATCTTTTCTTTTAGTTTTCAGATCACATGTGGTTTCACCCACATAAAGCTTTTTGCAAGGGCACCATAACACGTAGATTACCCATGATGAGTCACATGTGAGATAGTATTTGATGTTGAATGTTTCTCCCGTGTCGGGATGTGTGAATACTGACCCCTTATGCATAAGCTTACAGTTCACACACCCCAGACATGGGAAACATCCTGTACGTCTCGTCTTCAAGAAGGTTTGTCTTAACTGGCTTTTTTCAGGGACTTTGGAATGCACCTCTTTGTCCCTAATATTCCCTGCTCTTTTGTATGCCATCATAGGCGGTTCTTTAAAGGGCGCTATAGTGGGGTGACCACTACTCAATAGCCCCCAATGGCGCCTCACTATATGTTCTATGCTTGGGCTCAACTCATTATAGGATGACACAAAGGGTAACCTTTCACTAGCCTGTTTTGGTTTAGTAACTAACAATTCCTCTCTGGACATTTCTCTTACTTTATCCGCGTGCCTTTTCACCAAATTTCTGGGATAACCCCTATTCACAAATGATTGCTCCATATTTCTTAGTGCCTGATTCATATTGTCATCCTTATCTACTATTCTCCTTACTCTGAGCATTTGACTTAATGGTAAAGAGTTTACCATCCTCCTTGGGTGTCCACTTGCAAAATGCAGTAATGTGTTCTTATCAGTGGGTTTAATATTCAAATCCATGTGTATTTGTTCATCCTCTATATAAACCTGAGTATCTAAATACTGCACTCGGTCCACCGATGCCGTTAATGTAAATTGGATCTCCTATGGAGTTCAAAAATACATGAAAGTCGGGGGGCGGAGCTAGCGCCTGATCCGAATGGAAGTGTGCGCTTGAGCTCTGCGGCTCAGACCCGGCTTCTCATTAGCTAAAATCAGTTTTTCGAACCGAAAATGGGCAAGATTGGCCAGCAAAGAGCAGGGGACTCGTTCCTACATCCCAAGCACTCGTCGAATTGCGGCGATATGAATAAATTCATAAAAAAGGCTGCAGCGATATGTGCCGCGAGGGAAGCTAAAATGGCGCCGGAGCCATGCAGAGAGACAGAGGAGCGCGAGATCGAGACACAAGCTGACGGTAGTGACGCTGAAGATCCGAGGCACCGTAAACACCTCCCGATCTCCAGAAAATACCTGGACTCTGCTCTCCAAAGGGCTATGGAACCGCTTATCAGCGAACTCTCCTCTATGAGGCAAGATGTCAGACACATAGGCGGCAGAGTGGAGGCCCTAGAGAACAACCAGGCCGCAATCCTGGACTTCCAAGCGGCAACAGCCCTCAGCTTACAAAAAAAATCGAGGGATAAGAAATAATCTTCGATTCCGAGGAGTACCAGAAACAGAATCCACGCAAGACTCCTCTGCCATAGTCAAGGAGATATGCGAAGAATTATTGGGCCCAGAACGCTCCACCTCCATAACGATTGAGAGAGCTCATCGGGCATTGCGCCCAAAACCACAGGGCAACGAACCCCCCAGAGATATAATATGCCGGTTCCTCCATTTCCAGGACAAAGAGGCAATAATAAACAAAGCTCGTCTACCTGGTGGAGCCAAATATAATGGGGTGCCGATCAATATCTACCAAGACCTGGCTCCAGTTACCCTGAAGAAACGAAGGGCCCTTAAACCTCTCAGTGATTGGCTCAGGAATAATAAGATTCTCTACAGATGGCAGTTCCCGTTCGGCCTGTCCTTCTCATACCAAGGCAGGAGGATTACCATCAAATCGCACCAGGACTTAGGCCCTGCATTTGACCTGCTGGACATAAATCCCCTGTATATTGAAGATTGGGACGCTATCCAGGATATCACTACACTTCCGAAAGAACCCAAGGTGGCACCGTTTGAAACGACGGGTACCCCTAAGGCGCAGAGGCAAAAGGAAAAGAAGAAAACTCACCCTCTCACCCCGAGGCGCATTGCTACCGATGTCTTCTGAGAATGAGACTTTATGCCTTGTACTAATCGTTTTCATTTAGGATGAGTATTTTTCATTCTGTCTTCCCTATCTCTACCTATTTCCCTACCTCATGTAATGTGTCTCCGATGTACAGTTAGTCATCCCCATTGTATTGCCTTTCCGTTACGTCCTCTGATTGTCTGAGCCTAATGCCCGGGGCACTTATTTGCGATACCCAAGTTTCTCCTAAATTATATTTCGTATGTTGCGAATTTTTAAGGCCTTTAACACTACTGCATTACAAGATGTCCCTTTATGCTGTGCGGCTTTATTGAATATATATCCATCTTGTAATCAATGCAAACAGCTGAATATTGCATATTGTTTGGTTACAAGATCACCGGTTGCCTCCTGTTAGAAGCGTTATGAATTATATGTCGCAGCGCTCGCTATACTATAGACCTTGGAATATTTCAGAGACCGTTATTAGCAAATTATGTTTAATATGTGGATTTAGTTTAATATTCCCATCATCGTGTTATGCACACTGACACAGTGCTTCTGTGTTCAGCGTTGACTTAATACGTAACTGTCCATAGGAAACCGTATTATATACTCAGCCCCCCTGGGCTAACAACAGCAACCCCCTGGCGGTATTCTTGACTATACATTTCTCCAAAACTCACTTGATAGACTATGGCCTAGTGCATAGTTGACACAATGAGTCTACATCTGGGCATCGGAGATTCGGGGTCACCTTTTGACCCGTTGTTTCGGAATAACGGTCCCGTATACACATTGAAGTTGCGCGCTCATATATGTGCGAAAATTCAGTGTGTAACCGACACCATGTTGTGAGATGTTGCTATTGTTGCCTTGGGACTAGTTCTCACTTACACATCCCCATGGGTGATTCAAATCGCTGTCGACAATATAAGAGTTTGAACTGTTCTCAATATCCAAGATCTAAAATGTGTATTTAGTGTCTTTTGGTTCCCTTCTTCCATGTAAATTGGGACTGGGGCCCATGGGGCTTATACCTCAAAACAATTGCCCTTTTAATATGTTTACTAGACAACTTATTGCTTGAACGACTGATTACGTATGACCTATATGCCGGGTCAAAAACTGGCAAATGCCATTCCCCCCCTTCATTAGAGTCCCTCAGGACCTATATGTTACTCCTATTTTTCTTTTGTTTGTTCTCAACATGTTTCTTGTTGTTTTTCTTATCCTTTTTCTTTTATTTATGGTACATATTTCTTCTCTTTTTCTGAAATTTAAGAGTATTCATAGGAAGCACCTGACATCCAACCGATCCAACCCAATAGCTAGGTTACCGTGTGAGGGTGGAGCGTCTCCTGGAGGAGCAGACGCGCCCCAGCAAGGTGACCCCCGTCGACAAAGACATAATGGCTGACTTAGAGGTAGCATCCTACAACGTCAGGGGCTTCAACTCCCCCTCCAAGAGGAGTCAGATTTTCACACTATTGCGGAAATCTGGGGCTAGTGTCTTGCTTCTTCAGGAGACGCACTTCAAATTTACCCACTACCCTAACCTATCTTATGCTCACTACTCCCAGTGGTTCCATTGTGGTGGGAACTCATCCGCTTCTGGTGGGGTAAGTGTTGGATTTCAAAGGAAAGTACCATTCAAATATGCATCTCACTTACAGGACCCAGAAGGGAGGTACATTTTGGTCAAGGGTAATATAGGTCCACAACTCTACACCATTATTAACCTCTATGCCCCCAACACTGGCCAAGCAAAATGGTTTTCTAAAGTATTCCCCATTATTGAAAATTACGCAGAGGGTCTGGTGATTCTTGGAGGGGATCTCAACGTCACCCTAACTCCACAAAATGATTCTTCCTCCCAGAGATCCGCCTTATCCGCTAGTATACTACGCTGGATAAGGGAGAGTTTTTGGAACCTACATCTGGTAGATGTGTGGCGCACACTACATCATAATACAAAGGACTATAGTTTTTATTCTAATGTGCATGGGTCATACCAAAGGCTAGATTACCTATTTATTTCTAAAACTCATTTGGAGTTATGCCAAGAAGCAAAAGTGGGCTCCATACATCTATCAGACCATGCCCCCATTTATCTTTCGGCAATGGCTCCCACCCCAAACCCGAATAAATTTAGATGGCGGCTGAATGAATCACTTTTAGGCAACCCCATGGCCAAAGAAAAGATAGCAGATTTCCTGAAAGAATACTTTACCTTGAATAATCGCCCAGAAACATCCAAGCAATCCCTATAGGACGCCCATAAACCTTATATTAGAGGACACTTCATTAGCCTGGGTTCGTTCCTTAAAAAAGAGAGGGGGAAAAAAATAGATGACCTTTGCCAAAAAATAAAATCCCTTAAATCTTTGCATAAATGCTCCTTATTAGACTCCCATTTACAGGAGCTTTCTAATCTTAGAGCAGAATTAAAATCCCTTTTACAATCTGCTTCAGCTAAGTACTTTCTTAACTCGCAACACAAGTTCTTCGCCCATGGCGACAAAGCATCAAAGTTCATGATGCGTAGAATAAAAAACAGGAAAACAGCTAATTATATCCACCAAATCGACTCTTCCCAGGGTACCCCCCTATTCTCATCTACATCTATAGCAACCCGCTTTAGGGAATTCTATGAATCCCTGTATAACTTACCTTCTGTAATCACTTCAGAATCCCACACCTCCTTAACAACCGCCTTTTTGAGTTCACTCAACCTTTCAATTCTACCTGCAGAATCCAAACAGAAATTATCATCACCGTTTACACTTGAAGATCTTGAATTGGCATTGAAGCAAGCTCCTTCTAGTAAAAGCCCAGGCCCAGATGGTCTGACTTTTTCTTATTATAGAACTTTCCAACAATATATTCTCCCCCACTTGCTTTCTGTGTTGCAATTCGACTCTTCAAGGGAAACAATTATCGAGAGATATGACAATGGCCCACATAACTTTGATACCCAAGGAGGGGAAAAACCTAAACCAGTGTGCAAATTACAGGCCTATTTCTCTTCTCAATATAGACCTCAAGTTATTGCCGAAGATGTTAGCAAACCGTCTATCTGCGGTCTTACCATCCCTGATACATGGGGACCAGGTAGGCTTCGTCCGGGGTAGGGAAGGTAGAGACAATACTGCAAGAGTATTAAACGTCGTCTATCATTCTACTATTCGATCAAGACCTCTCCTTCTCCTAAGCACAGATGCGGAGAAAGCGTTTGATAGGATAAATTGGTCCTATCTGAACCAAGTTCTTTTGGGATTCGGCCTGCCTGGTCCCTTTGTTCAAGCTACCTTTGCCATGTACTCCCAGGCCTCAGCATCGGTTCTAGTGAATAGTGATGTATCAAAACCTTTCCGTATCCGAAATGGTACCCGCCAAGGCTGTCCTCTCTCACCCTTATTGTTTTTACTAGCTCTTGAACCTCTACTAACCCAATTAAGGATGGATTCGGATATAAGGGGTATCTTTTTGGGGGGTCGAGAGCATAAGTTAGCTGCTTTTGCAGATGACATTATGATCATGACCTCAAACCCAGAAACATCCCTTTCAGCTATCCAAAACCACCTAGATAAATATAGTATCCTTTCTAACTTTAAAATTAATCAACAGAAATCACTAGTCATCTGTTTTGGTATCCCTCTAGTTAAACAACAACGTTTAAAACGTAACTCTACATTTGACTGGTCATCTCCACATCTCACTTACTTGGGAATTAAGATAAGCCCTAATGTGTCGGACCTGTTCTCCCTCAATTAAGCTCCTTTGCTACAGTCCATTTCTTCCAGTATAGACAAACTGAATACCCACATAATCTCATGGATAGGGAGGAAAAACCTTCTCATGTCCCTAATAATACCTCGCCTTACATACCTGCAACAGGTTTTACCCATTCCTATACCCAAAGCTTATTATGATTCACTTAGAAGGATCTTCCTTAAATTTATATGGAACGGGAAAAGACCTAGATTGTCATACGACACTTTGTCTCGCCCTAAAAGATCTGGAGGGATGTTGCTACCGGATCCCGAGCTATACGGGAAAGCAGTTCTGGTCTCCAGGGTAGTAGAATGGCTTAGGAACTCCAATCCCAAACCATGGGTGATGATGGAACAAGAGCTCCTAGGGAAACCATTTAGTTCCTTACTATTGGGTAATTCCAGTCTCATTAATATCCCATCATCACCATACCCCATCATCCAAGCCACATTGAAAGCATGAAAATGGTTTCAAACCACACACTGCTCAATACCTTTTCCATCTCCCCTTCTCACACTGAAAGACATATTAGGTACAGCTCTTAATCTGGTGACTGAATGCACTCCTCGAGCCTTGAAAGATTCTGTTGTTTCCATTTCTTCTCTCTTTGATATAGATGGTAAAGCCTTTTCCTTTTCAGAACTTCAAAAAAGGTTTTCACCATACCAACACTGCATATCCCCTTTATCCTACCTGCATTCCTATCTCTCACAGCTCATTTCCAGTAGCGATTTTTTAAGACCACTTGTATGGATTGAAGCCCTTATTCACAGTCCCATCTCACCAAAAAAGTTGATTTCTCAACTTTTCCATAGGCTGCATTCCCAGCCACTTATCACTAAGCCTGCTTACATAAAGCTTTGGGAGTGAGATTTAGGTAATGAATTTCCTATTTCCAAATTACCAGATATTCTTTTAACTCCGCATAGTCTATCTCGATGTGTACGTATTCAGGAAAACGGATATAAACTGTTAACCAGATGGTATAAAACTCCGGATGTGATTTGCCTTTTTTCTGATTCAGCGTCAGATAGATGTTGGAGGTGCTTAGGTGAAAAAGGATCTTTCTTCCATATTTGGTGGGAATGTCCTATTATAAAAGATTGGTGGAAGGAAATTTTTTGCCTCAGTAATCAGATATGCCAAATATCAGTGACTGTTTCTCCTCCCAAGGCTTTACTTAATATTTACGACATAAATGAGTCCATTGACTCTTACCCCCCCCCCCCCCATCTTATTTAAACAACTGATTACTGCAGCTCGTCTATTGGTCCTGAAATATTGGCTCTCTACTACATTCCTTCAATGGAACAATGGAGGCAGAAAGTTGATCAACTATATTGTTTTGAGGAACTTTCTGCATGGGAGGCTAGGAATCATCAAAAGTTCGTGAAACAATGGAAACTTTGGAGGGAATACAGGTTTCCGCACTAACCAACATTTTCACTTCTTTCTTCTCAACTCCGGAGAAGGGGCCGTTAGCTGCTGATGGTTAAATGCTAATTGTCAGCTAAATTATAAACACCCCCTAGTATAGAGGGACGGTTATTTTGAAAGTAAAGCCTTCTTCTAACTAGAGACTCACTCTCGGGATGTCAAATCTCACGCAATAATAGTCTGCTGATCTTATGATATGTATTGGATCCTTACTGTCAAACCATGGTCTTCTCAGAATGTATGATCTCTGTAATTGTTGTTTGCGTCATGTCAGACGCTTTACTTATCTACTATGTACCGTATTTTGTTTTTCTTTTCTTTTCTTTGAAAATAAAAAATTCTAAATAAAAATAAAAAAATATTGAAAAAAAATAAAATAAAAATAAAAATAAAAAAATACATGAAAGTCCATCAGTGCATCCATGGTGCCAGTCCAAATGAGGAAAATGTCATCTATGTATCTCCACCACGTCAAAACCTGATTGAAGTGGGGAGATACATAGACAAGACGTTCCTCAAATGACCGGACAAATATATTTGCATAGGTGGGCGCGGCGTTGGACCCCATCGCCGCGCCCACCATCTGCAAATAGAACTGTCCCTCGAACACAAAGTAATTGTTCCTCAGCTCCAGTAGTGTCAAAATGAACTGGCGGGTAGGCGCAAGATATTCCGAATCCCGCAACATCTCTGCTACAGCCACTAAGCCCTTTTCATGGTTAATCGAAGTGTATAGTGATACAATATCAAAAGATGCTAGAATCGCCCCTTTCGTGATCCGTATCCCTCTTATTTTGGTAATGAAGTCTCCAGTATCTCTGATGTATGATTTTGCACCCATGGCATATTCTCTCAATATTTTGTTGAGAAAGACATTAATATTTGAGAAAATAGAATTCCTGCCAGAAATTATCGGCCGTCCCGGAGGGTCTATCAGCCTCTTATGTATTTTGGGTAATACATATATGGTTGGTGTAACTGGAGACTTCACTACCAAAAACTCATTAAGTTGTTTATTTATGATACCCTTTTCCTCTGCTGTATTTAACTGTGCCTCAATTTTTATAACAATCTCAAACCTGGGGTCCTTACCCAATGATTTGTACACACCAGGTTCTCCTAATTGTCTATGTATCTCTTTTACATATTGAGAGGTGTCCATGACCACGATTCCACCGCCCTTGTCCGTGGGTTTTATAGTGAGATCGGGGGTTCATGGACAGACTCTCCAAGGCAGACATTTCTTGCACAGTAATATTTGGTTTCACAAATGCATCTGATTTAGTTTTTCGTCTCAATAAGGCTGGGGTGTGTGAACTGTAGGGGGTCAGTATTCACACATCCCGACACGGGAAAACCTTCAACATCAAATACTATCTCACATGTGACTCATCATGGGTAATCTACGTGTTATGGTGCCCTTGCAAAAAGCTTTATGTGGGTGAAACCACATGTGATCTGAAAACTAGGTTAAATAATCATAGACAATCCATCAGAAATAAAAGAAAAGATCTGCCGGTGTCAAAGCACTTTGTGGAAAAGAATCATAAAGAAAATGATTTGAGATTTATGATCTTGGATCATGTAAAACCGTTAGAAAGAGGAGGTGATAGGTTATGAACCTAAAGGATTAAACGTTGAGTTTAGGGTAACAGGGGGGATGGTGGGCTAGTACCCCTCCTCTATTGTTTGGTTTCTCGTGCGTCCAGAATGCTGTATTGGGTGAACCCAGTGGAAATTACGTGGATTAATTATGCCACAATATGATTTTCTATATTGTTGTATCACTTGAAAGTATCATCAAGAACTTATCTTGCTGGGTTGGTAATTTGGTTTGTAGGAAGTAACAGGAAGAAGGAGGATGTCAGATAGAGTCATTGCCCAAAAGATTGCCCTGTTGTAAAATGGCGGAAAAGGCAAGTGAAGTGACACTGGTGTCTGTGACGGCGGATTCGCGGGCACGTGATGCGCGCGGAGCGTGCTGACGCAGTACACCAGACGTCACGGTGCTTGGTCTCCTCCTGCTGGTGACGTACAGCGGTTATGTACCGCCTAACAGGAGGGGAAGGGCTGACACATGCGCATTGTCGAGGACTAGACGCAGAGAATTGGCGTGTATCTACACGAGTTATGACGCCATCCCCTCGGTTTATTCCACAAACCCCTAGCAAGGTATAGATGTTAAATGTTTTTTATTGCACTATATATATGCACTATGATTATGAAAATGGTAAATGGATAGTATGGCTACAATACCACAGTATATATAGAAGATGTTTGTTAGCCTGTGTTCACATTGATACGTGGTGTAAATGAATGAATTGTAATACGTCCACAAAGGGGAGTGCACTATTTTTGTATTGGTTGATGAACTAATTGGTAACAACCTTATCATATATTTATATTGGCACTACTGCACTTTATGTTTCACCTGACTTGAGAAAGGTTCTGTGAGAGAACCGAAACGTTGTCACTTGATGTGTGAATAAAAGAGCACATTTTATCTTTCAAAGAGTGTTGCAAACTTTCTTTGCTGAAATAAAAGGATAAAGTCTCTATTGAAAATACTTGTCCTCTCTAGCGCTGCAAATCCAAAAGACAATGTGGGAAAAGTCCGCTATGTGAGTAAATGTAGGAGAGGATTGCGCTGCAGGAAAGAAATCTTTTTTGTGGATAAAAGTTCCCTTTTGAAAGTCTTCAACCAATGGGATCACAAACCAACCTCACAATCCTTCACTGGTATGGAAACCTGTGGTATAAAGAAAAACGCACTATGGTGTAGCGAGTTCAGACACCTGACGCACCATGTGAATAGGATATACTCACAAGATTCCAGATAGGTAAGTGCACGTAGAGATCTAAAAGGTGTCTCCTATAGGGCTCTGCTGAAAGGAGAAAACTATAGTGTAGTATGTAAAGACACGGTGCACACCTGCAAACAGATTGTACTCACAGAACTTCACTGGAAAAGTGCATGAAAGGATCCTGACAAAATCTTCACAGACAGCTGGGCAGATCGAACAAGCGGAGGTCCAGGGGCGTCGGTATAGGAAATCCCAAATATTAATCAACAGATTGAATACCTCTACACCTGGATGGCATCGAATCACAGCTTTCAAAAAGATCTCAGTAGAGGAATCGCAGATGTAATACGCACCAAAGGGTCAGATAAAAATATATTTAATAAAAACAAAAATTACAGCTAAAAACCGTATTAAAATATCTCTGTAAAGCCCGACCCGGGTTTCGCCGTGATGCTTCGTCTGGGGCATTGATAGGTAATAGGATACCGCTGGGTTTAAATTAGCAGGAAAACCTCTCCCATCCCACGTCATAGGCATCCAAAAAAAAACAGGGCATGGAACAGACATACACAAACAGACTAAAATTGAACAAATAAAAATGCAGCAAAGAGACAGAACCTAATAAGCTGGCGGAAAATAAACATTAAAATAAGCAAGCATTAACGTCGCACTCAATATTTAACCCTTGGGGTTGAATGGTGCCCAAAAGGAACATCCATTCCACCTCTTTTTTATTTATTAAGGCAATAAAATCCCCTCCTCGAATAGGAGTATGTACTAATTCTAATCCAAAAAACCGCAGACCTTTAGGATTTTTATTGTGATTAATCTTAAAATGTAATGAGACACTGTGGGTCTCAAGACCCTTTTTAATGTTACGAATGTGCTCCTGCACCCGAGTTTTGAGACTCCGCGTGGTCCTACCGACATATTGGAGCCCACAAGGGCATTCCAACAAATAAATTACACCAACATTGTTGCAGGAAAAACGGCCTCTAATTTTCAGGGTAGTGTCTTTTGTTTTTTTGGTTGTGATGGTATCTACAGATCTTGCTCGGTCTTTTAAGTTGCGGTTTTTGCATGGTAAGCAAAAGCCGCACCATGTGAACCTGCCTTTATTAGTACTAATATGTTTTTTACTAGTGGCAAGACTGGCACTACGAACCAATTTGTTGGTGAGATTGTCGGCTCTTTTAAAAACTACAGGAGGCCTTACTGGCAAGTCTTTACTAAGAACAGGATCATTCTGAAGAATATGCCAATTTTTTTGAATCATATTTTTAATACAGCCCATTTTGCTGTTATATTGGGTCAGAAATGTATATCTAAAATCCTTAATGAATTCTTTTTTATTATTGGTTATCTGTGGTTTAGTATTGGTGCGTCTTTGTTCTATCTCATCCTTACAGTGATCTAAAAATTCTTTTTCGTATCCTTTTTCCAGAAATCTATTTTTGACCATCTGTCCCTGTTCTCTATAGTCCTCTACCTTACTACAGTTTTTTGAGATGCGCTGGAATTGGCTTTTGGGAATATTTTTAAGCCATGATGGATGATGACAACTATTAAGCTCAATGTACGTGTTCACATCCACGCTTTTAAAGAAGGTCTTAGTCTTGAATCTGCCATCTTCCACAAAGATGGCCAAATCGAGGAAATCTACAGAAGTAGCACTAATATTGCTGGTGAATTTTAAATTAAAATTATTAACGTTAATGCCCGCTATAAAGGCATCTAGACCCTCCCTCTCACCTGACCAGATGAGAAGGCAGTCGTCTATATACCTTCGCCACACTAATAGGTGCCCCCCTTCTAAATCTTTTTTTGAGGATCTGGTCAATATTCTCCCTCTCCCACATAGTCATAAAAAGGTTGGCGAGGCTTGGGGCGAATTTCGCCCCCATCGCCACGCCAGAGTGCTGCAGATAAAAAATGTCTTTGTAAAGAAAATAATTGTGCGTGAGACAAAAAACTACACACTCCAAAATAAAACTTTTTTGATCCGAGCCCATATCTGGATCTTTATCCAATGCTTCCTGGACCCCTCTGATACCCAAAATCTGAGGGATGCAGGTATAGAGAGATGAAACATCTACTGTGGCCAACCACACTGGTCCATGTACCTCACCAATGTCATCTATTAGATCAATGACATCGGTGGAATTTTTGAGGTAAGAGGGAGCCACTGTCACGTATTTTTGCAAAAAGAAATCAATGTACTCGGACACCCTACTGTTCAGGGAATTAATCCCTGAAACAATAGGTCTCCCTGGTGGATTGATGGAATCCTTATGCATTTTTGGCAAAAAATAGATGACAGGAGTAACAGGGCATTTGAGGAAAAGATATTCAAATTCTTTCTTGTTTAACACTTCCTTCTCCAAACCCTTCTTTAGGATAACCTCTAGTTGCCCCTTGAACAGAACAAGTGGGTTATTCTTCAAAACTAAATAGGTGTCTCCATCAGAAAGCAGTCTATCCATTTCCCTAGTATATTGGTCAACATCCATTATGACAACTCCTCCCCCCTTGTCAGCCGGTTTAATCACTATCGTATCATTCCTTTCCAACTGTTTTAATGCCTCCTTTTCCCCCCTAGAGAGATTCTGTTTTTTAGGTTTATAATCTATCTTCTCTAATTCGTTTAGGAGGCTACGTTTGAAAGCATCAATGCACTCGTTATTTTTATTTTTTGGGCAAAATTTAGATCTATTACGCAGATCAGTATGCACGACCCCTGTAGTAGTCACAATGTTTGCCGGCAGGGATGGTTGTAAATTCAAATGATACTTGGCTATATTCAATTTTCTAATGTATCTATGTATATCAAGAAATAAACTGAACTTATTGATGCCATTACTGGGTGCAAATTTTAATCCCTTTTGTAAGACCAATTTTTCTTCTTTAGATAACGGATGTCTGCTTAGGTTGAAAATTCCTATTGGCTCCCCTTGCTTTTCTTCCCCCCTGGATGGGATTTCCGTCCCCCACCTCTATGTCCTCGATGTAGCTTCTTTTTTGGGGCGTTCTGGTTGTCTCTTTGATTATTCTCTCCTGGGGGGGGTCCCTCTGTATCCCCCGCATACTTTGATGATATTTGGGATTTCCTATACCGACGCCCCTGGACCTCCGCTTGTTCGATCTGCCCAGCTGTCTGTGAAGATTTTGTCAGGATCCTTTCATGCACTTTTCCAGTGAAGTTCTGTGAGTACAATCTGTTTGCAGGCGTGCACCGTGTCTTTACATACTACACTATAGTTTTCTCCTTTCAGCAGAGCCCTATAGGAGACACCTTTTAGATCTCTACGTGCACTTACCTATCTGGAATCTTGTGAGTATATCCTATTCACATGGTGCGTCAGGTGTCTGAACTCGCTACACCATAGTGCGTTTTTCTTTATACCACAGGTTTCCATACCAGTGAAGGATTGTGAGGTTGGTTTGTGATCCCATTGGTTGAAGACTTTCAAAAGGGAACTTTTATCCACAAAAAAGATTTCTTTCCTGCAGCGCAATCCTCTCCTACATTTACTCACATAGCGGACTTTTCCCACATTGTCTTTTGGATTTGCAGCGCTAGAGAGGACAAGTATTTTCAATAGAGACTTTATCCTTTTATTCTGAATTGTTGTTGTGGGCTGTCTCTATTTCTATACTTTTATTATGGATATTTTTGACTTTCGTGCTAATTTGGTTTGTGATATTGATACAGTTTTTCCTAGTGAGGGTGTCATTAATGAAAAATTTGCTTTAGAGAGGCTCTTTCTGGATCTTGAGAGGGATTTTTCCAGGGAGATTAGAACAATGTGGGATGTGGTATCTTTGGAAAAATACCTCTCAGAAAAAATTATCCCGGAAGGTTTAAGATGGCAATTACCTTTAAACTCTGAGGCTAAGGAAGAAAAAGAGGAGTGGGAGCTCCTAATGAATGAATGTAGCTTTAGAGCTATAACGTTCATTATATGTAAAAGGAAACAAAAACTAAAAAAGATCAATGCAAATATAGAGAGATTACAAGCTTTGCTGACACCACATAGGGAAACTACCGAATATATAAGATTTTCTAAACAATGTCAAACAAATATTATGAAAGTGGAAGCGGAAGTAAAAACAAAAAAGTGTAAAAAGTTCCTAAAAGTCTGTGAGGACTATCAGAAAAATAGAGTGTATAAATGGAAGTCGCCAACTAATGTGGAACATAAAGGATTTAATGATAGGGGTATGGATATATCTGTAACACAGGCAGTGAATAGAGAACAGATAATTACAAGTAATTCACAGCACCCACTACAATCCTATGAGAATAGGGACCCCTACAGTAATAGAAGATCTTTTGAACAATATCAGGATCAAGGCTATAATTTCAATGGACGTAGAGATAATCAACATCATGCCCCCTATGGAGGTAGGGATTATCATATACCCTATTACCATCAGGGTAATTATAATAATTATAATCACAAAAGATATAGGCAGCGTCCATATAATAATGTAGAGCAACATCACCCACCCAGGTCTGGGGATGTTCCCACATACCCTACCAGGGATCAACTCAGTTTGAATAACTGTAGGAGTCCTTTAAAAAATTAAAAAAATTAAAAGATTAGTGGAGGAAATACCGCCAAACCAGACCAAGTTATTCTTCCAGAATTGGTTGGGAGGGATACTAGTGTACGGCAGAATACCTTTGAACAAATGGGGATGGAGGATGGTAAGGATAAGCCATTGGTTATAGTAGATTCACATGTGAGAGATCTGAGTCAAAATTTTCCCCATCAAAGTATGCGGGGGATACAGAGGGACCCCCCCCAGGAGAGAATAATCAAAGAGACAACCAGAACGCCCCAAAAAAGAAGCTACATCGAGGACATAGAGGTGGGGGACGGAAATCCCATCCAGGGGGGAAGAAAAGCAAGGGGAGCCAATAGGAATTTTCAACCTAAGCAGACATCCGTTATCTAAAGAAGAAAAATTGGTCTTACAAAAGGGATTAAAATTTGCACCCAGTAATGGCATCAATAAGTTCAGTTTATTTCTTGATATACATAGATACATTAGAAAATTGAATATAGCCAAGTATCATTTGAATTTACAACCATCCCTGCCGGCAAACATTGTGACTACTACAGGGGTCGTGCATACTGATCTGCGTAATAGATCTAAATTTTGCCCAAAAAATAAAAATAACGAGTGCATTGATGCTTTCAAACGTAGCCTCCTAAACGAATTAGAGAAGATAGATTATAAACCTAAAAAACAGAATCTCTCTAGGGGGGAAAAGGAGGCATTAAAACAGTTGGAAAGGAATGATACGATAGTGATTAAACCGGCTGACAAGGGGGGAGGAGTTGTCATAATGGATGTTGACCAATATACTAGGGAAATGGATAGACTGCTTTCTGATGGAGACACCTATTTAGTTTTGAAGAATAACCCACTTGTTCTGTTCAAGGGACAACTGGAGGTTATCCTAAAGAAGGGTTTGGAGAAGGAAGTGTTAAACAAGAAAGAATTTGAATATCTTTTCCTCAAATGCCCTGTTACTCCTGTCATCTATTTTTTGCCAAAAATGCATAAGGATCCCATCAATCCACCAGGGAGACCTAATGTTTCAGGGATTAATTCCCTGAACAGTAGGGTGTCCGAGTACATTGATTTCTTTTTGCAAAAATACGTGACAGTGGCTCCCTCTTACCTCAAAAATTCCACCGATGTCATTGATCTAATAGATGACATTGGTGAGGTACATGGACCAGTGTGGTTGGCCACAGTTGATGTTTCATCTCTCTATACCTGCATCCCTTAGATTTTGGGTATCAGAGGGGTCCAGGAAGCATTGGATAAAGATCCAGATATGGGGTCAGATCAAAAAAGTTTTATTTTGGAGTGTGTAGTTTTTTGTCTCACGCACAATTATTTTCTTTACAAAGACATTTTTTATCTGCAGCACTCTGGCGTTGCGATGGGGGCGAAATTCGCCCCAAGCCTCGCCAACCTTTTTATGACTATGTGGGAGAGGGAGAATATTGACCAGATCCTCAAAAAAAGATTTAGAAGGGGGGCACCTATTAGTGTGGCGAAGGTATATAGACGACTGCCTTCTCATCTGGTCAGGTGAGAGGGAGGGTCTAGATGCCTTTATAGCGGGCATTAACGTTAATAATTTTAATTTAAAATTCACCAGCAATATTAGTGCTACTTCTGTAGATTTCCTCGATTTGGCCATCTTTGTGGAAGATGGCAGATTCAAGACTAAGACCTTCTTTAAAAGCGTGGATGTGAACACGTACATTGAGCTTAATAGTTGTCATCATCCATCATGGCTTAAAAATATTCCCAAAAGCCAATTCCAGCGCATCTCAAAAAACTGTAGTAAGGTAGAGGACTATAGAGAACAGGGACAGATGGTCAAAAATAGATTTCTGGAAAAAGGATACGAAAAATAATTTTTAGATCACTGTAAGGATGAGATAGAACAAAGACGCACCAATACTAAACCACAGATAACCAATAATAAAAAAGAATTCATTAAGGATTTTAGATATACATTTCTGACCCAATATAACAGCAAAATGGGCTGTATTAAAAATATGATTCAAAAAAATTGGCATATTCTTCAGAATGATCCTGTTCTTAGTAAAGACTTGCCAGTAAGGCCTCCTGTAGTTTTTAAAAGAGCCGACAATCTCACCAACAAATTGGTTCGTAGTGCCAGTCTTGCCACTAGTAAAAAACATATTAGTACTAATAAAGGCAGGTTCACATGGTGCGGCTTTTGCTTACCATGCAAAAACCGCAACTTAAAAGACCGAGCAAAATCTGTAGATACCATCACAACCAAAAAAACAAAAGACACTACCCTGAAAATTAGAGGCCGTTTTTCCTGCAACAATGTTGGTGTAATTTATTTGTTGGAATGCCCTTGTGGGCTCCAATATGTCGGTAGGACCACACAGAGTCTCAAAACTCGGGTGCAGGAGCACATTCGTAACATTAAAAAGGGTCTTGAGACCCACAGTGTCTCATTACATTTTAAGATTAATCACAATAAAAATCCTAAAGGTCTGCGGTTTTTTGGATTAGAATTAGTACATACTCCTATTCGAGGAGGGGATTTTATTGCCTTAATAAATTAAAAAGAGGTGGAATGGATGTTCCTTTTGGGCACCATTCAACCCCAAGGGTTAAATATTGAGTGCGACGTTAATGCTTGCTTATTTTAATGTTTATTTTCCGCCAGCTTATTAGGTTCTGTCTCTTTGCTGCATTTTTATTTGTTCAATTTTAGTCTGTTTGTGTATGTCTGTTCCATGCCCTGTTTTTTTTTGGATGCCTATGACGTGGGATGGGGGAGGTTTTCCTGCTAATTTAAACCCAGCGGTATCCTATTACCTATCAATGCCCCAGACGAAGCATCACGGCGAAACCCGGGTCGGGCTTTACAGAGATATTTTAATACGGTTTTTAGCTGTAATTTTTGTTTTTATTAAATATATTTTTATCTGACCCTTTGGTGCGTATTACATCTGCGATTCCTCTACTGAGATCTTTTTGAAAGCTGTGATTCGATGCCATCCAGGTGTAGAGGTATTCAATCTGTTGATTGATATTTGGGATTTCCTATACCGACGCCCCTGGACCTCCGCTTGTTCGATCTGCCCAGCTGTCTGTGAAGATTTTGTCAGGATCCTTTCATGCACTTTTCCAGTGAAGTTCTGTGAGTACAATCTGTTTGCAGGCGTGCACCGTGTCTTTACATACTACACTATAGTTTTCTCCTTTCAGCAGAGCCCTATAGGAGACACCTTTTAGATCTCTACGTGCACTTACCTATCTGGAATCTTGTGAGTATATCCTATTCACATGGTGCGTCAGGTGTCTGAACTCGCAACACCATAGTGCGTTTTTCTTTATACCACAGGTTTCCATACCAGTGAAGGATTGTGAGGTTGGTTTGTGATCCCATTGGTTGAAGACTTTCAAAAGGGAACTTTTATCCACAAAAAAGAACTTTCTTTGCTGTCTTCCGTCCTGAATCGAGGGACCATCGCGGGCGCCCTACATCTCATACAGCTTTAAAGGGAGTGCTGCCACAGTTTTTATATATATATTAAGCATAGCATAGCATAGCATAGCATAGAATGTGTCGGCAGATAAGAACCATTTGGCCCATCTAGTCTGCCCAATATACTGAATACTATGGATAGCCCCGGCCCTTATCTTATATGAAGGATGGCCTTATGCCTATCCCATGCATGCTTAAACCCCTTCACTGTATTTGCAGCTACCACTTATGCAGGAAGGCTATTCCATGCATCCACTACTCTCTCAGTAAAGTAATACTTCCTTATATTACTTTTAAACCTTTGCCCCTCTAATTTAAAACTGTGTCCTCTTGTGGTAGTTTTTCTTCTTTTAAATATGCTCTCCTCCTTTACAGAGTTGATTCCCTTTATGTATTTAAAAGTTTCTATCATATCCCCTCTGTCTCTTCTTTCTTCCAAGCTATACATATGTCGGTATATATATATATATATATATATAAATATTTATTTTTACGAGCAAAGAACCTGAGTATTACGTCATACCCAGATTTTAAATATATACAGGGTGGGAATATCCGAGCCATCATGGTGGATTCAAGGAAACAAAATTACCGGTAAGTCTAATTACAGTTTTCCTTATCATCCACCATGATGGCTACCATAGAGAACTACCAGATTATTTGGGGGGGGGGGGGGGGTAATAGCAGTTTGCATAATTTTTGGACCAAAGGATAAATCTGCCCCAGCTGAAACATTAACACGATAGCGTTTTATGAATGTGTTTATACTTGACCAGGTAGCAGCTTTGCAAATGGTATCCAGTGAAATGCCAGCCTTCTCTGCCCAAGAGGATGCCATTGCCCTGGTGGAATGGGCTCTAATGTTGGTCGGGCTAGACAGACCTACCATGGAGTAACAGCATGAGATGGTAGATTTAATCCAGCACCCTATAGAGGCCTTGGAAACTTTTTTCCCCCTGTTCTGCCCTGCAAACTGAACTAGGAGGTTATAATCTTTCCTAAAATCTTTGGTGACTGTCAGATACAGGATAATGGCCTCTCTTACGTCCAGGAGATGGAATTGTGTCTCGTCTGGGCTAAGTACGTCTGTGGGGAAGGATGGCAGAATGATATCCTGGTCTCTGTGGAAGTTTGATACCACCTTGGGAAGGAAACCCGGATCTATTTTAAGTAAAAGTATGTCTGGAAATACTGAAAGGTAGGGTTCTTGGCAGGATAGGGCCTGGATTTCCCCTAAGCGTCTGGCCGATGTAATGGCGATTAGGAATGCTGTCTTGTACGACAGGTGTTTGATAGAAATGTCTGACAAAGGTGTGAATGGGGGCTTCGTCAGACCTCTCAATACTATATTTAAGTCCCATTCTGGTACCCTCTGGGTAAGGGACGGTCTTATTCTGGACCTGTGGCTGGATAGGTCAGAGTCATAGAAGGCTCCCAATGCGGAAATTTGTACTTTTAACGTACTTGGTTTAATTCCCATGTCCAGGCCCCCTTGGAGAAAATCAAAAATTTTCTGAATGCAAGGGGGAGATTTATTGGGAGAGGCATCCCCTAGCCAGGAGCAGTATTTCTTCCATATTTTAAGATAAATAGCCGTGGTGACTCTCTTGCGGCTGGATTTCAGAGTATTAATAACCTTTCCTGACAAGCCCTTGCTTTTCAACATTTCGCTTTAGGATCCATGCCGATAATCTGAATAGGCTAGGGTTCTGAAGTATGATCGGACCTTGAGATAAAAAGTTAGCTTGGTATGGAATTTCCCATGGGTCCTCCATGGCCAGCTCCTTTAGGATGAAGAATCAGCTTCTCTTGGGCCAATATGGGACTACCAGTATTACTGTTACGGGATCCCTCGATATTTTTTGCAAGACTCTGGGAATTAGACCCCAGGGAGGAAAGGCGTACTCTAGATCCCACGTCCACTTGACGGAGAAAGCGTCCATTGCACCAGGATGTTCTCTGGGATTTAGGGAGCAGAATCGATCTACTTTTGAGTTTTGTTTTGAAGCGAAGAGGTCTACTTGGGGTGTTCACCATTTTTTGCAGATCTTCAGAAAAATTTCCTGGCACAGAGACCACTCCCCGGGGTCTAGAGTCTTCTTGCTGAGGTAGTCGGCTTCGATGTTTTCGGAGCCTTTCAAATGGACGACTGTAACGGAAAGAACATTTTCTTCTGCCCACCGGAAGATTTGTTCTGTAAGCTTCTTTAGACCTGGAGATTTCAAGCCCCCATGGTGTTTTAGATAGGCTACCGATGTTGTATTGTCTGAAAATACTTTTAGGTGTTTTTTGAGTAATAAGTTATGAGATACTTTTATGGTTTCCCACACGGCTCTCAATTCCTTGTAATTTGACGATCTGGTTTTTACTTTGTCTGACCATTTGCCTTGCCAGTTTGAGGAGTCCACTTTCGCACCCCATCCCTGGCTGCTTGCGTCGGTATGATTTGGATCTCTGGGACTGTCTCCCAGGTTACGCAATTTAATAGGTTCTTTCTTTTCTTCCACCAGTTTAGATCTAGTTTTACGTGGTGAGGAATTGAAAGTTTTCCGTCTAAGGTGGATTTCTTTCCGTCCCATTTCCGCAGTATCCAGGTTTGTGTTGTTCTGGAGTGTGCTTGGGCCCAAGCTACGGTTGTAATGCATGATGTCATCGACCCCAGTATGCTCATTGCTTCTCTTATCGAGCAATTTTTCTGAGCCTGGAATTTTTGTATCCTTACCCTGAAAGCCTCTAGCTTTTCTAGTGGGAGGGATGACGACTGGGAGACTGAGTCTAGTAATACCCCCAGAATATTTTTTTTCGTGTCTGGTATTAAACAAGATTTTTTCGTGTTTATTAGCCAGCCCAGTTTTGACATCTCTTGTATGACATAGTCGGTCAGTCTGGATGTTATCAGCGAAGACTCTGCTACAATGAGGAAGTTGTCCAAATAAGGAAAAAATTTTATACCGTTTAGTCTGAAGTATGCTATCATTTCTATTATAATTTTTGTAAAAACCCTTGGGGCAGAAGAAATGCCGAAGGGCAACGCTGTGAATTGGAAATGATTTGTAATTCAAGGGAAAGAAAAGAATACCGAGATAAGAGCCGCACATCTAATATGTAGAATAGAACAAGCCCTGTGGGGAGGGGTGGGGACAAAGCGAAAATGGAAAAAAAAAAGGGGAACGAACAACAGATGGACATACCTAACATATATGGAAAATGCCTTGAACCCAAGGGGGACTCAAGACACTTTACCATTACATACTCTAATGTGCTCAAAAAACTACCAAAAGGCATGTGAAACAAAAAAACAACAAATAGAAAAAGAAAAATATATAAATGGAGAAAATGTATATGGGGGGGGGGGGGGGTGAGAGAAATAAATAACAATCCATTTCAATCTAATAAATAATGTATAAAGGTGAATTGCGGAATGATAGTGACCAAAATTAGTTATGTACTTATGAAACTACATAAGTTGTGCCCCTTACCGAGTGATTTAATAAGTGACCCTATTTATGTGTGCTAATCAATTATTATTTATGCTAGTGTTTTGATGTGATTGACTAATGTGTCCATTTTTCATTATTATACTTTTTGATATTTGTTGTTCTTCACTTTCTATATTTTTGATATTTTTTATTATTTTATATATTTTTTATATATTGGAATTGGAAATTATTTGTTATGTCTTTCTGGTCTTTTAGCGCAAACCTGAGGTACGATTGCGATTTTTGATGTATATGGACGTGATAGTATGCGTCCTTGAGGTCGATGGAAGTCATGTAAGCCCCTTTTTTGATTAGGGGAATTATGGACCCGATCAACTCCATCTTGAATTTTCGATAGGTTATATGGTTGTTCAATTCTTTGAGATTTGGTACGAGAGGATCCGTCGGGTTTTTGGACCAGGAATAGTCTTGAGTAAAACCCCCTCCCCTTTCTTGCTTGGGGACCTCTGTTATGATGCCTGAAATTTTTAGGTCTAAGACTCCCTGCCAGATCTTTTTTAACACGCTTGGGCTGTGGGATGTCACCTGAAATCTTTTTGGGGGTTTTGAGGAAAATTCTATGCCGTATCCGCTTTGGATTATATTTAGGGCCCAAGGATTTTCGGTCACCTTCTGCCATGCCTTTGCCTCCTTTAGGATAACTCCATCGGCCTGTCTTCCCCTTACCTCTATAGGATTTTGACTGGGAAGAGTAGGGACGAAAAGGTTTTTTATTTTTCTCTTCTGGGAAACCTTTTTTTGTATCCGCTGCCTTTTCTAAGATTGTGTCAAGAACAGGCCCGAACACATACTCTCCAGAGAAGGCAATGGAGCTTAGTTTGGCTTTTGATGCTCTGTCGCCCCCCCAGGACTTAACCCATAACGCCCTTCTTGCAGCATTTGAAAGAGCTGCCTCCTTCGCGGCGAATCTGACAGATTCAGCGGAGGCGTCAGCTAAAAAGGCCGTGGCGCACCTAAGAAGGGGAATAAAACCTAGGATTTTTTCCCCGGGAGTCTTGTTTTTTAAATGATTCTCAAGCTCATTAAGCCAGATATATATAGTTCTGGCAACGGATGTCGCTGCTATGTTGGTCTTAATGCCCAACATGGAGGTCTCCCAGCATTTACGTAGCAGAGAATCGGCTTTCCACTCCATTGGGTCAGATAATTGTGAAGAGTCCTCAAATGGAAGGGAAGTCTTTTTTACCACCTTTGCGACCTGAACGTCGATTTTTGGTGTCTCATTAAAGATTTTTGTTTCGGCTGGGTCAAACAACAATCTTTGTCTAAATTCTCTAGAGACCCCCAGTCTCTTTTCAGGATCACTCCATTCGTCTGGGATCATGTCCCTTATATTTTCATTTATGGGAAAGACTTTAGATTTTTTTGTTCTAAGTCCCCCAAACATTTCATCTTGAACAGATTTAGGCTTTTGGACATCCTCGATGCCCATAGTAGACCGCACGGCTCCCAAAAGGTTGTCAATGTCTTCAGAAGAAAAATAAAATTTTCTTGCGTCCTCCACAATTTCGCCCTCAGACAAGTTTTCGTCTTGATCAAACTGTCTGGAGTCGGAGGCACCCAAGTCCATGTCCTCATCATCAGAGGAGGATGGAATAGATATTCTGGGATTTTTGGGCGGAGGTAAAGAAACAGACTTTAGCGAGGCCAAGGAGGACTTAATTTCGCTCTGTATCATGGACTTAACCTCCATGAGAATAGATGGCTGTTCCTCTTTTACCAGATCATTAATACAAGGCTGACAGAGTTTTTTAGTATAGCCTTCCTGTAGCCTTTTAGCACAAGTGTAATGCACCGAGCTGGTTTGCGAGGATCTCAACTGCGGAGGCGTTTTGCATTAACCAGTACACGAAACCCAGAACGAGAGTGAGGGTATTAGATCAGGTTCAGTGGTGGATTCCCAGGCGGCTCTCTCAATCAATTATGCGGAGAGTTATGGATCCTAACATCATACACCTGTTCCCTACTCTGAGTCTATTATTAACAACCATATAATATACCTTCTACGGGTGGATGCAGTAATCATTTGGTGTAGACAGACAGTTATACGGTCCTTAACACTTGTTTTGCATGACACACACCTCACTTGCGATAACTTTAAGCAGAACAGGGTGCATTGGTTATCATTGGTCATTCAACAGGAAATGACAGTCCAGAATACATTCAGTCATTGAAAAGACTGATACTTGCGATTTGGTGGGTTCTTGAGAATTGTCCTGGATTGCCAGCGAGGTTAGTGGTGTCAGCAATGTGGGTCCAGTAGGTTGTGGTTCGGATCCATTGCCTATGGAAGGAAAGCTTCCGTAGGAGCATACACAGGGTACACTCCAAATTAGTGGAACGCCGTGCATAGCTCCCTCGGCGCTTATATCGGGTTGCTCTGCTTTGTGGGAGGAGCCCCTGACGTCATCGCGCACGTTTGCGTTCCAGCCTGGAACGCAAACGCCGCTGTGATGTTCGGAGCTGGCGCTGCGTTCCAGATGGAACGCAACCAGCCGATCCCTTACAGCACCCCCCTCCTAAGGGAACCCCTCCGGGGTACCCCAGAAGGGGAGGGCCGGTCGGGGAACCTGCGGTGGAACTCCCTTTGTAGTTTTGGAGCATGGACAACATCGGCCTCCTCCCAGGAATCATCTTGGGCACCGTAACCCTTCCATCGTATGAGGTACTGGAGTCTCCTCCCCTTCCTTCTTGAATCCAACAGCTCTTCAACCTCGAACTCTTCCTCACCTTGGACGATGACCGGAGGTGACGAAGCAGGGTTCCTGCCTGGGAAAGGGTTCGGACGAAAAGGCTTCAGCAGGGATACATGGAAAGTGGGGTGTACCTGAAATTGAGGAGGTAGGATGAGCTTCATCGTGTTGGGGTTGACGACCTTCTCGATACGGAATGGTCCCAGGAACTGTTTCCCCAATTTTTTAGAGGGAGTACCCAGGCGGAGGTTTTTGGTGGACAGCCAGACAGAGTCCCCTGCTTGATATGGGGGATTCGGCCTTCTGCGTCGATCATAATAAATTTTTTGTCGCTCTCTGGCTCGGATAAGGTTTTCTTTAAGCTCCTTGAGGGTCTTCTGCAATGTGGAGATGTAATCTTCAGTAGCTGGGACGTTAGTAGGGATACTCATCGGAGTGAGAGGAGAAGGGTGAAACCCGTAGTTCGAAAAGAATGGAGAGTGAAGAGTGGAGGCACTTTTGGAGTTGTTATAAGAGAATTCCGCGAGAGGAAGCAGGCGCTCCCAGTCGTCCTGGAGATAAGAGCAGTGACAGCGGAGGTACTGCTCGAGGCATTGGTTTACTCTCTCGGTTTGTCCATTTGTCTGCGGGTGGTATGCACTGGACATCCGATGGTCTATCTGGAGTTTCCCACATAGAGCCTTCCAGAACTTGGAGATAAATTGTGAGCCCCTGTCCGATATCAGTTTAGTAGGCACTCCATGTAGACGGACGATGTTTGTCACAAAAACCTCAGCAGTCTCCTTTGAGGATGGTAATTTTTTCAGGGCCACGAAATGTGCCATTTTAGTTAGTAGATCAACAACAACAAGTACTGTATTGTGACCATGTGAGGGGGGAAGATCAACTATAAAATCCATTGATACCCACTCCCAGGGTCTGGAGGGTATCGGGAGGTTCATTAGTAGGCCGTAAGGTCGCTTACGGTCATGTTTGCAGGTGGCACAAATCTCGCATGAGGCGACGTACTCCTTAATTTCCTGTATCATGTTGGGCCACCAGTAATATCTGCGGACTAAATCAACGGTTTTAGAGATGCCCGGATGACCCGATATGGGAGTATCATGGCATAGTTGAATTACTTGTGTTGTAAGGTTTGGTGGTATATATAGAAGATTCTCCTTATAATAGAACCCTTCATCATCCTTACGGAGTCCCGGAGGTCGATCCTTTTCATTTAGGTTTAAGTTGTCCTTGAGTCTTTGTCGTAGAGCTACAGTAGCGATAATTTTTTCGGGTGGAATGACCCATGAAGGAAATTCTGCCCCTGGATGGGGTTCATTCAGACGAGATAGCGCGTCTGCTTTTCCGTTTTTTGAGCCTGGTCTGTATGTGATTTGGAAATCTAACCGGTCGAAGAAAAAACTCCACCTTACTTGGCGAGAGGATAATGTCTTACCGGTCTTTAGATATTGGAGGTTGCGGTGGTCTGAGTATATAGTGATTGGGTGTTTCGAACCTTCCAATATATGTCTCCAATTTTCCAACGCGTTTTTTATTGCCAGAAGTTCCTTTTCCCCTATGGGGTAGTTGACCTCGGCCGGATTGAGTGTCCGGGAGAAAAATCCCACCGGGTGTAGGGGTGTCATTAATGATGAGCGTTGAGATAAGACAGCTCCTACAGCATTTTGGGATGCATCCACTTCGAGGACGTACAAGTTGTTAGGGTCAGGTATGGTGAGAATGGGAGCGGATGTGAACCTATCCTTCAGTAGTTGGAATGCTTCCTGAGCTTCTTCATTCCATAAGAACCTCGTGTTAATGCTTGTAAGTCTGGTAAGCGGTTTTGTAGTCGCAGAATAATTCTTGATGAATTTCCTATAAAAATTAGCGAACCCCAAAAACCTTTGAAGTGCCTTCCTGGACTTTGGAGTGGACCAATTTTGTATACATTCAATCTTTGTCTGGTCCATCAGAATCCCTTCGGGGGAGATGATGTAACCCAAGAACGGTAAAGTGGTCGTTTCAAATACGCATTTCTCCAATTTTGCGTACAGGCAATGGGCTCTCAAACGTGCTAGTACCCAACGCACATGTCTTCTATGGTCTTGGATGTTGTCTGAATATACCAGTATGTCATCCAGATAGACAATGACACAAACATCCAGTAGATCTCGAAAAATGTCATTTATGAAATTTTGGAATGTTGCAGGTGCATTGCACAGTCCGAACGGCATCACTTGGTACTCAAAGAGACCATAGCGGGTGCGAAAAGCGGTCTTCCACTCGTCTCCTTTTCTGATCCTTATCAAGTTATAAGCTCCTCTAAGGTCCAGTTTGGTATAGACAGTGGCAGTGCTGAGGCGTTCAATCAGTTCGTTAATGAGAGGCAGTGGGTACCTGTTCTTTACCGTCACTTTATTTAGGGCTCTATAGTCGATGATAGGACGGAGGCTGGAATCCTTGTTCCGAACAAAAAACATTCCCGATCCTGCGGGTGATGTAGAGGGCCTAATGAACCCCTTTTTCAGGTTTTCCTCTAGATACTGTTTGAGGTGGTCTAGCTCCGGTTTCGCCAATGGGTAGATCCTCCCCGTGGGTATTTCACTCCCTGGAAGTAGGTCTATGGGACAGTCGTATATCCTGTGAGGTGGAAGCATCTCCGCATTCTTTGAGCTGAACACGTCGGCGAAGTCCTGGTAGTGGTCTGGTACCTGGGTGCCCCCAACCAGTAATATGGAGTTTGTAGGATAACAGGTCTCCTGGCAATACCCCGAATCTAACCCTACCCTCCCTTGGTCCCATAGTAGTGTTGGTCTATGTAATTTTAACCATGGTAGTCCTAGTATGATAGGAAATAAAGGGGAGGGTATAATATCAAAGGACATGAATTCGGTGTGGTTGTTTTCACACGTCACCATTATAGGTAGGGTTTGGTTCTGAACTGGGCCTGAGGCCGAGGTAGTGCCGTCAATAAAACTCCCAGACATCGGGGAATTCTTTTTGATCATTGGAATTTTATTTCGCTTAATCAGCAGCGTATCGATAAAATTCCCGCAGGATCCTGTATCCACCATTGCGTCAACGGTAAGTCGATTTTGGTCCCACTGTAGAGTAAGAGAGGTGTATAAGTAACCCGGGGTTCTGATCAGGGGAACTACGATTTTACATAGGGAGTCTCGCTTACCTTCGGACTTCTTCCGTATTACCGGGCAATCTTCTACCCTATGGCCTTCGGAAGAGCAATATAGGCAGAGATTCAGTTTGCGTCTTCTGGTTTTCTCTCTCTCTGTTAGAGGGCCCCTGAGGGCACCTATCTCCATGTTTTCTTCAGAGGGGTGCATCTGGGTTTGTCTACTGGGAGGTACATATCCATAGGACTGCTCTACTCTGCGTTCACGTAGACGCCTGTCGAGGATGGTGACCCGTCGCATTAGATCATCGAGAGTGAGGGGCATGTCTCCTCTTGCCAATTCGTCCTTCAGTGCTTCGGAAAGGCCGAGACGAAACTGGTTTCTGAGACTGAGATCGTTCCACTCCGTCTCCCGAGCCCACCGCGTATTCAGCAATAAAGTCCTCAACAGGCCGTCTGCCTTGTTTTATGCTTCTAATGGCACATTCCGCCGTCAGCTGCTTGCTGTGGTCTTCATACAAGAGGGCCATGATTGTAAGAAATTGGTGGTAGTTGTCTAAGACGGGGTCCTCCCTCTCCAAGTAGGTATTTGCCCACGCTCTGGGCTCCCCCCTAAGGAAGGAGATCATTGTGAGGACTTTTATCCGGTCTGTAGGGTAAGTCCTAGGACGAAGCTCAAACATTAATTTGGAAGCATTAATGAAATCTCGGAACTGTTTGCGATCCCCTGAGAATAATTCCGGCGGACTGACCTTTGGCTCGGGCCCCTCCCTTGGGGGGTTTGTGTTCTGTGCGACAAGGTCTCGCAATGTCTGGTTCTCGAGTTGCAGGTTCAGAACATCCTCTGAGAGGTTCTCAACCCTCTGTGAGAGGGTGACCATGTGTCTTGCTAACTCCGCTGGATCCATTAGGGTTCCACTAATATGTAATGCACCGAGCTGGTTTGCGAGGATCTCAACTGCGGAGGCGTTTTGCATTAACCAGTACACGAAACCCAGAAAGAGAGTGAGGGTATTAGATCAGGTTCAGTGGTGGATTCCCAGGCGGCTCTCTCAATCAATTATGCGGAGAGTTAGGGATCCTAACATCATACACCTGTTCCCTACTCTGAGTCTATTATTAACAACCATATAATATACCTTCTACGGGTGGATGCAGTAATCATTTGGTGTAGACAGACAGTTATACGGTCCTTAACACTTGTTTTGCATGACACACACCTCACTTGCGATAACTTTAAGCAGAACAGGGTGCATTGGTAATCATTGGTCATTCAACAGGAAATGACAGTCCAGAATACATTCAGTCATTGAAAAGACTGATACTTGCGATTTGGTGGGTTCTTGAGAATTGTCCTGGATTGCCAGCGAGGTTAGTGGTGTCAGCAATGTGGGTCCAGGAGGTTGTGGTTCGGATCCATTGCCTATGGAAGGAAAGCTTCCGTAGGAGCATACACGGGGTACACTCCAAATTAGTGGAACGCCGTGCATAGCTCCCTCGGCGCTTATATCGGGTTGCTCTGCTTTGTGGGAGGAGCCCCTGACGTCATCGCGCACGTTTGCGTTCCAGCCTGGAACGCAAACGCCGCTGTGATGTTCGGAGCTGGCGCTGCGTTCCAGATGGAACGCAACCAGCCGATCCCTTACAACAAGTAGCACATCTTGCGTTTCTGGCCTTGATCTTAGCTTTTGCCCCCTATAAGAGGAGCGACTATGCATTAGGCAAGTATAAGGCAGACAGAAAGAAACAGTTTGTTTCTTATCCCCCGCAGGGTAACTCACTGTTGGAGTGGCCGAGGGGGGGTCCGCCGATTCCATGAGGCTTGCCGGGGTATCTGGAGCAGACATCTCCTGGAGCTGACAAGACTTCAAAGTGGAGGCAAGGAAGATTCGAATGTGCCGCTCTTTACATGCCGAGTGGTGTTTGACATCACTGGTATGCGCGCGCACGCGCTCTCCACTGCAGCCTAGCTCCACCCCCACCCGGAAATGCCATAGCGCCGGACCTGCGGCAGGTAGGTGTCACGACTGTGACTGATCTAGACAGGTCTGGGAGGAGAAGGTCGCAGCGACTTGCTACTCGCGATAGCTTGTGAGTTTGCTCCGTGGTTCAGGGTATGTCATCCGGGTTTTGCTTTGTGAACCTTTTTGTCCTGACTGGGAGTTTGTAGGCATCCTTCTCAGGTGAGTCCTGTCTGCCACTCCTAGCTACTATATTAGTTTCAGTTTCACTTGCAGTCATTGCCAGATATAGTCCTTACTTCCAGTGCTATTCTGACCTTTGAAGGAGATCGTTTGACGGTGTTGCTGTGGAGCTCTTGTCCGGCATGGACTGTCGTGTTTGGGATTGCCTTCTCTGCTCGTGACTGGATAAGTCTATCTCTGCTGTTGATTGTTTGTTTGTTGCTGTCTTCCCCTGTTGTTCTCCTAGACGTGAGTGATGGTGACTAGTGCTCCCATCGGACTTTCCCCAGTCTAATCTTGTTAGGGTGACTGAGGGTTTAGGCATACTGCTCGCCACACGGGTTCAAACCCCGTCTAGGGTATAAGGGCAGACAGGTGCCAGCTTAAGGTTAGTCAGGGGTGACCATTCTATTTCCCATCCGTAGATAAGGGTCCCCCTTCCCCTCCGTCTGGTGCGACACGACTGCTGCTGGGATAGCGGTCGTGACAGTAGGGATGCCGGCGTGCCGTGCTCATAGCGGTCTGCTTCCACACTGGAGGGAATAGAGACCCCGGGATATGGAGGGGAAACAGGTGCTACTGCAGTATCCCAGGGGGTCAGTAGAGCAGCTTTAGGTATGCGGGGGGTCGTAGTGCAGGGCAACCCACTAAACTGGGATTCACTGTCATCTTCAATCCGGGTCAATACTGGAACAGGCAGTTAATAAATGTCGTGACGCCAGTGCCAATTGAACGGTGACACACTGTGTAGTGATAGGTGGAATAATGGAGCAGTCCAGATATTCATATAACAGGTCAACTTTACTGGATGAAGTTATAATAGAATGAACAGCCAGTGCATACAGTTCCAGAGTTATTCCACACTTTACCATACAGTTAACAGTAGTGGTTCAGGCTTTTACTTACAAAAAGACTAACTTCAAGACAGGCCTCCTAGGATCAGGGGTTCCCTCTTATGCTATTTGCAGCAATACCCTCAAGGTCCAGACACCTAAATCCTGGTGATAACCCTTGAGCAAGGACTTGGTAGAGGTCTTCTTCCCTCCTGATGGCCGGCTCTATCTTTGGAGTACCTCAGGTCTAATTAACCTGGAAAACTGGGTGGGAATGACCTTCCACACCAGTAGTGCAATCTCTGCACTCTTGACGGAGCCCTGAATCTCTCAGAACTGACTCTAGAAACTTCTAACTCCCTAGGCTAGGCCCTAGCCTATTTATACTGAACTGGGGGCTCCCTCTGCTGGCTGGAATAAGGATTGCCTGCAACAGGCCTAACTCTCTTAAAGGGAGATACACGTTATGATATAGCAGTGTCGGGTAACCTACCCGTATGCTGCACACCCCCAGACTTTAACGTGAGTAAGGCCTCGTACTCACACACACCTTCCTGAACCGGCATAACATGGTACCTAACTGAAGCATTACATTATAAACATGATAAATAATTATTTCACACAGAAAATATAACATTTGTAACTCAATGAACAAATGACGCAAGGGAAAGGGGCGTCTTCTTACTTCTTAGACACGGCCGCTGACCTGGCACAGCGGACTTAAGGTGAACCAGGTTAGTCCATTTTTCTTGGTTGCAGGATAATAAAGGAACTACACAGGGGTTTCCTGCGGGTGTATAACAGGCAAGGGCTCACGTGGAGGAGTCCATTCTTGCGCACAAATGTCAAGCAAGCTATTTCCAGTAGCAACTGCTCGGGAGGAGACACCACCAGCATAGTCAAAGTCCCCTAAACGGACTGGCGGACGTCCCCTGTTCATCCGGGTGGACCTTCTCAACACAGGGGTCTCCTCTTCCCTTAGCATCGAGGTAGAAGAGAGAGGAGCAACAGGAGGGTCTCCATCAGTGAGACCCTGGTCAGGAACAACAGGAACAACAGGATCCTCTATAAGGGGAACTGGATCCAGGGCAGCTTGAGCCGGCTCTTCTGGAGGTGAAGATACAGTAGGTGCCGGAGCGGGCACCAACAAGTTCAACCATGGTGTCAGAAGCCAATGCATGGGATCAGAGTCATACCTCAGATTACTGACAGCCTGCATAGGATCCTCGGGCTGTATTGATGGCTCTGATACAGGTGATTCAGATCTAGAACTCTCAACACTGGGTTCTTGTGTCAGACAGAGCTTTAACCGGTTCCTGTGCACAATTTGGGATCCCCTGCCTTCCCGGGTGATCTCATAAGTGTGGGTCCCAACATTTGGGATTGCAGTGACAACATAGGGACTCTGCTCCCATTTACTGTCCAGTTTACTTGTACGGCGGTTATTTTTCAACCACACCACAGCCCCTATTGTCAAGGGTTCTGCATGGGCTGCTTGATCATAGTCTCTCTGCTGTCGGTCTCTAGCATAATCCATACGTTCCTGAACAATGGCTTTGGCTGTATTCAATCGCCTTTGATGCTCAGCAACCCAGTCGGTGTTAGGTAATGGGTTAATGCAATCAGGCACGTGTATGTCCAATGAGTGATCAGCAGGCAATGTCCCTTGGCGCCCAAACATCAAATAAAAAGGGGTATACCCCGTGGAACAATGGATGGTATGGTTGTACGTGTACATGAGCTGTGGCAACAGACTGGGCCAATCTCCTCTAGTTTCAGGAGGCACGGCCCTCAGCATCTCTATCAAGGTCTGATTCATTTTTTCACATAATCCATTACCTTGAGGATGGTAGGCCGTTGTCCGGATCTTCTTACAGTTGTGTAAGCGGCACAGTTCATGGAACAGATGGGACTCAAAAGCAGGTCCTTGATCAGTGAGGATCTTTTCTGGACATCCGTAAGGCAGGAGGAAGTGTTTCCAGAACAGTTCGGCTGTAGTCTTGGCCGTCTGGTCTCTCACAGGCACCGCTACAACAAACTTAGTGAAATGGTCAATAATAGTCATGGCATAAGCATATCCTGAGCGACTAGGCTCCAGTTTCACATGGTCGATGGCGACAAGTTCAAGAGGACGGGTACTTACAATGGGTCTCAGTGGTGCCCTCTGATCATGGTGCTCACTTCGTTTTAAGGCACAGGCTACACACTCCCGACACCACTTCTCAATGTCTTCTCTCATGCCCACCCAATAGAACCGCTGGCGGATATTAGCCTCAGTCTTTTGAACCCCAAAATGACCGGATTGATTGTGGTACATCTCCAACACCATACCTGCATCTCGTCGGGGTATGAGAATCTGGTGCACTCTTTCGTTGGATACTGGGTCTAGGCTTCTCCGTAGCAATAGGCCTTTTTGTATGAAGAGCTGATGGCGCTGTCTCCACAGTTTGATGAGCTCTGGATCTGCACTCTTACGCCTAATCCTCTCAGGGGCTCTGCCACTAGTAATAAAGTCCATCAACTCACCCAGCACTCTACTTTCAGACTGTAGTTTCACCCACCTTTCCTCTTTGGGCTCAGGCCTACTGGAGGGTGAAGGGGCTGCGGCTCTGTCATGGGTAGCTCGAGCCTGATCCTGTTGAGCAAATTTGTTATAGAAGGCCGGCATCTCTACATCTTCCCAAGCATCCCGCCCATCATCAGAAGCTGTCTCTGTGGGAAGCCTGGATAAAGCATCAGCATTATCATTAGTACGTCCAGCACGATATTTTACAGAGAAATCATAGTTGGCGAGGCGAGAGGCCCATCTCTGCTCCAAGGCCCCCAATTTAGCTGTATTTAGATGCGCCAGAGGGTTATTGTCAGTGAATGCAATGAACGGGGTGGCGGCTAGATAATCTTTGAATTTCTCCGTCACTGCCCACACTAATGCCAGGAACTCTAGTTTGAAGGAACTATAATTCTGGTCATTTTTCTCAGCTCCTTTCAGGGAGCGGCTTGCATAAGCTATCACTCTTTCTTTTCCCTCTTGGATCTGGGCTAACACAGCTCCCAGGCCTCGCTTGCTAGCATCGGTATAAAGATGGAATGGTTTGCTGTAGTCTGGATAACCTAACACAGGAGGCTCGGTCAGTTTCTTTTTTAACAATTGGAACGCTATCTCTCTTTCCTCATTCCACTCAATGGGCACAGGAGTTCTAGGACTTTTCTTGGGTTGCCCCCTCAAGAGTTCCTGGATAGGATCAGCTATTTGAGCAAAATGGGGGATAAAACGTCTATAGTAGCCTGCAAAGCCAAGGAAACTCCTCACCTCTTTGACGGTAGTGGGGACCGGCCAATTACGGACAGCCGCTAACTTATCCGGGTCAGGTTGCACACCCTCTTCGCTTACCACATGCCCCAGGTATTTTACTGCAGGTTTGAGCAAGTGACACTTGGATGGTTTTACTTTCAAGCCATATTTGATAAGGATTTCAAATACTTCTGCTAAATGTTTCAGATGGTCCTCATATGTTTTTGAGCATACAATGACATCATCTAGATACAGCAGCACCGTCTCAAAGTTTTTGTGGCCCAAACACCGCTCCATTAGTCTCTGGAAAGTCCCTGGGGCATTACATAGCCCGAACGGCATACAATTGAATTCGAACAGGCCCATGGGAGTGGTGAAAGCAGTCTTTTCCCTATCTGCAGGGGCCATAGGTACTTGCCAGTAGCCACTGGTCAAGTCCAATGTGGAGAAATAAACGGAGGAGCCCAAAGCAGTTAGTGACTCCTCAATGCGGGGCAGTGGGTATGCATCTTTGTGGGTTATTTGGTTAATTTTCCTATAATCCACACAGAAACGGATACCACCATCCTTTTTCTTTACAAGGACCAGGGGTGCAGCCCACGGGCTACGGCTGTCCCGGATTACATTAGAGTCTTTCATCTCTTGGATCATTTCTTTTACAGTCTGATAGGAAGTAGGCGGTAAGGGTCTGTATCTCTCCTTAATAGGAGGATGAGAGCCAGTAGGTATGGTGTGTTGTATGGCACTAACCTCTCCATAATCAGTAGCATGCTTACTGAAGGCCTGGTGGTGCTCTTTGACAAGCTGTAGGATCCCTTCTTGTTGATGTTGGGGGGTAGTCTCATCCCCGACATGGAGCTCTTCCCACCAGGGCACTTGTGGCTGGGTCACCGGCGGACGTCCGCTGACTGCAGCTGGCGGCTTTTCTGTCACTGGAAGACGAATAATGTCTTGGAAGGACACCTGGGACAGCTAGGCAACAGGGCAATGCTTAGTAAGCGCAACAGGATGATCACTCAGGTTAATCAGACGGACAGGTACTTTACCTTGGGAGACGTTCACCAGGCACTTGGCAGCTCTCACATAAGGGTAGTTCTCCATCTGGATTGGTTCCACCAGGGCTGGATAATCTTGGCCTTGGACTCCCAGGATAGCACGACACCATAAAAGAGTTTGAGAATTAGGAGGCAAAGTTACAGGCTTAATATCACGGATCCTGGCAGTACAAATTTCTCCTTTCCCATTAGCAAACCTCTGCTGAGCACTTAACACAGTAATAGTCTTCTGAATCACCCTCTTGGATGCAGAGGAAGCAGTGGGCAAAGTCTGGTGTAATACGGCAAGTATTTCAGAATAACAGTTTTTGAAGACATTGGTGCCTAGAATGACAGGATGTCCTCCTCTGTCGCCGGCCTGTACTTGTCATGGTCTTACCTGCTTGCTGCTCTCCTTCGTTTGACATGTGCTGGCGGCCATCTTGGTTTCTGGGTTTCTTGTAGCCTTCCACCCTGTGGCTCCTCCTTCCCCTGGGAGGAGCTGGATGCCTAGCTCATATATATAGGAGGTCTGTGGCTTCAGTTCCTTGCTTGGTCCTCTTGTGTTCACATGCTTCTAAGACTGCTGCTGCTTCTGGTTCCTGATCCTGGCTTCGTCTGACTACCCTGCTGGTTCCTGATCCTGGCTTCGTCTGACTACCCTGCTGGTTCCTGATCCTGGCTTCGTCTGACTACCCTGCTGGTTCCTGATCCTGGCTTCGTCTGACTACCCTTCTGGTTCCTGACCTCTGGCTTCGCAAAGACTCTGCTCGGTTTCACCATCCATTTGGACTTTTGCTTTACAGCTTTATTTTCAATAAAGCCTTCTTATTTTCACTTATCTCTTGTTGTACGTCTGGTTCATGGTTCCGTGACATTAGGACCAAGCCATGAATTCTGACGGTACAGGGCCATCCTCGCTACCCACGCTGGTTGCCAGACTTGATCAGCAGGATCACCTGTTGGGTCGGTTCGCTGTGGCGTTGCAAACCCTGCTTGAACGCACGGCTCATTTTGCTCCCGTTGCCGATGGGTCGGTTGTCGCTCCTGGGCTCGCTCCTACTGCCGCTCCGGTTGTTGCGCCAGAGTCTACCCCGACACCTGTTGTTGCGCCTGCGGTGTTTCGGGGTATGACCGGTTCTGCCCCTCTTCCACAGCGCTTTGGGGGAGAGCCAACTCAGTGCCGAGGTTTCCTTAACCAGGTGGGCATTTATTTCGAGTTGCTGCCACATGCCTTTCCTACTGAGAGATCAAAGGTGGGCTTCTTGATCTCGCTGCTCTCGGACAAGGCCTTGGCCTGGGCCAGCCCTTTATGGGAGAACAACAATCCGGTGGTTGCCGAGTTTTCCGGTTTTGTTGCTTCTCTTCGGAAGGTATTCGATGTGCCGGCTCGTGCTGCCTCTGCTGCGAAGCTCCTTATGTCCATCAGACAGGGTTCACGATCCGTAGCTGAATACGCCATTGAGTTTCGTACCCTGGCAGCAGAGGTGGGCTGGAATAATGAGGCTCTGGTCGCTGCTTTCTCTCATGGTCTCTCGGATGCCTTGAAGGATGAGGTTGCAGCTAAGGACCTACCAGTTGAGCTCGAGTCTCTTATTTCTTTTCTGATTTTGATTGACACCAGACTCAGGGAGAGACCTTCCTTTAAGGAGAACCTGCGGAGGTCTTCTAACAGATTGGTGCCTACGTTTGCTGTCCCACCCGTGCCTCCCTCTCCTCCCACGCCTCCTGGGGATGACTTGTCTGGGGGTGAACCCATGCAGCTGGGGTTTGCTCGCCTGTCCGAGGGGGAGAGGGCACTCCGGAGACGCGAGGGCCGATGCATGTACTGTGGTCTCGGTGGGCATTTTCGGTTGGCATGTCCGAACCGTCCGGGAAACGCTCGTACCCTGAGATCCTGTCGGGGGCAGATCTTGGGTGGAGTCTCCTCGTCCCCGGTTTCCCGTGTTGACAAACCACTGATCACTGTTGTCCTCTCCTGGGTCGGGGGCTCGGTGACGACCCAGGCGTTGGTGGACTCTGGTGCTGGTGGTTTGTTCATTGATAGTGTGTTCGCTGCCGCCAATTCCATTCCTCTGCAGGCTCGAGGTTCCCCACTGGCTCTTGAGGCGATAGACGGCAGACCCCTTCTGCCGCCACACGTGGCTCATGAGACCCTTCCAGTGGGGATAGCCATTGGTGCCGTTCACAGAGAGTCGGTCTGCCTCCAGGTTATTTCGTCTCCACACTACTCGGTGGTCTTGGGGTACCCCTGGCTCCAGAAGCATAATCCGACTTTCGATTGGAGATCGGTCGAGATCCTCTCGTGGTCACCGCAGTGTGGGGCTAGTTGCATCCATGGGTCTGTCAAGTTGCTGTGTACTTCCTCGGACTCTCTGTTGCCTCCTGAATACGAGGAGTACCGGGATGTATTCGATAAGGTGCGCACGGTTGCCCTACCTCCGCACCGCCCATACGATTGTGCCATAGAGTTACAATCTGGTGCCGTTCCTCCTCGTGGCAAAGTCTATCCACTGTCGGTAGCGGAGAATGAGGCCATGGAGGAGTACGTGAGGGAGGCGCTTTCACGCGGACACATTCGCAAATCTTCGTCCCCGGCAGGGGCTGGATTTTTCTTTGTGAAAAAGAGGGGCGGTGAGTTGAGGCCTTGCATCGATTACAGGGGTCTCAATCGCATCACGATCAAGAACGCTTACCCGATACCCTTGATTTCCGAGCTGTTCGATCGCCTTAAAGGGGGCACGGTCTTTACCAAACTCGACCTGAGGGCGGCATATAACCTGGTAAGGATCAAGGCGGGCGATGAGTGGAAGACAGCGTTTAACACCAGGACCGGTCATTACGAATCCTTGGTTATGCCCTTTGGGTTGTGCAATGCGCCCGCAGTTTTTCAGGAATTCATCAACGATGTTTTCCGTGACCTGTTGCAGCAGTGTGTGGTAGTCTATTTTGATGACATCTTGGTATATTCTGAATCCATGGAGGCCCACATTCTGGATGTCAGACGAGTGTTGCAACGATTACGAGAGAACAAGCTGTTTGGTAAGCTTGAGAAATGCGAATTTCACCGATCCCAGGTAACCTTCTTAGGTTACATCATTTCCGCTGAGGGGTTCTCCATGGATCCTGAGAAGGTTTCGGCTGTCTTACAGTGGCCCCAGCCCAGTGGTCTTCGTTCCCTGCAGCGCTCTTTGGGCTTCGCCAATTATTATCGGAAGTTCATCAGGGACTTTTCCATGCTGGCCAAGCCTCTCACGGATCTGACCAGGAAGGGCAGTAATTCCCAGGTCTGGCCGCTCGAGGCCATCCGAGCTTTTGAGGCCCTAAAGTCCGCCTTTGTGTCGGCTCCGATTCTGTCGCATCCCAACCCTGGGTTGCCCTTTGTCCTCGAGGTGGACGCGTCTGAGACGGGAGTAGGCGCCCTTCTGTCTCAGCGTAGAACACCAGAGGGTCCTCTGCTTCCTTGTGGGTTTTACTCCCGGAAACTGTCTTCCGCGGAGTGCAACTATCAGATTGGTGACAGGGAGTTATTGGCCATCGTGCAGGCCCTTAAAGAATGGAGGCACTTGCTCGAGGGTTCGGTGGTTCCGGTTCTCATCCTGACGGACCACAAGAATCTGACCTACCTTTCTGAGGCCAAGAGATTGACACCACGTCAGGCCAGATGGGCTCTGTTCTTGTCTCGTTTTAATTACGTGGTCTCCTACCTACCCGGTTCCAAGAACATCAGGGCGGATGCCTTATCACGGCAGTACTCCGAGCTGTCCAGGGAGGAGTCGATTCCGACTTCGGTCATACCTCCGAATCAGATCCTGGCCGCCATTCGCACCAGCCTGACCTCTCCCCTGGGTGAGCAGATTTTGGCGGCTCAATCTGGTGCTCCCTCTGGGAGACCCAACGGCAGATGTTTTGTGCCTGAGGAGTTGCGCATTCGGTTGTTGCGAACCTACCATAACTCCAAGACCGCGGGGCATCCTGGAAAGAATCAGCTGTCCTGGGCTGTTTCACGTCTGTTCTGGTGGCCTTCCCTACGTTCCGACATCGCCGCATATGTAGCGGCATGCTCCGTTTGTGCCCAGAGTAAGTCCCCTCGGCACCTTCCGTTGGGCCTTCTGCAACCCATAGCCACCGGGGAGGGCTCATGGTCACACCTGGGGATGGATTTCATTGTGGACCTCCCTGCATCCCGAGGCCATACGGTCATTCTCATGATTGTGGATCGGTTTTCCAAAATGTGCCACTGTGTTCCTCTCAAGAAGTTACCCTCTGCACAAGAGTTGGCCACGATTTTTGCCAGGGAGGTCTTCCGGTTGCACGGTTTGCCTAAGGAGATTGTGTCGGATCGGGGGAGTCAGTTTGTGTCCAGGTTCTGGCGCGCCTTTTGCTCCCAGTTGGGGATTCATCTCTCCTTCTCCTCGGCCTACCACCCTCAGTCCAATGGGGCCGCAGAACGATCCAATCAGGCCTTGGAGCAATTCCTTCGTTGCTATGTCTCCGATCACCAAGACAATTGGGTTGACCTCCTGCCTTGGGCTGAGTTTGCCAGGAACACGGCGGTGAACTCTTCCTCTGGGACGTCTCCCTTCATGGCCAATTATGGGTTCCAACCTGCCGTGTTACCGGAGGTATTCTCTCCCCAGGATATTCCGGCTGTGGAGGATCACCTTTCCGTCCTACGTGCTTCTTGAGTACAGATCCAGAAGTCCCTTGAGGTCTCTGCGCAGCGCCAGAGACTCCAGGCTGATCGCAGACGAGCGCCTGCTCCTTCCTACCAGGTCAGAGACCGTGTATGGTTGTCCACCCGCAACCTCAACTTCGAGTGCCCACTCCCAAGCTGGCGCCTCGCTTTGTTGGTCCCTTCCGAGTGCTTCGCAGGGTAAACCCGGTAGCCTATGCCCTTGCGCTTCCTCCTGGCATGCGGATCTCCAACGTGTTTCATGTCTCCCTGTTGAAGCCACTGGTGTGTAATCGTTTCACTTCCTCGGTTCCTCGGCCTCGTCCGGTCCAAGTGGGCAATCGTGAGGAATATGAGGTGAGCAATATCCTGGACTCACGCCTGGTCCGCGGTCGGTTGCAGTTTTTGGTCCATTGGCGTGGTTATGGTCCAGAGGAGCGTTCCTGGGTTCCCTCCGCAGATGTCCATGCTCCTGCCTTGTTCCGAGCCTTCCACGCACTCTTCCCTCAGAAACCGTTTTGTGCTCCGCGGAGGAGGGGCCCTTGAGGGGGAGGTACTGTCATGGTCTTACCTGCTTGCTGCTCTCCTTCGTTTGACATGTGCTGGCGGCCATCTTGGTTTCTGGGTTTCTTGTAGCCTTCCACCCTGTGGCTCCTCCTTCCCCTGGGAGGAGCTGGATGCCTAGCTCATATATATAGGAGGTCTGTGGCTTCAGTTCCTTGCTTGGTCCTCTTGTGTTCACATGCTTCTAAGACTGCTGCTGCTTCTGGTTCCTGATCCTGGCTTCGTCTGACTACCCTGCTGGTTCCTGATCCTGGCTTCGTCTGACTACCCTGCTGGTTCCTGATCCTGGCTTCGTCTGACTACCTTGCTGGTTCCTGATCCTGGCTTCATCTGACTACCCTTCTGGTTCCTGACCTCTGGCTTCGCAAAGACTCTGCTCGGTTTCACCATCCGTTTGGACTTTTGCTTTACAGCTTTATTTTCAATAAAGCCTTCTTATTTTCACTTATCTCTTGTTGTACGTCTGGTTCATGGTTCCGTGACAGTACTACTATCACCCCCTGTTGAGGCAAGGTTACTTCTCCCACCTGCAGGGTGGGTTCCCAGTATCCATGAATCTTTACCGGTTTGCCATTGCTGGCGATAATCTCTACCCAGGATTCAGGCGGCTGGGTTAACTGGTTGGTGTCCCAGAACTTTTCAAATGCGGGCAGCTGAATGGTAGTGACCTGGGACCCAGTATCTAATAGGGCTTCAAAGGGGACCCCGTTGATCTCTATATTGATTTTAGGATGGGATCCTACATACTGGGGCATCCAACTTGGATCCTTTGGACCTAATGTTCTACCTCCCGAGGGGTGGTCCTCAGCCTCGAGGGTAGCCCGTTTAACTGCCAGCACGTGGATTCTGTGTGTCCCAACTTTTTACAGTATTTACACACGGGCCGCTTGCGATCTTTGGAACGATCTCTATTACGCCTCCCAGGATCCCTGGGGTGAGTCTCTTGGTATGGAGGTGGGAACGGCCTAGGAGGTGACAGGAACTCTTCCTCTGACATTATGGGTTTTTCCCATTCCTCTATCTTTCTGCACACTCTCTCTAGACTTTTAGTGAGGTGATTTACCTGTTCTGTCAGCATGGCAATAGTATCGGTAGCTGAAGCTTGAACAGCTTGACCGGCCTCAGCTTGGTTAGTGATAAGCGGTTTTGGCCTGCAGGCTGATGACTCAGGTGGGGAGCTCAACTCCGTAGATACTGCTGACCCCAGAATTTTTATAGCCAGTTCTTTAAAGTCCAAAAAGGTACTGTTAGGGTGCTGGGCGGACAGCATCTTTAATTGGGTCCTTATTTGCTCACTAGACACCCCGGTGATAAATTGTTCCCTCAGGGTCTGGTCCTGATTATTAGCCTCCTTGGGATCTATCTGGATTACAGCCCCTAAAGCCTCCTAAAGTGATAGGGCATAGTCACGGAGGGACTCACCGGACCTCTGTTTCTTGCCAAAGAAGTGCATCTTTATCTCTGAGGCAGTCCTTGTTTCAAAAGTGGCCCTTAGGCGGGTGAATATCTGCTCTAGAGTACTCCGTTCAGCAGCTGGCCAGGATAATACCTCCCTGCGGGCAGCTCCCTCCAGCTGTGCTAGCAGGATTTCCATTTGCTGGTCGGCATTTATGGGGTACAGTTTGAATAATGCCAGCAACTTTTCTTTAAAGTCTCTTAGGGTATGAGTCTCTCCATTATAGCGGGGAAACCATGGGGCCCCAAAATAGTAAGGCATGGTAAAGGGCATCATGCTGGGGGCTATAGAATGATTAGGAGCCGCAAGCTCTCCCGGGGCCGGCTGCTCGGGAACTCCCGGTTCTGACATGTTAGCTTATTACGATGTGGCCGCTGGCGACTAAAGGGGCCGGAACAATCCCCTTCCCTCCGGTTACAAGTCCTTACCGGTATCGCCGGGCTTGCGCAGGCCAAATCTCGAGAGACTCCGGACGTCCTGAGTACGCGGTGACGTAGAAGAAGCAGGGCCGCGGCGGTGCGATGATGAAGAGGGGCGGGATCCTCTGTGTCTTCGAAGGGCTCCGCCCACGAAGGTCCTCAGCAGCGCGGGAAACTTTACTCCAGGCGGCCGGTGGCCATCTTGGTCACCATTCCCTGACAGCAAGCAGGGTTGTTGACAAGTGAATAAATTGTAATCCACAACCACGATTTTCGTTTCCTGGGGGTAGCGCAACACAGCACAGCGCCTCCGATTCCTCCCAGGCACAATTGTAATCCACCGACTTGGGAATAAAGGGTACAGTCCTTGCAATACGGTGGTGAAATAGTTAAAGCACACAGTTCACACTTCTCTGCACTCCAGAAGCATGCGTATCCTGTTCGTGACGCCAAAAAGAGCGATGCAGTATCCCAGGGGGTCAGTAGAGCAGCTTTAGGTATGCGGGGGGTCGTAGTGCAGGGCAACCCACTAACCTGGGATTCACTGTCGTCTTCAATCCGGGTCAATACTGGAACAGGCAGTTAATAAATGTTGTGACGCCAGTGCCAATTGAACGGTGACACACCGTGTAGTGATAGGTGGAATAATGGAGCAGTCCAGATATTCATATAACAGGTCAACTTTACTGGATGAAGTTATAATAGGATGAACAGCCAGTGCATACAGTTCCAGAGTTATTCCACACTTTACCATACAGTTAACAGTAGTGGTTCAGGCTTTTACTTACAAAAAGACTAACTTCAAGACAGGCCTCCTAGGATCAGGGGTTCCCTCTTATGCTATTTGCAGCAATACCCTCAAGGTCCAGACACCTAAATCCTGGTGATAACCCTTGAGCAAGGACTTGGTAGAGGTCTTCTTCCCTCCTGATGGCCGGCTCTATCTTTGGAGTACCTCAGGTCTAATTAACCTGGAAAACTGGGTGGGAATGACCTTCCACACCAGTAGTGCAATCTCTGCACTCTTGACGGAGCCCTGAATCTCTCAGAACTGACTCTAGAAACTTCTAACTCCCTAGGCTAGGCCCTAGCCTATTTATACTGAACTGGGGGCTCCCTCTGCTGGCTGGAATAAGGATTGCCTGCAACAGGCCTAACTCTCTTAAAGGGAGATACACGTTATGATATAGCAGTGTCGGGTAACTTACCCGTATGCTGCACTACACCTCTGCCCAGCATTGGAATATACCGCAGGAGGGTGGAGGGAGATAGGAAACTATACCGCACAATACAGGTACCTAACAATTGTTTTCATAAAGTGATACCGCCCACCGGAGGTGCTCTGTGTAGGTGCTCCATAGGGACAGGAAAACACTGAGGGTGAGAGTGGGTGGTGACCTTTCAAACTCTGTGTTCTTGCCCCTATAGAGGACAAAGGTCATCTCTCTCTATGGTAGCCGTCATGGTGGATGATAAGGAAATACTGCTTTGGAACACTGGGGTTAAAAAAAAACTCTGTTTCATATAGTGCACATCTGTGATTATAGGTGCATAAGTGAGTGTTAAATTTAGGCCAGAAATACGGCTTTAATATACTGGGGCATACTGGGTGAAAAAAAACCCTCTGTTTCATATAGTGCACATCTGTGATTATAGGTGCATAAGTGAGTGTTACTGTCAGAAACCACCCTGATATAGTTTACTTTGCCCTCAAGCTTGCCCTCAGTCAAGATGGTGGATTATGTGTTTCCTGGTTGCCATCTCACTTCCTGTTCCTGTTCCTTTTTAAACTGGCCAGACTTTCCTGTCTTTGCTAGAGTATTGTGTTTGGCTTTTTAGTCCGCAATCCTCTTGCTGGAACTCACTCCTCCGTGTGTTCTGTGCCCTAGCGGTTCTCCCTGCTACCTCCTGTTGCCGACCCGGACTGTCCTTGGACCTTTGTACCTGCTTGCCGCCTGACCTGACCTTCTGCTCGTCTACCTTTCCTGCCAGCTTGCCGCCTGCCCTGACTTCTGCTAATCCTGACCTCGGTTCTCGTCTACAGACTCTGCCTCATCTGTGCGGGGCACAACAATGTGGGTTCTGCTACATCCGTACTATATATACTCTGCTCCCAAGTCCTGGCCATCGGATTCCAGTTCTGTTGCACCAGTATCGTGACAGTTACATTTAGGCCAGAAATACGGCTTTGGCATACTGGGGCATACTGGGTGAAAAAAAACCCTCTGTTTTATATAGTGCACATCTAGGATTATCGCTGCATAAGTGACTGTTCAATTTAGGCCAGAAATACGGCTTTCTCAAACTGGGGCATACTGGGATGAAAAAAAAAACTCTGTTTCATATAGTGCACATCTGCGATTATAGGTGCATAAGTGAGTGTTACATTTAGGCCAGAAATACGGCTTTGGCATACTGGGTGAAAAAAACACCCCTCTGTTTCATATAGTGCACATCTAGGATTATAGGTGCATAAGTGAGTGTTACATTTAGGCCAGAAATACGGCTTTAATATAGTGGGGCATACTGGGTGAAAAAAAAACCCTCTGTTTCATATAGTGCACATCTGTGATTATAGGTGCATAAGGGACTGTTCATTTTAGGCCAGAAATACGTCTTTCGCATACCGGGGTGAAAAAAAACCCTCTGTTTCATATACTGCACATCTGTGATTATAGGTGCATAAGTTACTGTGACATTTAGGCCAGAAATACAGCTTTCTCATACTGGGGCATACTGGGGTGAAAAAAAACACCTCTGTTTCATATAGTGCACATCTGTGATTATAGGTGCATAAGTGAGTGTTACATTTAAGCCAAAAATACGGCTTTAATATACTGGGGCATACTGGGTGAAAAAAAAACCTCTGTTTCATATAGTGCACATCTGTGATTATAGGTGCATAAGTGAATGTTACATTTAGGCCAGAAATACGATTTTGGCATACTGGGGCATACTGGGTGAAAAAAAAAACTCTGTCACGGGTAAGGAAGGTAGAGAGGAAGTGCACCCCCTAAACTGCCACCCTCAACCCTGTCCCTGCCTACTTGCACCACCCACCCTAGGTGACAGGGCGCAACTGGGCGACGGTCCCTGACCTACGTAAGTGTAGAGCAGAGCGAACAGAGAAAGAGAGGAAGAGACAGCCAAGGCAGAAGGCGGTACACAAGACTAAGGCAAACGGATAGACAGGGAGGTAGATAAGACAACAGTACCCAGTGATGGGAAAAGCAATGGCGGGTCAAATAGCCGAGGTCAGTCCGGGAGGTCACGTCAATACAAGGGATTAGGCAAGAGACGAAATCCGAGAACGAGCCGAGGTCAAATCCGAGAGATAGCGTAGGTACCAAGGGAGCGGGCAAAGCGAGGTCAAGTAGGAAGCAATAATAATAGTACAGTCGTGGCCAAAAGTTTTGAGAATGACACAAATATTAGTTTTCACAAAGTTTGATGCTAAACTGCTTTTAGATCTTTGTTTCAGTTGTTTCTGTGATGTAGTGAAATATAATTACACGCACTTCATACGTTTCAAAGGCTTTTATCGACAATTACATGACATTTATGCAAAGAGTCAGTGTTTGCAGTGTTGGCCCTTCTTTTTCAGGACCTCTGCAATTCGACTGGGCATGCTCTCAATCAACTTCTGGGCCAATTCCTGACTGATAGCAACCCATTCTTTCATAATCACTTCTTGGAGTTTGTCAGAATTAGTGGGTTTTTGTTTGTCCACCCGCCTCTTGAGGATTGACCACAAGTTCTCAATGGGATTAAGATCTGGGGAGTTTCCAGGCCATGGACCCAAAATGTCAACGTTTTGGTCCCCGAGCCACTTAGTTATCACTTTTGCCTTATGGCACGGTGCTCCATCGTGCTGGAAAATGCATTGTTCTTCACCAAACTGTTGTTGGATTGTTGGAAGAAGTTGGTGTTGGAGGGTGTTTTGGTACCATTCTTTATTCATGGCTGTGTTTTTGGGCAAATTTGTGAGTGAGCCCACTCCCTTGGATGAGAAGCAACCCCACACATGAATGGTCTCACAATGCTTTACTGTTGGTATGACACAGGACTTGTTGATCACGAATATTCGAATTTAGAATTTTTATCGCGAATATAGGTACTTCGAAAATTCGCGAAAATTTTGAATATAGTTATATATATTCAAAATTTAGAATATTCGAATTTGTTCCGATTTTTCCTTCGATTTTTCTTTTTTTTTTTTTTTATCAGTACACATGATCCCTCACTGCTTCTATCTTGTGGGCCAATAAGAAGGCTGCAATATACTTGACTTTAGGAGTAGTAGTGTTTGCGAATTTTGCTCTATATTCGTTTTTTTTGAATATTCGCTATATTGCTATATATTCTTGTTTTAGAATATTACGAATATTCGAAAAAACAAAGTTATAGCAATATAGAGAATATTCGAAAAAAATCGAATAGAGCAATTTAGCTAATATAGTGATATAATCTTCTTTGTCTAATAGTTGTAAGTTGAAAAATTCGCTATAAAAAATTTGAAACCGAAAATTCGAATTACGAAAATTCGCATATTACACAATCATTACCTTTCTGATTTTTTGAGTAAAAAAAAATTGCAAATTTTCAAATTTTCGACGAATATTCTACAAAATATTCGCGAAATATCGAGAATTCGAATATGACCCCTGCCGCTCATCACTAACAGGACTGATGGTAGCGCTCACCTTTTCTTCTCCGGACAAGCCTTTTTCCAGATGCCCCAAACAATCGGAAAGAGGCTTCATCGGAGAATATGACTTTGCCCCAGTCCTCAGCAGTCCATTCACCAAACTTTCTGCAGAAGATCAATCTGTCCCTGATGTTTTTTTGGAGAAAAGTGGCTTCTTTGCTGCCCTTCTTGACACCAGGCCATCTTCCAAAAGTCTTCGCCTCACTGTGCGTGCAGATGCGCTCACACCTGCCTGCTGCCATTCCTGAGCAAGCTCTGCACTGGTGGCACTCCGATCCAGCAGCTGAATCCTCTTTAGGAGACGATCCTGGCGCTTGCTGGACTTTCTTGGACGCCCTGAAGCCTTCTTAACAAGAATAGAACCTCTTTCCTTGAAGTTCTTGATGATCCTATAAATTGTTGATTGAGGTGCAATCTTAGTAGCCACAATATCCTTGCCTGTGAAGCAATTTTTATGCAACGCAATGATGGCTGCACGCGTTTCTTTGCAGGTCACCATGGTTAACAATGGAAGAACAATGATTTCAAGCAACACCCTCCTTTTAACATGTCAAGTCTACCATTTTAACCCAATCAGCCTGACATAATGATCTCCAGCCTTGTGCTCGTCAACATTCTCACCTGAGTTAACAAGACGATTACTGAAATGATCTTAGCAGGTCCTTCAATGACAGCAATGAAATGCAGTGGAAAGTTTTTTTTGGGATTAAGTTAATTTTCATGGCAAAGAAGGACTATGCAATTCATCTGATCACTCTTCATAACATTCTGGAGTATATGCAAATTGCTATTATAAAAACTTAAGCAGCAACTTTTCCAATTTCCAATATTTATGTAATTCTCAAAACTTTTGGCCACGACTGTACACACAGCCCTAGAGATGAAAATCACAGGTAACCTGTAGCCAGCAGACCGCCTGTATTTATAATGGGGAGTGAGGGTCATGTGAGCTCTGCGCTCAAGGCAGACCTAGGAGCAGGGAGCCTCCCAGCTAACAAAGCCGCCCTGGGAACGAGGCCAAACAGATCCTCGCTCCTGAAGCTAAGCAGTAGGTCTGCGGCTGATGGGAGACCAAGTGCGCCTTTGGGGCTCCGTTAGAGTACCCCCCCCTTTTTACGAGGGGCCACCGGACCCAATCATTGTGGACGAGGTTTCTCAGGGTGTTCCCTGTGAAACTTAGCAATTAACCTGGAAGCATACATCCTGGACACAGGTACCCAGGACCTCTCCTCGGGTCCAAAACCTTTCCAGTGGACCAGGTATTGAAAGGAGTTTCTAACCTTTCTAACATCCATGATTCTAGAGATGACGAATTCTTCTTGATCTTCAATCTCCACAGGTGGGGGAGGTTTTTTAGAAGGAACCACTGGCGACACATCATGTATACGAAGGGAGTCGGGTAGTTTTACTCTAAAAGCCACCGGGTTAATAACCTCAATAATATTATATGGTCCTCTGAAACACGGAGAGAATTTTCGAGAACAATGTTTCAAAACAAGATTCTTAGTCGACAACCATACTTTATCGCCGCATACAAAATTTACTCCCTTGGAACGTTTCTTATTGGCATGTCTACGCTAAAACTCCTGGGCCTTTTTCAGGTTCGCTTGAACCTGTGCCCAGACTGTGCACAGTCTAGAGGTGAAAGCATCTGCTTGTGGGTTGAGTGAGAACGCGGAGGAATTAGAGCTAAAATGAGAATGAAAACCACCATTACAAATAAAAGGAGATACTCCTGTGGACGAATTAACCCGATTGTTGATGGCAAACTCTGCCAACGGGAGATATCTCACCCATAAAAGCTGATTGTGCGATACATAACACCTCAGGAAAAGTTCCACTGCCTGATTTAACCGTTCCATCTGCCCATTAGTCTCTGAATGGAAAGCAGACAAAAAGGATAAAGAGATGTCACATCTTTGACAAAAAGCTCTCCAGAATCCGGAAACAAACTGAACGCCCCTATCAGAGACAATATTTTCAGGGACACCATGCAGGCGTACCACATGTTCAATAAACAAGGATGCTAAGGTTTTTTCGCATCAGGGTGCTTACTTAAAGGAACAAAATGCACCATCTTGCTAAAACGGTCAACCACTACCCAAACCACTGACTTCCCCTTGGAGGGGGGCAGGTCAGAAATAAAATCCATGGAAATGTGTGACCATGGTTTGCAGGGAATGGGTAGTGGTTGTAGTTCACCAGCGGGATGTGTTCTTGGGGTCTTAGATCTGGCACATACCTCACAAGCCAAAACATAAGATCGTACATCCTTAGACAAAGTAGGCCACCAGAAGGACCTCGGCAGCAATTCCCTAGTGGCAGCGATGCCTGGATGACCATGAAAATGCTCGCGAACGAACAACTTATCTGAAGGAGTTTGTGGAGGAGCAAGTTGCTGAGCTCATTGAATTTCAGAGGAAAGATCCGAGGATATCGCTGCCACAAAGATGCTTGCCGGTAAGATGGGTTCAAGAGAAGCGTCAGGAGGTTGGATGGCATTAAAACTCCGGGACAAGGCATCTGCTTTAATATTTTTACTTCCTGGCCTGAAAGTAACAGAGAAGTTAAAAGGAGTAAAAAATAGAGCCCACCTAGCCTACCTAGGATTAAGGCATTTAGCTGCCTCAAGAAACACTAAATTCTTATGATCAGTGAGGACCGTAATACAGTGTTTAGCCCCTTCTAAAAAAATGAATAGTAAAAGTAAAGAATAGGCAGGCACTCTATATCTGGTTTTTATAGGGTATTTATTTATTTATTGTTGATAATTACAAAGGTTATAATTATTAAAAAATTATTATTAAATAATTGTTAAAAGGTTATTACGACGGTTGTTTTCTTATTTTAAAAAAATGTGAATTAGGGGGATAAAGTGTGATTGGTGACGGTAGGTATCCGAACTACAGTTTGTTTAAAAGTATTAGTTCATGGGAAAAAGGGCATGGAGGTTGTGTGTGGTGCTGGAAAAAATGGGATGGTGGTGGAGGGGGTAGTGGTGGTAGTATTAGGTAAAATACGTAAGGATAGGTATAGGTATATTCGATGAAAAAAAAATATATATAATGAAAAAAATAATATAATCGATGAAAAAAAGTAAATGTAGCCTGAACCTTACTGGGATACATTTTAAATTAATGTGGAGTAAGAATGTACCCAAGATAGGGAATCTCTTGAACTCCAAACACACATTTCTCCAATTTAACGGACAGATGATTCTCCCTGAGGATTCTAAGAACAGATCTGATGTGAGATACATGGGTATTCCAGTCAGGTGAAAAGACAAGAATATCATCAAGATAAACAATCATAACTTTGCCGATAAGTTCTCTAAAAATGTCATTCATAAAGTTCTGAAACACAGCTGGGGCATTACATAGACCGAATGGCATAACAAGATACTCAAAGTGTCCCTCTGGGGTATTAAAGGCCGTTTTTCATTCATCACCTTCCTTAATACAAATCAAGTTATAATCCCCCCTCAAATCGAGTTTAGAAAACCAAGAAGCACCCAAGATCTGGTTAAATAAATCCAGAATCAACGGGATGGAATATTGATTCCTAATAGTAATTTTATTCAAGTTTATATAATCAATACAGGGTCTGAGACCACCGTCCTTCTTAACAAAAAAGAACCCAGCTCCGAAGGGGGGGGGGGGGGGGTGGAGGGCCTAATATGTCCCTTCTTAAGACTCCTGGATGTAGTCTCTCATGGCAGTGCATTGAGGACCAGAGAGATTGTAAATGCATCCCTTAGGAAACTTGGACTCGGGAACTAACTCAATAACACAGTCATAAGGCCTATGGGAGGGAGAGTGTCGGTCTCAGCAGTGGAAAAAAACATCATGAAAATCAGCAATAAAGTGAGGAATGGCATCAAAAGAAACTCCAGCTTGAACTACAGTTAAGCAAGAACTACAGTTGGAACCAAATCTCTCTTACTCGCCCGAACTCCAGTTTATGACCGGATTATGTTGGTGAAGCCAGGGCATGCCAAGAACTACTTGTACCGGAAGATTCTCTAAAATGAAAAAAGAGCATTTCTCAGAGTGGCAGACCCCTACTGACAGGGTAATCTCGGGAGTACAGAGTTTTATCGTGCCCCCCAGGAGGGGAGTAGAGTCGATAGCAACCACCTGGACCAGGGTGGACAATTTTAGTATTGGTATCCCTACCCGTTCAACAAATTTGAGATCAACAAAACTAAATACTGACCCACAATCCACAAAAGCACTTCCTGACCCCTTTAAGACCCCAAAGGAAATTGAGACAGGCAGCAATAGTTTGCTTCTTAGCACCTCTGGGAATACCTTGTCCTTGGATCCCTCTGACTTGGACGATCTTCCGGAAGGAGGAGCTTTGGGACATTGACGAACCCAGTGGTCGGAATCGCCACAATAAAAGCAAGAGCTGCGACGACGGTGTAGTTCTCTTCGCGTCATCCCGAGCTGCATCTTGGGTTCGGTAGGAGAAGTCTCAGGTTTGAGAAGGGGATGAGGAGAAAACAAATGCGCCCACTCTCTCTCTCTAATCCGTCTGTCTAATCTGATGGCTAAGGTCATGGTCTCCTCTAAAGAGTCAGGACTGGGGTAGCAGACCAGCATATCCTTTAACCTCTGTCAACCCTGCTCTAAATTGGCATTTGAGTGCAGGTTCGTTCCAGCCCGAGGGAACGCACCACTTGTGGCACTGGGTGCAATAATCTTCCACGGGTCGCTCTCCCTGGGTAAGGGCCTTTAGATTAGATTCAGCCACAGATGCCCGGTCAGGCTCATCGTAAAGGACCCCTAGTGCCTGGAAAAAGAGGTCGACAGAATTGAGACAAGGGGAGTCAGACGGCAAAGAAAAGGCCCACTCCTGGGGGTCCCCTTGAAGCAAAGAGATGATTATCCCAACCCTTTGTGGGTCAGGGCCCGAGGAGTGAGGTCGTAGTCGGGGAAATAAAGTCTGCAGCTCTCCCTGAAAGCAAAAAAATTCCGGCGGTCACCCGAGAACCGGTCAGGTAATTTAATATGCGTTTCTACCTGAATGGCGGCGAGAGCAAGAATGGGGGGTGTCTGGGCGGTCTCCTGTACAGCCCAGACACCCCCCAATTCTTGAATAATTTGGGCAAGACCCTGCACATGCTCGGTGAGACTCTGTAGAGGGTCCATGTTAATTTGAGGCCTGTGATTCTGTCACGGTAAGGAAGGTAGAGAGGAAGTGCACCCCCTAAACTGCCACCCTCAACCCTGTCCCTGCCTACTTGCACCACCCGCCCTAGGTGACGGGGTGCAACTGGGTGACGGTCCCTGACCTACGTAAGTGTAGAGCAGAGCGAACAGAGAAAGAGAGGAACAGACAGCCAAGGCAGAAGGCGGTACACAAGACTAAGGCAAACGGATAGACAGGGAGGTAGATAAGACATACCCAGTGATGGGAAAGGCAATGGCGGATCAACTAGCTGAGGTCGGTCCGGGAGGTCAAGTCAATACAAGGGATGAGGCAGGAGACGAAATCCGAGAGATAGCGTAGGTACCAAGGGAGCAGGCAAAGCGAGGTCAGGAAACAAACAAGGTCAATACCAGAGGTCAAGTAGGAAGCAATAATAATAGTACACACAGCCCTAGAGACGAAAATCACAGGCAACCTGTAGCCAGCAGGCTGCCTGAATTTATAGTGGGGAGTGAGGGTCATGTGATGTGGCCACAGTCACATGACCGACAGACAGAAAAGTCGAGCACCGAGTGATCAGCTGTCACGGCTGAGGATGGGGGAAACCCTCAGCCGTGCGATGCCAGAAGATATTTGGTTGCTGCTCGACCAGGACGACAGAATTAGGGAGCAGGTCACCTCCTATCGCATCCCTAATCTGACCCTGACTCCTAGCTGTATGAGCCGACCCTGATGGTAGGAGGGCTCATACTCTGGAACCTTGGAGTCCCTACTAGCCCTCAGGGTGGCCCTGAACTAGGAGCTGGGTAAGACGACCTGTTCCTTCTGGATACGGAGGAACAGGGGTCTCACTGGCCAAGCTGCAAGGAAGGGAAAACACATACAGAAATATGGATATGGCAGGTGAACAACACTAGTTCCAAACCTACCTGCCACAGACTTGCTGACTGGAACTCATGCACCAGTATTGCTGTCCACACAAACACCAAGGAGACAGCACACCATAAAACACACAGGAAACCAGGACATCAATAGCTGTAATAAAACACAGAAAGGATAACACATCAACTTGACATCATACATTGGTTTTATGACCACAAGGGTGGCCCTCACTGGAAGATGGTAAATAACCAGGAGGATGACTCCAGCAAACCATGGCTGAAGTACCCCTCAGAGTCTGGCATCCAGCAGGAGCTAAATAGCCCCAAGTGGCCACACCCACACACACACCCAGTGTTCACACACTAAGAAGGGAGTTAACCCTTCCTACACCAGGCAAGGGAAAAAGCCACTTAAAGGGGAAGTGAACAATCAACTATTACACTGCAGCTGTTACCGCAGGCAACGACATGCGTGGCAACCATGTCCTGGGAAAGAGCCAGAAGGCCGAGACACTGCCACCACATGTACACAAGACCACACATTCCCACGGGCAGCCACAGGTGATGAAAAGTGTCACAATACACACATATATAAACCTCGTGCACACCAGACATAGAAAGTGCACACCATACAAACAAAAGGCACACCTACAAAGACAGGTTGCCAGGTGTAACCGCATGCACTTGACAGCAAGCTGCCTAGCAACAGCTCAGGCTGCTATACTGCCAAGTACAAACATGTTGCCAGTGGCAACCACATGTGAGGCAACATACCAGCAGCCCTCACCATGTGGTTGACAACAGACCGCAGGCAACTGCATGCGGGTCCAGGAGTCGCGACCATGACCATGGTCGTGACATCAGCTCGGCACCCAAGGCAGACCTAGGAGCCTCCCAGCTAACAAAGGGAAGAAGGCCAAACACAGATCCTCGCTCCCAAAGCTAAGCAGCAGGTCTGCGGCTGATGGGAGACCGAGTGGGCCTTTGGCGCCCCGTTACACCCTCTGTTTCATATAGTGCACATCTAGGATTATTGCTGCATAAGTGACTGTTCAATTTGGGCCAGAAATACGGCATTCTCATACTGGGGCGAAAAAAACCCCTCTGTTTCATATAGTGCACATCTAGGATTATCGCTGCATAAGTGACTGTTCAATTTAGGCCAGAAATACGGCTTTCTCGTACTGGGGCATACTGGGGTGAAAAAAAAAACCTCTGATATACTGCACATCTTGGATTAGAGGTGCATAAGTTACTGTGAAATTTAGGGCACAAATACCGCTGTGATATAGAGTTTTAAATTTTTTTTTTAGTGCAATACCCTACATCAGGGTTTTTATTGGCGGAAAATTATTTTTAACAGACTCAACCACTTTTTACTTTGCTTGGTGAACGCTAACTATGAGGGAAACATCTAATAAGGGAGGCGGTCATGGTCGTGGTGGTGGTGTTGGTGGAGCCTCTGGTGCAGGGAGTGGACGTGGCCGTTCTACCACAGCTACACGTCCTACTGAACCTACTACCTCAGGTCCCAGTAGCCGCCAGAATCTACAGCGATATTTGGTCGGGCCTAATGCCGTTCTAAGGATGGTAAGGCCTGAGCAAGTACAGGCGCTAGTCGATTGGGTGGCCAACAGTGGATCCAGCACGTTCACATTATCTCCCACCCAGTCTTCTGCAGAAAGCGCACAGGTGGTGCCTGAAACCCATGCCCATCAGTCTGTCACATCACCCCCGTGCAAGTCATGCAGCAGTCTCTTATGCTGTTTGAAGACTTTGCTGGCAGGGTTTCCCAAGGGCATCCACCTAGCCCTTCCCCAGGGCTGGAAGACATAGAATGCACTGATGCACAACCACTTATGTTTCCTGATGAGGACATGGGAATACCACCTCAGCACGTCTCTGATGATGACAAAACACAGGTGCCAACTGCTGCGTCTTTCTGCAGTGTGCAGACCGAAAAAGGAGGTCAGGGAGGAAGACTGGGTGGACGACGATGCAGGGGATAATGAGGTCCTAGACCCCACATGAAATGAAGGTCGTGCCACAGACTTTCAGAGTTCGGAGGAAGAGGCAGTGGTGAGACCAAGCCAACAGCGTAGCAAAAGCGGGAGCAGGGTGCAAAAGCAGAGCAGCCGTCGCCAAAACAGTTCGCCTGCTACTGGCCACCGTCCCCAGGGACCGAGCACACCAAAGGCAGCTTCAAGGAGTTCCCTGGCATGGCACTTCTTCACACAATGTGCTGATGACAACGCCCGAGTGGTTTGCACGCTGTGCCATCAGAGCCTGAGGCGAGGCATTAACGTTCTGAACCTTAGCACAACCTGCATGACCAGGCATCTACATTCGAGACACAGGCTGCAGTGGAGTAAGCACCTTCAAAACCAAGAAAGGGCTCAGGCCCCTCCTGCTCCCTCTTCTGCTGCTGCCTAGGCCTCTTCCTCCACCTCTGGAGGAACAGGAGGATGTGGCACGGAGGATGTGGCACCAACACCACCACCTCAGTCACCAAGCATCTCCACCATGTCACACGGAAGCGTTCTGTTCTCTATCTCACAAACCTTTGATAGAAAGCGTAAATTCCCACCTAGCCACCCTTGATCCCTGGCCCTGAATGCCAGCATTTCTAAACTACTGGCCTTTGAAATGCTGTCATTCAGGCTGGTGGAGACTGACAGCTTCAAACAGCTCATGTCGCTTGCTGTCCCACAGTACATCGTTCCCAGTCGCCACTACTTCTCCAGGAGAGCCGTGCCCTCCCTGCACAGCCAAGCATCGGATAAAATCAAGTGTGCACTGCACAACGCCATTTGTGGCAAGGTCCACCTAACCACAGATAAGTGGACCAGTAAGCACAGCCAGGGACGCTATATCTCCCTAACTGCACACTGGGTAAATGTAGTGGCGGCTGGGCCCCAGGCGGAGAGCTGTTTGGCACACGTCCTTCCGCCGCCAAGGATCGCAGGGCATCATTCTTTGCCTCCTCTTCCTACTCGGCTTCCTCCTCCTCTTCTACCAAATCCTCCTCTGGTCAGCAACAGACCTTCACCACCAACTTCAGCACAGCCAGGGGTAAACGTCAGCAGGCCGTTCTGAAACTGATGTGTTTGGGGGACAGGCCCCACACCGCGCAGGAGTTTTGGCGGGGCATAGAACAACAGACCGACGAGTAGTTGCTGCCAGTGAGCCTCAAGCCCGGCCTGGTGGTGTGCGATAATGGGCGAAATCTCGTTGCAGCTCTGGGACTAGCCGGTTTGACGCACATCCCTTGCCTGGCGCATGTGCTAAATTTGGTGGTGCAGAAATTCATTCACAACTACCCAGACATGTCAGAGCTGCTGCATAAAGTGCGGGCCGTCTGTGCGCGCTTCCGGCGTTCTCATCCTGCCGCCGCTCGGCTGTCTGCTCTACAGCGTAACTTCGGCCATCCCGCTCACCGCCTCATATGCGACGTGCCCACCAGGTGGAACTCCACTTTGCACATGCTGGAGAGACTGTGCGAGCAGCAGCAGGCCATAGTGTAGTTTCAGCTGCAGCATGCACGAGTGAGTCTTACTGCGGAACAGCACCACTTCACCACCAATGACTGGGCCTCCATGCGAGACCTGTGTGCCCTGTTGCGCTGTTTCGAGTACTCCACCAACATGGCCAGTGGCAATGACGCCGTTATCAGCGTTACAATACCACTTCTATGTCTCATTGAGAAAACACTTAGGGCGATGATGGAAGAGGATGTGGCCCAGGACGAGGAGGAGGAGGAGGAAGAGGGGTTATCTCTATCACTTTCAGGCCAGTCTTTTAGAAGTGGCTCAGAGGGAGGTTTTTTGCAACAGCAGAGGCCAGGTATAAATTTGGCCAGCCAGGGCCCACTACTGGAGGACGAGGAGGATGAGGAGGAGGATGAAGTATGTTCACAGCGGGGTGGCACCCAACGCAGCTCGGGCCCATCACTGGTGCGTGGCTGGGGGGATACGGAGGATGCAGACGATACGCCTCCCACAGAGGACAGCTTGTCCTTACCTCTGGGCAGCCTGGCACACATGAGCGACTACATGCTGCAGTGCCTGCGCAACGACAGCAGAGTTGCCCACATTTTAACGTGTGCTGACTATTGGGTGGCAACCCAGCTTTATCCCCGTTACAAAGACAATGTGCTGTTCTTAAATCCCTCACTGGAGCGTGATCGGAAGATGCTTGACTACAGGCGCACGCTGGTAGACCCGCTCCTGAGAGCATTCCCGACTGACGCCGGGGGACAAGTGGAAGCACAAGGCGAAGGCAGGGGAGGAGGAAGAGGTCACCAATGCAGCTGTGTCAGCGCCAGCACCTCAGAAGGCAGGGTTAGCATGGCCGACATGTGGAAAAGCTTTGTCACCTCGCCGCAACAACCGGCCCCAACTGCTGATATCAAGCGTGTTAGCAGGAGGCAGCATTTGAACAACATGGTGGAACAGTAACTGTTCATACGCCTACACATACTGACTGATGGTTCTGCCCCATTCAACTTCTGGGTCTCCAAATTGTCCACATGGCCAGAGATTGCCCTGTATGCCTTGGAGGTGCTGGCCTGCCCTGCAGCCAGTGTACTCTCTGAACGTGTATTTAGCATGGCAGGAGGCATCATTACAGACAGCCGCAGCCACCTGTCCACAGCCAACGTGGACAAGCTCACGTTCATTAAAATGAACCAGGCCTGGATCCCACAAGACTTGTCTGTACCTTGTGCAGAATAGACAGTTCTAACAGCCTCAACCATCCATCCTTGTACTCAAGTGCACTTATTCCTTTTTTCTTTTTATATGTCCCAATATTTTGGGGATACCCCTATGTAAAAATGCAAAATAACACACATCTGTGTTGGCTACCTATTCCTCCTTTGCCACCTCTTCCACCTAGACTGCCACGTGAGCCTACACCGCCACATACACCCATTCACCGCCTCCTCAACCTCTTCCTCCTACGTCATTCCAATTTTTTTTTTTAGGGTCTTTTATGTTTTTTTTAATTCATTTCCCTATCCACATTTGTTTGCAGAGCATTTGCCGTTCTCTTAAGCACATTTTTCTGCCTTTTGCAGCCCTCTAGCTCTTTCCAGGGCTATTTTAGAGCCATTTGAGTGGCCAAAAGTTCGGGTCCCTATTGACTTCAATGGGGTTCGGGTTTGGGTTCAAGTTCGGGTCAAGTTCGGGTCCCGAATCCGAACTTTTTTTTCAAGTTCGGCCGAACCTGCCGAACCCGAACATCCAGGTGTCCGCTTAACTCTAGTCATGTGATGTATCACATGCTGATGACGTCACAGGGTCACATGATCAGAGCTTGGCCATTTGATATATCACATGACTGCAGTGTTTCAAAGGTCCTTGATCCCTGCACTGAGCTACAGCATTATATTTCTAACATTTGAAAAAAGAACAGCTTAACCATAATTTAATAAAAACCATCTCATTGGAATAAATATGGATGTGTTTCTCTTATGGGTGGCATCATTTTATTTTAATATTTAATTATATCAGTCATATCTACCATTATATTATAGTAGTATATAGTGTGTAATATAGGTCATGTGATACATCACATGACCAAGCTCTGATCATGTGACCATGTGATGTCATCAGCCGGCGGCTATTTCAAAGCGCCCGATATGACTGATCGATGCTCTGTAATGTTGCAGATGCTGGGAGGCCATTGGATGCTGCATGCTGACAGAAAACACCGCTTTAAAGGTAAACTGGCCCAGAAACAATATCATTGCTAATGCATTATGGCAGACATCCCAACCTGCAAAACCTCATTTCAGGGAGGTGCACTTCTCATTTCAGGGAGGTTTTCTTTTTTTTTCTTTCACTAACTTTTTATTACATTTTCCAAACATATGCAGTATCTGCACACTTTGCTCTATGGTGTGGAGGGCTGGGCTCATTACCCTGCCCCAAATTATCATATTTATGTATATGATTAAAGGGATTCTGTCACCACCTATAAGCCCTATATGTCCAGGGTAGCATTCTGATTTCTAAGGTGGCCTTATAAAAGCTATTTGTGGCTTTATTCTGCGGAAAAAACAGGCTTTACTAACCTGTCAATCATTGAATTAAGGTGCCCAAGCAGGGGAGGTCTGTGGATGCATGGTGCCCGGCCGCACGCATCGCCGTTCGTGCCCAGCGCCGCCTTCTATTCCTCAGTGCCGCCTCTCCCTCCCTCCCCCTCCTCCCGCTTTGAGATCCCGCACGTGAGCACAGGCTCAGCCTGATGCGTCGTTGCGGACTGCTGGCATCAGCTTCTTCTTGCACTGTGCGCACGCGCCGAGAAGGGGACACTGCTACAGGTTGCCGGAAAGGTTTACTGCGAGTAAACTAGAGATGGGAAGTTTGGATCTTTCACATGAATCGGTTAATTTGAATCAGTTCATTCAAATGAACCGATTCATGAATCGAATCTTCGGTTCATTTGCTGAGCTGACAAGAAGCAAGTGAACCGAAGCTTAGGTTGCGCAATGCACATGCGCGGATGCTTGGATTCACTTGCTGACTCGCTGAGTCGGCTCTTGGTCTGAGTCAGGAAGTTTATTCTTTAAAACCCTGTGTGTAATTATCTACCCCACTGTAGGAAAAAAACAAGCATCCAGGGGGGGGTGAATTTAACACTGGGGTAAATAATATAATTAAAATGGAGGGTTAAATGTGTAAATGTATTTAAAAAAAATACATCTCTCTCAATAGTTCTAGAGCTACTGAATGAGACAGAAGAAGGGATGCCTTTAACATATATATCTCCTTGAGAAGCCAATTTGACCCTATAGGGTTAATTCAACCTGTAATCTAAACTCTGTCCTGTCACTTCTCTTATCTCTCTGCTCTGCTATCAGTAAACCTTTCCGGGATATATTGTTTCACATGTGGGTGTCAGGGAGCCGCTATCTAATAGCGGGAGACTCCTTGAACCTCCTGGAGACTTGAGATCCCTGTTATGGACCAAAGCCTCTGCCCCTGCATTAGTGATTTTACTTAGCTGGGATGACTCTTTGGCAAATAAGAGAAAATACATCTTAACCTATTTGTCACACACACAGGGGGTGGGGAAGTGACCACTGAGCTCCACCTGCACTCCTGTCTCTGCCTACTTGCCTTGCAAGTCTTAGTGACAAGAGACAACTGGTCGACAAGCCCTTAGCTAGGAAAGTTCAGGGAAGACAAACCACACAAGCAACAGAGTAGTTAATAAGCTGAGTCAAAACCAAGAGAGCAGTAAGGTACCGGAGGAGCAAGCAGAAGATCATCAGGAGAAGCTGAAGTCAGAACCAGGAGTACACGCCCAGACAAAGGGATGAGACTGATGGGAAATCAGAAGCCAAGCAGGAACAACAGACCAGGTAAGTATATCGCAGAAAGGACCTCAATAACAGGCAACCTGTGGCCAGCAGATTGCCTGTTTAAATAGGGCGCTGGTGGAGTCATGTGATGTGGCCAGTGTCACATGACTCCTGAGTTCTAATGCAGCAGAGCGCCGAGTGAGCAGCTCGGCGCTCAGCCCCATTGTGGTTACCATGGGAGCGGGGGCGACGCCGGGCACTCTGATGACGCGAACGCGCCCCGGCCGTCCCCGCTTCCGCACAGAGCGCATTGTGACACTATTGTTCTGATTCTGATATAGACGGCTGTGTCACTGGTTCAGAGTTATCATACATGGACTGGGCCCCGTAGATTTACCATCTAAAAGGTCGGCGGAGACACCACTGAAGTAGATGTTGCAGATGCCGGGAGGCCATCAGACGCCGCACGCTGACAGAAAACACCGCTTTAAAGGTAAACTGGCCCAGAAACAATATAATTGCTAATATATTATGGACCAAAGCCTCTGCCCCTGCATTAGTGATTTTACTCAGCTGGGATGACTCTTTGCTGCTGTATTTTTGGTGCAATAAAGAACACTGAATAAGGAAGCTTTTGGAGTGCCGTGACCTTCTTCCTCTTTACATGGTAATTTTGGGGGTCTCTGAGGCCGAGACCTGACGCCACGAGCACCGCCGCAAAATCTCTTGAGTTTATCCAAGTAAGTGGTGCTGTCCTACCACCTATTTTTTCTGTTTCTTTGGCAAAGAAGAGACAATACATCTTAACCTATTGTTCTGATTCTGATATAGACGGCCGTGTCACTGGTTCAGAGTTATCATACATGGACTGGGCCCCGAAGATTTACCATCTACACTCACCTAAAGAATTATTAGGAACACCTGTTCTATTTCTCATTAATGCAATTATCTAGTCAACCAATCACAAGGCAGTTGCTTCAATGCATTAAGGGGTGTGGTCCTGGTCAAGACAATCTCCTGAACTCCAAACTGAATGTCAGAATGGGAAAGAAAGGTGATTTAAGCAATTTTGAGCGTGGCATGGTTGTTGGTGCCAGACGGGCCGGTCTGAGTATTTCACAATCTGCTCAGTTACTGAGATTTTCATGCACAACCATTTCTAGGGTTTACAAAGAATGGTGTGAAAAGGGAAAAACATCCAGTATGCGGCAGTCCTGTGGGCAAAAATGCCTTGTGGATGCTAGAGGTCAGAGGAGAATGGGCCGACTGATTCAAGCTGATAGAAGAGCAACGTTGACTGAAATAACCACTCGTTACAACCGAGGTATGCAGCAAAGCATTTGTGAAGCCACAACACGCGCAACCTTGAGGCGGATGGGCTACAACAGCAGAAGACCCCAACGGGTACCACTCATCTCCACTACAAATAGGAAAAAGAGGCTACAATTTGCACGAGCTCACCAAAATTGGACTGTTGAAGACTGGAAAAATGTTGCCTGGTCTGATGAGTTTCGATTTCTGTTGAGACATTCAAATGGTAGCGTCCGAATTTGGCGTAAACAGAATGAGAACATGTATCCATCCTCTGATGGCTACTTCCAGCAGGATAATGCACCATGTCACAAAGCTCGAATCATTTCAAATTGGTTTCTTGAACATGACACTGTACTAAAATGGCCCCCACAGTCACCAGATCTCAACCCAATAGAGCATATTTGGGATGTGGTGGAACGGGAGCTTCGTGCCCTGGATGTGCATCCCTCAAATCTCCATCAACTGCAAGATGCTATCCTATCAATATGGGTCAACATTTCTAAGGGATGCTATCAGCACCTTGTTGAATCAATGCCATGTAGAATTAAGGCAGTTCTGAAGGCAAAAGGGGGTCGAACACCGTATTAGTATGGTGTTCCTAATAATTCTTTAGGTGAGTGTAAAAGGTTGGCGGAGACACCACTGAAGTACTATTATGTCCTTCTGATTACTGGACCCCGGCAATTAGTCAGTACTACACATGGCAATACAGACATCTTTCTGCATGTTACAACTCATAAAGCCAACCTTAACCAGGTATCCAATTCCTAAAAAACTGTTGTATGCTCATTTATGGCACCTAAAAGCAAAATAGTGTTTTATTTATATTAAATCATATTACAGGTGGCTGCTACTACATGGAGATATCGGGTATAACGCCCTCATCCGTGATACGCAAGTAGACAAATATTTATCAATGTCATAACTACCAATTGAAATATCATTTAGATACTAAGGCACTATTTATACCCCTGTTTCTGAATGCAATCTGGTCCCCTGATGAACCCGAGTATAGTAAGTGTGAAACGCGTCGGGACAATGGTGTCATCAACTTGGATGGCATCATAATATCTATGAAATAAAGGAATATTTATACCAACAACTCTGGGTGATGTCAAACATTCTGTTTAACTAGAATATGGGATTGTGTGCTATCTGACAACTAATAGTATGTATCTACAAGTATAAGTAGGAGATAGACTAATCATTTCATGATCGGTCTCTAAACTTTCATTACTTTTTATGGTATATATATATATATATATATATATATATATATAATTATTTTTTGTACCTTTAGTCGTTAGCTATTACAATAACGATTAACTAATAAGTTAGTATGCAATAGCTACCAGGGACATCCCGACTCAGGGCCATCCAGGGGCATTCAGGAGGTTCCTGATGTGGGATTGGCCCTATCGGGGCGGCCATTCCATTTATAGGCAGGGCACAAATAGTGAGAAGGTCAGCTATAGGGAGAGAGCCCATAACTATATATTAGGCCCAATCTCTACCATTCCTAGCCCCATAGCTAAGTATCAACCTAATGATATCTTCCATCTTGTTGTGGTTTGTGTTAGAGGGTTTGTAGCTATTTTAGATTGATATAGAAAGTTAAGTTTTATGGGTGGTTACCTGTGACATTGTTAATTGGAATTTGCCACCCCAAACACATGAGACCTGCAGACGGGTTATTGTCTGAACTGTGAAACAGGGAACTAAATTTAGTAAAAACATCTGTTCTTGATCGGAAGATGCGCGACTACCCGCGCACACTGGTAGACGCGCTCCTGATGGCATTCCCACCTGACAGCGGGGGCTCAGTGGAAGCACAAGGCGAAGGCTGAGGAGGAGGAAGAGGTCGCCAATGCAGCTGGGGCACCGCCAGCACCTCAGAAGGCAGGATTAGCATGGCCGAAATTTGGAAAAGTTTTGTCAGCACGCCACAACAACCAGCACCACCAGCTGATATAGAACGTCTTAGCAGGTGGCAGCATTTCAGCAACATGGTGGAGCAGTATGTGTGCACACGCCTACATGTACTGAATGACGGGTCTGCCCCCTTCAACTTCTGGGTCTCCAAATTGGGCACATGGCCTGAGCTTGCCCTTTACGCCTTGGAGGTGCTGGACGGCCCTGCAGCCAGTGTATTGTCTGAACGTTTGTTCAGCAAGGCAGGAGGGGGTTATCACAGACAAGCGCAGCCGCCTGTCCACAGCGGATGTACCAAGCAGGGATCCCACAGGACTTGTCCGTACCTTGTGCAGAATAGACATGTATACAGGCCTCACCCAGCCATTGTTGTACTCTCTTTGTTTTATTTTTATATTTCCCAATGTTTTGGGGTCTACCCAAATTTAAACAAAAAAATTATAAAATAAAATAAAAAAACAAAACAAAAAAAGTGTTGGCTACCTCCTTCACCGTCGCTTCCACCTACACCACCACATCCACTGCCTCCTCAACCTCCTACTCTTAGATCAAGATTATTATATATTTTTTTTTTGTACCATATTTTCCGGCGTATAAGACGACTGGGCGCATAAGACGACCCCCAACTTTTGCATTTAAAATATAGGGTTTGGGCTATACTCGCCGTATAAGACTACCTCTCTTCCGATTTTATTTCAATATGGTAATTTTAATTGAAATGCTTATGACATGCAGGTACTTATATGTTTATGTACTATAGCAGGAAAACTGTCACTACGTCCTCCATACCATCTAATGAATTTGATATGCCACACTTCTTGAAAGACTTGATTACTGTTTCTGCATCAATATCATTCCAGGCTTTTATGACAAAGTTGCACAAAACCTCCAACTGTGGAGCACGCATATTTCCTCCTTTTGTGAATGACTTTTCGCCGCTAACCATCCACTCATTCCACTGTTCTCGAATGCGATCTTTAAACGGCTTGTTTAGGCACACATCCAGTGGCTGTACCAACGATGTCAATCCTGCAGGAATAACTGCCGCATCTTTGTTCATTCTTGCAAGCCTTTGCTTGGTGCTGTGAGTTAAATGAGCCCTGAACATATCCCACACCAGTAGACTACGTTTTTGAATAAGTCCACCTGGTCGCCTGCTCCATACCTTATCAAGCCATAGCTTTACCCCTTCTTCATCCATCCAGCCTTTTTCATTCACATGTACAAAACAACCAACAGGGAACTTCAGTTTCGGCATTGTTTTTCCTTTTTCTAACCATTGGTCTCAGTTTGGCGCCATTAGCTGTGCATGCTAGTACCACTGTAAAACTGGACTTCTCATGTCCTGTTTTAATTAAAATTGTTTTTTTCACCTTTTGATGGACAGTTTTATTTCCAACCATATCAAAATTCATTGGAGTTTCATCCATATTTCCGATACTACTTAACGCATAGCCATGTTTATTGCGCTGTTGTATTACGTATCGATGGAAACTATTTACTTTGGCATCAAGATCTGCAGGTAATTTTTGTGCAATTTTCATCTTCTGCCTCAGTACGATATTATGCCTTTCCAAGAATCTAGTACACCAGGATACAGTGGCCTTAAATCTGTTGCTGTGATCTGGGTTAGATTGGGCCCACTGAAGTGCAAACAAATATTGAAGGCTGCTTGCAGCCTGTAATTGTGGGAGGAGCGCACTCACCCTATTTAAACCCCCTCCTACAAGCAGAAGGGCACCCGGTTCTTGCTTCTGCAGCATCAAGCGCCTGACGTCACTTCCGGTCGCGTCCTTCCGTCGATTTGTCACCCCACATCCCGTTCGTGCTGCCAGCCGCGTCGTTTCCTCGTGAGTATCACCGCTCTTCTGTCCGGTCGGACGCGCCTTGCCACCGGCACCTCGCGTCCCTGTTAAGCCGACCAGAAGTTCCGTCGGGTCCGGGGCTGGCAGCGCAGCGGCTGCCTGGTCTACCCCGCTCTGCCACCACCGCAGCTGCTATCATCCCACAATCATGTGAAGTCCACGTGTTATTGCAGCTGTTCCTTCATTGTAATTCGGGGGTTATTATGGTAGGCCCTCATCCTTCTTGGTTCATTCCTCCTTCATCTCCCCCTGGATGGGGAAATCAGCAGGTGCCCATCGCGGCCGGCGCCCCCTCCCCTCCTACAGGAGCCGGTCCGGTGCGTGCGCCGCTAGTTGGGGGCGGTGCCTCTGGGGGCGGGGGGGGCGGACCGACCAGTCACTTACGTCATACGGGCATAGTTCAGCCAGGGATAGTCACTTATAGCTGCTGGCGGCGGGACCGTGGCGTCCCTGCCATCTTCCTGATGTATTCCCGGTACGGGGGTGCCGGGCGGCAGGACTAGCAGTACAGCAGGCTCCGTTCCTCATATCAATTGCCGGCTGATTCTGACTGTTGGCCTGCTGCCCTGTTAAGCCAGCGCTGCTGGAAATGAAAAATAAATATAAAAAATAAACATTAAAAGGGGAACCTTTGATCCTTTGCAAGGCTGGGCGCCTGACAACAGCGCATTGACTTCAACCCCTGGATGCCTGAGGGCAGTCATTCCTGGAGGTCAGGGGTCTGTTGCCTGGGCCTTGCCGGTGCGGCTGTCCTCAGGTCTCCCGGGGGTCCAGCGCCCCGAATCATTCTGGGTACGCCATTGGTGGTACCGCCAGGTTCACGGGTTTCGATCCGCATGGTGGTCGTCCCCGCGGCCACCAGGTGTCATTGTCCCCTGAATCACTCAGGTTAATATACTCCTCGAGCCACTCTGTGAGTAAGGTCCCCAACCACTCTGTTGCATGTTCTCTGTATCCAGGCGTCATGACCCCTGAACCGTCGGGTCTCCCTGCAACACTCGGGTTGGGTACTCCGGATTCACGCTGGCAATGCATTCCACGCAGGTGTAAGGTCTCCCTGAATCGCTCAGGTGCAATGTCTCCCTGAATCGCTCAGGTACAAGGTCTCCCTAAATCGCTCAGGTGCAATGTCTCCCTGAATCGCTCAGGTGCAATGTCTCCCTGAATCGCTCAGGTGCAATGTCTCCCTAAGTCGCTCGGGTGTTATTTCACTGCATAAGGGACTAGCAGGTCGTGTCCCTCGCCGGGCATTGGTCAAAAACACAGCTTATTTCTTCACGTAAACAGGGCCTCGGCCACCAGAGCTGCAAGCAAGCCACTGTCGTTGCGCCAAAGTTTTCTCCCTGTTCAGGTAAGATCCAGCCACGGGGCTGTTGTTGCACCCTGTCACTGCATTGGGTATTCGTTGTCACGAGCTCCCGTTCATAGGTCTCCGTCTCACTAAAGTCGGTAGCATGATCCGTTTCGTTCCAGGTAAGTAGCGGACACCGCTATTCGGTCAAACCCGTTCCCCTGCAGCTCTTGTTCGGTCACCTGGGGGAGGGGGAAGGAAATCTCATCTGTCACCTTCGTACCTCCTCCATGCAGCTTGAAGATGTCGCAGGCCCCGGAGTCGGATGATAATCTGTCCTTACCCGGGACCTCCGTGTCAGGGCGCGCCAGCAACCCCTCTCTGCGGAGCTGGACCGTTCCAAAGCTTGTGGCAGAGCTCAGACAAAGAGGGATTCACCATCCTGCCACCGCGAGAAAAGCGGAGCTGTACCGTCTCCTAATGACGGCACCATCGGGCTCAAGTGACGAGCCATCTCCCTCGTCGATCCAGCTCTCCCTCCTGCAGTTGCAGGCCACCATCGTCAGTCTGGCGGGTTCGGTTGCGGATATCCAAACTAGGATGGGGGAGTGGGAGTCCCGGCCTCCTCCGGCCCTGCCTTCCCCAGCCCTTCCTGTCTTACCTTCTACGTCCCAGGATTCGGCGCCAGGTACGGTCCGTTCCAGGCCCCAGATTGCCCCCTCGCATTACATTCCAGAAAACCTGAAAAGGGACATCCTGGCGGGGAGGGACGTCAACCTGGCGTCCATTCTCATTGCATCGCAAGACGTATCTGAGAATAAGGTCATTAATTGCGGGGAGGTCTCGGTGGTTCTTCGGGCCAAGGATGCCCGCCTGAACCGAAAACTATCGGTCCCCGAATTTGTCCTGGCATTTAGCCTCTACCGAGATACCATCTGCGGCGTCCAGTCACACAGGCGTGAGGACTGTAACAGGTCACTGACTTAGGATACAAATATGGCGGAACAAACTTCTACGATTACCACAGGTCTTTTTCAGCCAAGGCGGCCGCCGCCCTCGCCCAGTTCCAATTCATCACGGACTAGGCGAACCTGGATATGGAGCTGTTCTGCCGCCATTTTGCCGGGTTGCAGGCCCCCACGTGCTCTGCGTGCCAGTCCATCCAGCACACGGCCGACTGGTGTCCCAATCTCCCCACCCCGGCCCGGGAGGGCTCCCAGCCAGGCCCCTCTGGCACGCAACGGTTCCAAGGTTCCACCGACAAGCTGGGCAGGCCCATTACTTTCTTAGGCCAGAGTCATGTCTGCAACAACTTTAACGCCGGGGGCTGTGGTTTCAATAGTTGTAGAGCCTTGCTTGTGTGCTCCCTCTGCTTCAGGGCTCACCCCCGCTCCAGCTGCCCGAAGAGGCAACGTAAGACTCTATGACTAGCCGACATCAACATCGAGCTCTTGGGCGTCCTGTTGCGAGATCACCCCGATCGCCAGTCAGTAGAGTTCCTTCTCACCGGTTTCGAGAGGGGTTTCAATACGGGCTTCATTGCCCTCCCTCAAGTTTCCTGGGAGGGAAGGAACCTACAGTCGGCTAGGCAGGACCCAGAGGCGGTGGCCACCCTGTTGCAGGACGAGGTTCGCAAGGGGTTCCTGCTAGGCCCATTCAAAACCATTCCCTTTGCTGAGTGGAGGATTAATCCCATTGGTCTAGTCTCCAAGCAGGCCTCCAATAAAAAACGTCTGATATACGATTTGTCAGCTCCACACATGTCGCCGATCCCCAGTCTTAACTCCCTGATACCGTCAGGGGAATTCTCAATGTCCTATGCATCCATCGACGAGGCCATCCAGTACATCCTGCTGGCTGGGGAGGGGGCTTGGTTGGCCAAGGCCGACATTGCGGACGCCTTTAAACTGCTCCCCATCCTTCCTCGGTTATGGCAGTATTATGGGTTGCATTGGGCAGACAGGTTTTATTTCGCCAACCGCCTCACCTTTGGGTCGAAAAGCAGCCCGTGGCTGTTCGACAGGTTCGCCTGTGCGCTGCACTGGATCCTTGTCCATCATGGGGGTATGGACATGGTCATACATTACTTAGATGACTTCCTGATCGTCGAGAGAACCCAGGGGCCCCCATCAGGCTTGGAGAGCTTGCTCCAGCTGTTCGCCAGTCTCAAGGTCCCCGTGGCATCCGCCAAGACAGAGGGTCCAGGCACTGGGGTTACCTTCTTGGGCGTTACTCTAGATTCGGTCCGCATAGAGGCCAGCCTCCCCGCGGCCAAGTTGGCCAAGATCAAGGCCGCCGTTTCCTCCGCGGCCTCTTCTGGAGTCTTGTCCAGGCTGGAGCTCCAGTCCCTGTTAGGGTTCCTTACCTGTGCTTTCAAAATCATGCCACAGGGCAGGTCTTTCATTTCTCGGCTTATCAATCTCCTCCCGGCTGCTCCGGATCAGGACTCCACCGTCCGGCTGGACGGTCCCGCCATGGCGGATCTTCAGATGTGGCGAACCTTCCTGACCGGGTGGAATGGCATTTCCTTGTTCGTGCCATCCCCGGATGCAGCATCCCCCACGATTTATACCGACGCCGCGGCCTCCCGCGGGTTTGCAGCAATCTTCTATCCGCACTGGTTGGTCGGCAGTTGGCCGGTGGAGCTCCTGTCCGAGGCTGAGGCTATGAGGTCCTCGCCACTGTTGGAGTTATACCCCATTATGGCGGCTGCCCACGTTTGGGGTCCGCTCTGGGCAAACAGGTCAGTCATATTAAGGACGGACAGTCAGGTCCTGGTAGAGGTGATCTCCAAAGGGAGGGCCAAATCTCTCAGGATAATGTCCCTGCTACGTAGGCTTGTCTTGCTGTCCTTGGAGTTTAACTTCCATGTCTTCGCTGTCCATATCCAGGGAGCGCAGAACGTGGCGCCCTGTCCCGTTTTAACCTCAATGTTCTCTTTCAGGAACTCCCAGAGGCAGATCCCGTCGGCGTTCCAGTTCCACCATACAGCGCCCTCCTGCTGGACTAGAGCCCCTGATAGCAACCGCGCAGTCTTTAGTCCGGCAGTCGCTAGCCGCCAACACCGCCAAGAACTATGACACCGGGTTCAGCATGTTTAAGCGTTTCGCTGACACCCATCCGCAAGGGGAGGTGGACGAGGTCACTTTCATCATGGCCTTCATAGCCCATTGCCACTCCCACCGCCACCTCTCGTTTAATACCATCAAGCTGTATTTGGCCGGCATCCAACACCACCAGATGCTCAGCGACCCCTCTGCCAGATCCATCTTTTCAAATCAGGCCATCAAAGCCACCCTCAGGGGCATTCAGAAAGTCAGCACGGCAGTCCAGGTGCGCAGGCAACCGGTTTCAGGTGAGCTTTTCCGCATGTTATCCATAGCCCTGGACGGTCTTCCTTTTGGCCAGTCGGCAAGCATCATTACAAAAGCGGCCATGTATCTCGGGTTCTATGGGTTCCTCAGACCCGGGGAATTCACCTGCAGCGCCATCTCCCGAACAACCCTACTCAGGCGACATCTCGCCTGGCACTCCGACCACTTCATTCTGTCCCTTCCATCCTCCAAAACCAGTCAAACCGGTCCTCCCACAGAGGTGGAATTTTACCCTACGGCCAACTGTTGGTGTCCTATAAAAGTGCTCCAGGAGCTCCTGACCTCCCTCCAATCTCCCGCTTTAGACGGCCCGTTGCTCCCGGTTAACGGTAAGCCCCTGTCTTCAACCCTGTTCATATCCAATATCCGCACCCTGGCCGCAGGGTTGGGTTACAACCCTAGCGCAATATTAGGGCACTCATTTCGTATATATGGGCTGCGTCCGCGGCTTCTAGTCACCAGGTACCGGCGCACATCATCCGCAAGATGGGTCGTTGGAGGTCGTCCTGCTTCACAAGGTACATTCCGAATCCACGGGCTGAGATATCCAGAGCCTATTGTTCCTTGGCATTGTAGGTCACACAATGCTTCAATAAATATTTCATACCCTGCAACGTGCCGGTTCTCTTTTTGCCCACTTATCCAGGCCTTACCTCGTCACTGGCGTCGGGGACACTCAGGCCAGTTAGGTCAGGACAGTCCGTAGGCATGCCTATTCTGTTCCTCGCTCAGCTCCTCCCACAAATATTGAAGGCTGCTTGCAGCCTGTAATTGTGGGAGGAGCGCACTCACCCTATTTAAACCCCCTCCTACAAGCAGAAGGGCGCCCGGTTCTTGCCCCTCCCTCCCATCCCTTTCATCATACTCTCCTCTTGGGTGGCCCACTTATCCAGGCCTTACCTCGTCACTGGCGTCGGGCACACTCCAGCCAGTTAGGTCAGGACAGTCCGTAGGCATGCCTATTCTGTTCCTCGCTCAGCTCCTCCCACAAACGTATTTTATTTCTAGTCATTACATAACCGTTTTCATGTTCATTCACCATGTCTGCTATATGTTTTTCGAGTTCTGGCCAATGTGCCTCTTCTTAATGCACACTTGGCATACTCCTTAATGCTTTTTCATTTGTTTTCCAGTCCCAAACCATCTTTTCTGTTACACCATATTGTCTTGCAGCAGCAGCGCAGTTATTATGTTTCATGGCAAAGTTTACAACTTGAAGTTTGAAACTGGCTTCATATTTCTTACTTCTTGCTGGTAGAGCCATGATGGGGTCTTGACTGGTAGCCATTTGTATACTGTACTGTATGTACTGGTGCTGTACTGTATGAACTGGTACAGATACTGGTGCTGTACTTTATGTATAGATACTGGTTCTGTACTGTATTCACCACCACATTAGAATTGGCTGAAGTGCAGATGCTCCTGCTTCTCCCTGCCTTCCCTCAGAATCGCCAATCCAACCCAGTAAACAACAACCAGCCAATCACAGCAATCGATGTACCGTACCAGTATTTTCTGTGCACACTTCATACAAAGCCTGCTTGGATTGGCTGTTTCAGCTCTCCCTGCCTGCCCAGCCCTCCCTGTCTCCAAGACGATCCAGGGAACTGACCATGGCAGCCAGGACTTCAGCAGCATCCTGGCTGCCATGGTAACCGGAGCCCAGCAATTACACTGGGTTAAATGAATCTCATTGTTGTAATAAAAAAAATATTGTTAACCCCACCTGTGGTTTACAGTATTGCATTTTATAGATATGCAAATTATCAGTACGGTACCTTTGTGCCCAAGGGGCTGTCCCTCCACCGTTTTGTGCCCAGCAGCACCTGGATCTGGATCCCAGCACCGCCCCTCTCTAATTTATTCACTGCACTAACGTTTTTGTAACTTCTGAAGCCGCTCGTAATCTCGCGCATGCACAATTAGGTTATGTTCTTGCTGTGAGGGCAGAGGAAATACAGGAGACAGCGCAAACTATCTACGCATGCGCCAGATTACTAGCGGCTTCAGAAGATAAAAAAAAAATATGAAGTGCAGTGAATAAATTACTGTAAGAAAGGTCCCTCTGCCATTTTGTGCCGCGCCCCTAATCCTGGATCCCAGCTCCGCCCCTCTCTTAAAAAAAAAAAAAAGTGCAGTGAATAAATTATCTTCTGAAGCCGCTCGTAATCTCCTGCATGCGCAATTAGGTTAGGTTCTTGCTGTGAGGGCAGAGGAAATACAGGAAACAGCGCGAACTAACTACGCATGCACGAGATTACGAGTGGCTTCAGAAGATAATTTATTCACTGCACTTTTTTTTTTTTTTTTAAGAGAGGGGCGGTGCTGGGATCCAGGCGCGGCTGGGCACAAAATTTGTAGACCTATAACATTGCTTTTTTGCAATAAATAAAACAGCCCCCACCTCCGCCGCTCTCTCATCATTGGTGGCAGCAGGCAGCACAGGGGGGAGGGAGGGACTGCTTCCTTCTCCCCTGTGCTGCCTTATACCCGGCGTATAAGACAACCCCCGACTTTTGAGAAGAATTTGTAGTGTTAGTAAGTTGTCTTATATTTTATGTTGTTTTAAGTAATTTCCCTGTCCACAATTGTTTGCAGAGCACTTGCTGTGCTCTTAACCACATTTTGCTGCCTTTTGCAGCCCCCTAGCCCTTTTCATTACCTTTTTAGAGCCATTTTAGTGCTCCAAAGTTCAGGTCCCCATTGACTTCAATGGGGCTCAGGGTCAAGTTCAGGTCCCGAACTCGAACTTTTTTGCTAAGTTCGGCCGAACCCGTCGTACCCAAACTTCCAGGTGTCCGCTCAACTCTAGTAAATTCCTCATTGTGAATACAATGGATTTACAAGTGCAGGGAAACTTTACATGGGGATCCAGATAGTCTCATAATACCTCTGTCATTCCAGCAATTAGTTATTGGGGTGCAATTGCTATGTTAAGTCTTTAGTGGCTTTTATCTGTGGAAAAATATAAATATATACGCAGGTCACTTTTGCTGTTAACTGCACTGATATCATTTAGTGGCCTATTTCAATACAATACAAAAAATATATAAGCAACTCACTTTTGTTATTTACGCTAAAATCATTTACAGGCATTTCTCGTGAAAGAGCATAGGGCGGTATTTCAGTAATACACAAAACATTTAAACGAACTGCACGGTTGCATTCATTTTTGGTGAAAAAGTATAGGGACTTATTTCAATAAAAAAAATATATACATACGCACAGCTGGTGAAAGCTTATAGTGGCCTATTTCAGTCCAAGAACAAATATATATTTTCAGTGCATTTTTGCAGTTATTTCTGTTGAAAGCGTATAGTGGCCTATTTGAGTCCAACAAGAAATATATATTCTCAGGTCACTTCTGCAGTTATTTCTGGTGAAAGCGTATAGGGGCGTATTTCAGTACTACAATAAAAATATACTCTCAGTTCACTGTTGCAGTTATATCTGGTAAAGCCTTTACTGGCGTATTGCGGTTGCACTTATCTGTAGAAAATTTTTTATTCACGTATAGCAGTAGAAAAATAAATATACATTCGGCATTCGCTGGTGCACTTATATAGTGAAAAACTATTTTTTTACGTATATAAGTAGAAAATGAAAAATATATTCAGCTTTCACTGTTGGTTATATGAGGTAAGATATATTCAGTGTTCAGCGCTGCAGTTATGTGGTAAAGTTATTTTTGTGGTATGGACTGAATTACGTTGTGTTAAAATTTTGTATTTTTTTCACACACTGCGCACTTACGTGATGACGTCCATAAGAGCGGCACACCAATACAGGTGAATACACGATGCACTATCCCTGCACAAAAATGCAAAATAATTCACACCAGCCCGCATCTATCTACGGTATTGCTTACTGGACACTACGGGGACTTTTCTGCAGCACAGAAACTGCACGAGGTCCGCATCTCGCTCTTCCAGCGCGGACCTACTTTCTCCGCCATGTCGCGTTCACTTCAGAAAAAATCTTGTATTCTGTGTTGAGCGCTGCACTGATATGCGCTAAACTCTCTTTTGAAATATTTGGGTGGAAAAAAAACTTGTATTCAAGGTTAAGCGCTGCACTTATATGCGGTAAAATCTTTTGTGAATTATTTCGGTGGAAATAAAAATTTTCACCTTCTCTATTAACCTCCTGCCGTCTCGCTAATGCCAAAAGGCGTGATTGCGGCGGCTCTCCCAGGTCACACTAACGCCGATTGGCGTCATCTCGCGTTAGCCGAGATTTCCTGTGAACGCGCGCACACAGGAGCTTTCGGAAGGTAAACGAGTTCATCTACAGCCTGCCAGCGGTGATCAGTCGCTGGCAGGCTGTAGATGCGATTTTTTTAAACCCCAAAAAGGTATATTAGACGCTGTTTTGTTAACAGCGTCTAATATACCTGCTACCTGGTCCTCTGGTGGTCCCTTTTGCTTGGATCGACCACCAGAAGACACAGGCAGCTCTGTAAGTAGCACCAATCACCACACTACACTACACCACCCCTGTTACTTATTAACCCCTAATCACCCCATATAGACTCCCTGATCACCCCCCTGTAAGGCTCCATTCAGACGTCCGTATGTGTTTTGCAGATCCGCGGATCAACAAAACACATACGGACGTCTGAATGGAGCCTTACAGGGGGGTGATCAATGACAGGGGGGTGATCACCCCATATAGACTCCCTGATCACCCCCCTGTAAGGCTCCATTCAGACGTCCGTATGTGTTTTGCGGATCCGCAAAACATGGACACCGCGGAACCGAAAAACACGGACATCGGCAATCCGCACATTGCCAGAACTATATAGAAAATGCCTTTTCTTGTCCGCAATTGCAGACAAGAATAGGACATGTTCTATAGGCTCCACAAAAAACGCAGTGTTCGCCCAATCAGGCCTGATCTTGTGCGCACACTTGCGTTCAGTCCGCCCCACCGCAGTGACAGAAATGTTTTTTTTTCTGATCACTGCAAAAACACCGTAAAATCGCTGCGGAGCTATAAAGATCACTTTTGAGGGGCATGGCAAGTTCATAGAAGATATTATTTTTTTTTGGCACAAGTTAGGGGAAATTGATTTATTTATTTTAGTTTCTTTTTTCTTACAAAGTCTCATATTCCACTAACTTGACAAAAAATACAATCGCACATGAACTCACCATACCCCTCACGGAATCCAAATGCGTAAATTTTTTTAGACATTTATACTCCAGACTTTTTCTCACGCTTTAGGTCCCCTAAAATGCTAGGGCAGTATAAATACCCCACATGTGACCCCATTTTGGAAAGAAGACACCCCAAGGTATTTCATGAGGGCCATGGCGAGTTCATGTAAAATTAAATTTTTTGTCACAAGTTAGTGGAATATGAGACTTTGTAAGATAAAACTTGTGCTCACGGAATACCTTGGGGTGTCTTATTTCCAAAATAGGGTCACTTGTGGGGTATTTATACTGCCCTGGCATTTTAGGGGACCTAAAGCGTGAGAAGTAATTTGGAATCCAAATGCGTAAAAAATGCCCTGTGAAATCCTAAAGGTGCTCTTTAGAATTTGGGCCCCTTTGCGCACCTAGGCTGCAAAAAAGTGTCACACATGTGGTATCGCCGTACTCAGGAGAAGTTGGGCAATGTGTTTTGGGGTGTCTTTTTACATATACCCATGCTGGGTGAGAGAAATATCTCTGTAAAATGACAACTTTGTATAAAAAAATGGGAAAAGTTGACTTTTACAGAGATATTTCTTTCACCCAGCATCGGTATATGTAAAAATACACCCCAAAAAACATTGCCCTACTTCTCCTGAGTACGGCGATACCACATGTGTGACACTTTTTTGCAGCCTAGGTGCGTAAAGGGGCCGAAAGTCCAACGAGTACCTTTAGGCTTTACAGGGTTGCTCACAATTTAGCCCCGCCCCAAATGCCAGAACAGTAAACACACCCCACACTTTCCGAAATGGGGTGATTTCGGAAAGTAAACACCCCAAGGTATTTACTGAGGGGCATAGTGAGTCCGTGGGAGATTATTATTATTTTTTTTGCCAGAAGTGAGCAGAAATGGAAACTTTATTTTAATTTTTTTTTTTCTCAGAAAGGGTCATTTTCCGCTAACTTGTGAAAAAATATTAAATCATACATAAACTCACCATGCCCCTCCGCAAATACTTTGGGGTGTCTTCTTTCTAAAATGGGGTCATTTGGGGGGTATTTATACTATCCTGGCATTCTAGCACCTCAAGAAACATGACAGGTGCTCAGAAAGTCAGAGCTGCTTCAAAATGCGAAAATTCACATTTTAGTACCATAGTTTGTAAACGCTATAACTTTTGCGCAAACCAATAAATATACACTTATTGGATTTTTTTTTTATCAAAGACATGTAGCACAATAAATTCTGACACAAACTTGTATAGAAATGTAATTATATTTGAACAATTTAACCAGAGAAAATTAAAAATACACTTTTTGAGAAAATTGCGGCCTATTTTGATTAATATCGGAAAAACGAAAAATGTCAGCAGCAATCAAATACCACCAAAAGAAAGCTGTATTTGTGAGAAGAAAAGGAGGTAAAATTCATTTGGGTGCCAAGTTGCATGACCGAGCAATAAACCGTTAAAGTTGTGAAGTGCCGATTTGTAAAAAAGGGCCTGGTCACTAGGGGGTATAAACCTGTGGTCCTATAGTGGTTAACTTCATCTCTTCATTAACATCGGACACACTAACTTTACCCCCCCCCCCCCCCAGCCAAGAAACGTGCAGGAAAGTACTGCCATCACTGTAATGCTGTAGCCTTGTTGGTTACTGGCATTACAGTGATTGGCTGTCCGGAACACGTGATCGGGTGCTATATAGCACCCGATGGCTCGTGTTCGGCTAATTATTAGTCAGGGAAAGCTGCGCTTAGGAAGGGACAGATAGTGTAGGGAGTGTGATCGCAATCTATTTAGTTGAAAAACGTTTGAAAGACCCAAAAGTCCTTTTAAGGACTATTGTGTGTAGTGGCAGCAATATAATATAGCCATCAAATATATTTTTTCCGGTACTTTTTCTATAGAGGGTGTCTGCAGTTACTTGTGACATCTGTGCATTACCTTGTGTGTGTCAGGGCCAGAGATAGAAAAAATATAAGTGAAATCTAGTATACTTTTTCCATACTTTTTACGTTGCGGTTTTGCTGCGTTACCGCAGCTACACAGAGTTACAAACTTTATTGGAACAAATTTCTACTGGTCTGATATAGCAGTTGTCCCCCCAAAAAACTGATTGAAGCAGGGGTGTGATATACCACTAATATACTTTCTATATAGTGCATTTGGGTAGTGCAGCATTTGTTTGCTGTTCTGCTGCATTACCGCATCTACACAGAGTGTCAAACTCTATTGGAACAAATAATTTCTACTGGTGTATATACCAGTTGCCCCCCAAAAAAACTGATTAAGGCAGGGGTGGCAGAGGAAGAGGCAGACCATTCCACAGGAGTGGTAGGGGTCGGGCAGGTGCACCAGGCCGGAGGGTAGGTGGGAAGTTGCAGAAGGTGCGTGCGTCAAAGGACGCACCAGAGTTGGTTGAGTGGCACACTCAGCCTTCCGCTTCTGCACCCTCCTCATCCTCTCTATCTGCACCCTCTTCACTCTCTGCTGTGTGCACCCCCAAAGACACCACCACCACCTACACCACCACCATATCCTTTCCGCTCTAGTCAGAGGTATTATTTTCCCATCCATTCCAAGACCTTACCGATGCACAGCCATTCTTGGCATCGAATCAGGAAGAGGAGGTATCAACGGTCACCACCCAGCAGTCTGATGACAGTACCCAGATCAGCCCAAGGAGGGTCGTCCCGGCTGTTGCTGCCTACTCCGAGATCTCTGTCAATGGTGGTGAAGGTGACGATGATGACATGTCAATGGACGCCATGTGGGTGCCCTCAAGAGAGGAAGAGGAGTGGAGTTAAGAATGAGAGACAGAGCAGCAAATAGGGAGGAGAAGGAGGAGAAGCAGGCAGAACTTGCAGTGCACAGGAGGCAAAAAGCAGACTGCTAATGTATCTGGAACGAGCCATCCACCATGCACGGTCACATCTGGCGCTTCCAGGACGCAGGCACATGGCTACGCAGTGTGGCTTTTTTTAACGTGTCCACTGCTTACAAAAGTGTTGGCATCTGCAGCCTGTGCTGTCAACGCATAAGTCGCGTTAAGCCCAACACTCACATAGGGATGACCGCCTTAAGAAGGCACCTTGCCTCCCATCACCGAGCCCAGTGGGAGCAACACCATCAGAACCCACAAAGCCACACTACCGGTGCTCCACTTCCTGCCTCTTCTCCTACTCCTCTCTCCTCCCATTTGTCCTCCACTCTACCTTCCACCGTGTCGTTGTCGCGTTCATCTGGCAAAAGGCAGGCTTCCGTGGCCCAAATGTTCGAGCGTAAAAAGATCATGACGCCGGATAACCCTCTTGCCCAACGGCTGACTGCCGGCTTGTTGGTAATGCTAACCCACAAACTACTGCCATATAAACTGGTGGTCTGGACTCAGAGGCCTTTAGAAAATTTGTGGCCATTGGCACACTGCAATGGAAGATCCCCAGAAAGAAATATTTCCCCCAGAACCGCATCCCGGTGCTATATGGCCACGTTCAGCAGAAAGTGAATGTATCTCTGGCACAGTGTCAGTGCCAAGATACATCTGAACACAGACACGTGGTCTTGCAAACATGGGCAGGGAAGGTACATAACTTTTACTGCCCACTGGGTAAACCTTCTGATGGCCGTCAAGCATGCAACCCGTGGCACCCGTGTGGATTTGGTGTACCGCAATGGATTGCATGCAGGCCTGCCTCTTCTCCTCCTCCTACTCCATCCTCTGTCTCCTCCTCGGTTAACTCCTCCTTATCCACTGCTACTGCCTCTTTTGCTGCGCCCCCCCCCAAGCTCCCCAGAACCTATTCGACATGCCAGGTTAACGTTGCCATGCTGTGCTCCAGATGTTGTGCCTGGAAGCCAAGAGCCACAGCGGTCCTGCACTCCTTTCATCTTTGCGGTCACAGGGCGATCAGTGACTAACCTCGCTCAATTTGACAGTTGGTAAAGTGGTATGCGACAATGGTGCCAATCTGCTGAACGCGCTGAAACAGGGCAAAATGACACATGTGCCGTGCATGGCACACATCCTAAACTTAGTCGTGCAGCAATTCGCTGCCAAATACCCTGGGGTCCAGGACGTCTTGTGGCAGGCCAGGAAAATCTCTGGCCATTTTAGAAGATCTTACACGGTCATGGCTCTCTTTGCTGATGTTCAGTGGTGACACCACCTGCCCATCACACATCTGATTTCTGACAGCCCGATGCACTGGAACTCCACCTTGTATATGCTTGATAGGCTGCTCTAGCAGCAACGTGCCGTTAACAACTACCTGTACGAACTCTGCAGCAGGACAGGTTCTGGGGAGCTTGGTTTCTTTTCACCGCGCCAGTGGCTGCTCATGCGCAACGCATGCAGACTTCTGCGGCCATTTGATGAGATCACCAAACTGGTCAGTCGCAGACAGGGCACCATCAGTGACATCGTACCTTATGCCTTCTTTCTGGAGTGTGCATTGCGTCGTAAATTTGGGTAGACCCCAAAACATTGGGAAATATAAAAAATAAAACAAAGAGTGCGCTGGAGTACAACAATGGCTGGGTGAGGCCGGTATACATATCTATTTTGCACAAGGCACGGACAAGTCCTGTGGGATCCCTGCCTGGTTCATTTTAATGAACCTGAGCTTGTCCACATTGGCTGTGGACAGACGGCTGCGCTTGTCTGTGATAACCCACTCCTGCCGTGCTAAACAAACGTTCAGAAAATACACTGGCTGCAGGGCAGGCCAGCACCTCAAAGGCGTAAAGGGCAAGCTCAGGCCATTTCAACTTTCAATGTTTTTATAAGCCTATCATGGTGATCACGGGTAATGGGGAATTAGGGTTTCATGCCGGAGAGGTCGCATGAGAAAGGGATACCACATCCAAGGGAGGTCAATGGCTGAAAATGTGGGACAAGTTGTTAAAGCGGAAGCATGTAAGTAAAGGAGAGGGCACGTGGCAATTACCCACTCCCGACTTGGGGAGGTAGTGACTATAAATAATACAGGACTCTTAAGATGCCCTGTAATTGGAATGATTAATAAAAAACTATAGGGAATATCACTAGAGATGTCGCGAACATTAAATTTTCAGTTCGCGAACGGCGAACGGGAATTGACGCAAATGTTCGCAAACCAGGCGAAACGCCATAGACTTCAATAGGCAGGCAAATTTTAAAACCCACAGGGACTCTTTCTGGCCACAATAGTGATGGAAAAGTTGTTTCAAGGGGACTAACACCTGGACTGTGGCATGCCGGAGGGGGATCCATGGCAAAACTCCAATGGAAAATTACGTAGTTGACGCAGAGTCAGGTTTTAATCCATAAAGGGCATAAATCACCTAACATTCCTAAATTGTTTGGAATAACGTGCTTTAAAACATCGGGTATGATGTTGTATCGATCAGGTAGTGTAAGGGTTACGCTTGCTTCACAGTGGCAGACCAAACTATGACCGACCAAACTCCCCGTTTAACGCACCGCAAACGGTCCATTTGTACAACCGCAATTTCCCCATTTGCACAAGGTTGGATACCAAGCTAGCCATGTCCCGTTCCTTGTCCTCACTGACGTCATTGAAGGTCTCTTCCTCCGTCCAGCCACATACAACACCAAGGGTCCCCGAAAGGTGACAACAAGCCCCCTGGAACGCCTGCTGTGGTTGGTCTTCCACCTCCTCAAAGCCACCTTCCTCCTCTGACTCCTCTTTTTCAGACTCCTCTCTCTGCGTTGCCGCAGGTCGAGCAATCGAGGACGACAAGGTTGCTTCTGGTGGTGATGGTGATCACAACTCTTCCTCTTCATGCTCATCTACGGCCTGATCCAGCACTCTTCGCAGGGAACGCTCCAGAAAAAACGCATATGGGATGAGGTCGATGATGTTGCCTTGGGTTTGACTGACCAGGTTTGTCACCTCCGCAAAAGGATGCATGAGCCTACAGCCATTGTGCGTGAGCGTTCAGTAACGCGGCCAAAAAATACCCAGCTCCGCAGAGGTTGTCCTCTTTTTTCTTTTATTAACAAAAAATCTGTTCTTACCAGTTTAATCTCTGTTTTGTCCCCTATCAGGGGCCGGTCTGGTGTATGGAATAGATTTTAGGAACCGGGAGATGGAAAAAGATGCTTGGTTGGTCCTCTTACTTCCAATTTGGGGCACTGCGCGTGCGCCGTGCAATTTACTGTGCTACTGTAATGACCGGCGTCACACAAAGGGAGGGAAATGGGAAGGCCCTGTCCAAGGGAGAGGGAAAGATGGTGACCCCTGACTCACCTTGCGGCTGGCACCTGACTGCCCTGACATCCCTAGACGGGTTCCTCACCCGTACGCCGATCATGTGCCTAAACCCTGGCTTTCCCTAAGATGATCCCTATGTAGTGAACGGGGCGGTGGGATCACTAGTCCGCACCACTGACACTAAGAGGAAAACACCAAGGAGAGGACAGACAATACAGACAAACATATAATCCCAGGTGGGCAACAACAGCAGACCACCAAGGCCCAACAGGGATCCGGAGGGTAACGTTCTGGAACAACAACCAGGGAACACAGCTACACAGCTCCAGTGGGTCAGTATAGAAGTCCAGGCAGGAAGTTCTATATCTGGCAACCAGAGAAGTGAGAGATGGGAATATAAGGAGGTTGGGATTGCTGGACAAGAAACAGCTGAGGAGGAGAAGCTACGGATCCCTGAGTGAGCCAAAAAGGATTGCAAGGCAAACCCAGAAAGCTACCATTAATAAACAGCACTGTCTTTAGACATAGAGCGCGCAGCCACCCGCTGCGACTTCCTGACCCCGGGTATAACGGAGTCAGGCGTGGCTCTTGACACCCTCGTGACAGTACCCCCCTCTCTATGAGGGGCCTCCGGACACTCAGGACTAGGTCTCTCAGGATGAGAGGCATGAAAAGCCCGAACTAACCTGTCAGCGTTTACCTCAGACGCTGGAACCCACATTCTTTCCTCGCGACCGTAACCCCTCCAATGCACCAGATATTGAAGAGAGTGGCGGACCCGACGAGAATCAACAATTTTGGATATTTGAACGGTACAAACAATTTCTCTGAGGGGGAAGAGACCGGGGCATCCCCCTGGGCCTCTAACACCTTCCCCTCCAGAACAGAGTGTACCGCAGAGACAACCACTCCTCTTTGTAGAATGGGTACCGGATCACTCACATTACCCCCTCCAGGGAAACAACGAGATAGTGCATCTGCCTTGGTATTTTTTGCCCCAGGACGATAGGTAATAACAAAGTTAGACCTGGAAAAAATAGCGACCACCTAGCTTGTCTAGGGGTGAGACGCTTAGCTGATTCGAGGTACAGAAGGTTTTTGTGGTCCGTAATCACAGTGACGGGGTGGATTGCCCCCTCTAAAAAGTGACGCCATTCTTCAAATGCTAGTTTAATAGCTAATAGTTCCCTATTGCCAATATCATAGTTCTTCTCTGCTGCAGATAGTTTTTTAGAAAAGAACGCACAAGGACGCCATTTGCCAGGAGACGGACCCTTAGACAGCACAGCCCCCACTCCCACCTCTGACGCATCAACTTCAACAATAAAAGGCTGGGAGACTTGAGGTTGGATTAGTACAGGTGCTGAGGTAAACCTCTCTTTTAGAGAGGAAAAAGCAATTTTAGCGGCGTCAGACCATTTAGAAAAATCAGTCCCCTTCCTAGTCATCTCAGAAAGGGGTTTTACAATCACCGAATAATTTTTAATGAACTTTCTATAGAAATTTGCGAAGCCCAAGAACCGTTGCAGTGCTTTGAGGTTCTCAGGAAGATCCCAATCTAAAATTGCCTGGACCTTCCTAGGATCCATACGGAAACCTGAAGAAGATAATAAATAACCTAGGAACTGTATTTCCTGAACGGCGAAGACACACTTTTCAATTTTAGCATATAATTTATTAGTCCGTAGGACCTGCAGTACCTGTCTGACATGCACCTCATGTGTTTTCAGATCAGACGAATAAATTAAAATATCATCTAGGTATATCACCACAAACCTGCCGATAAGATGACTAAAAATGTCATTAACGAAATGTTGGAAGACAGCAGGAGCATTGGTCAGACCGAAAGGCATGACTAGATTTTCATAATGCCCCTCAGGGGTGTTAAAAGCTGTCTTCCACTCATCCCCTTCCTTGATACGAATCAGATTGTAGGCCCCCCTAGGATCAAGTTTGGAGAACCACCTAGCACCCGCAATCTGATTAAACAGGTCAGGAATGAGAGGAAGAGGGTATGGGTATCGGATGGTTATCCTGTTTAATTCGCAAAAATCTAGGCAAGGACGCAGGCCCCCATCTTTCTTTTTAACGAACAAAAACCCTGCAGCCACGGGTGAAGAAGAGGGTCTGATGTGTCCCTTAGCCAAGCTCTCGGAGATATTATCTTTCATAGCTTGTCTCTCCGGACCCGAAAGATTATATAACCTGGTCTTGGGTAATTTTGCACCGGGAATCAGGTTAACCGGGCAATCATAAGGACGGTGAGGTGGTAACTTCTGGCAACCCTTTTCAGAAAAAACGTCCTCAAAGTTCGAAACAAATGTAGGTAGGGTAGCTATGGAGGCGACTAAGCAATTGCTATTTAAGCAATTTTCTCTGCAATGCTCACTCCACTCCAATATCTCCCTGGCCTGCCAATCCACCACTGGATTGTGCGCTACCAACCAGGGAAGACCCAACACCACAGGAGTGGGAAGCCCCTCCAGAACATAACATGAAAGCCACTCGTTATGGTGGTCCCCTACCCGAAGGTGTAAGTTATGGACAATGTGAGTGAGGTTTCTCTGAGACAGAGGAGCAGAATCAATAGCGAATATGGGAATAGGTCTCTGTAGCGTACAGAGAGACAAACCCATAGTGTGGGCAAAATGGGCATCTTTAAAATTTACTCCCGCTCCACTGTCTAGAAAAAAAGAAATAGTCTCCGTCTTAACACCAAAAACAACAACCGCTGGCAACACAAATTGTGATGTTCGTATGGAGGAAACGTATACCCCCCGGCTGACATCCTCCACACAGCCTGGGGTTAGTAGTTTTCCGACGGTCTTTTGTTTTTGAGAAAGGAAGGACAGACATTAATAAAATGACCCCTCTCCCCACAGAAAAAACAAACCCCCCGCCTACGGCGAGCCTCAGGAGGACGGACCTGACGAGTAGTTCCTCCTAGCTGCATTGGCTCGTCTAAGTCCGTACAGACTAACTGCTGCTTGGGAGGGGTTACCAGTTGCTCCAGATTTTTCAATCTGTCCCTAAGACGTCTATCTATCCTGATAGCAAGGGACATAACCGCATCAAGGGAAAAGGGAGTCTCATACAGCGCAAGCGCATCCTTAATCCTTTCGGATAACCCAGAGCAGTACTGACTCCTGAGAGGCGGGTCGTTCCACTGGGTATCCGTAGCCCACCTACGGAACTCTGAGCAATACTCCTCTACTGGCCGCTCTCCCTGTAGGAGTCTCCGTAACTTTGATTCAGCCAGTGCGATTCGGTCAGGGTCATCATATATGAGACCCAAGGCCCCAAAAAATTCATCCACTGACCGGAGAGCTTGGGAATCAGTGGGTAAAGAGAACGCCCAGGATTGCGGGTCCCCTTGAAGCAGGGAAATAACAACCCCCACCCGCTGTTCTTCATTACCAGAGGAGTAAGGGCGCAGTTTAAAATATAATTTACAGGCCTCACGGAACGTCACAAATTTGTCCCTTCCCCCAGAAAATCTGTCGGGAAGAGCAACCTTGGGTTCCGCAACAACCTGGTTACCTGTAGCAACCGCTGGGCTTGCGGTCTGTAGCTGCTGTTGCTGGAGGACCGACGCCTTCAATCCTGCCATCTCCAAAGACAGGCCTTGAAGTTGCTTTGACAAAGCAGCAATTGGATCCATACTGGATTCTAAGTAGGTAGAAAGAAAATATATTTTTTTTTTTTTACCTACACAAAATAAGGGCCAGATATAATGTAATAACCGGCGTCACGCAAAGAGAGGGAAATGGGAAGGCCCTGTCCAAGGGAGAGGGAAAGATGGTGACCCCTGACTTTGCGGCTGGCACCTGACTGCCCTGACGTCCCTAGACGGGTTCCTCACCCGTACGCCGATCACGTGCCTAAACCCTGGCTTTCCCTAAGATGAGCCCTATGTAGTGAAGGGGGCTGTGGGATCACTAGTCCGCACCACTGACACTAAGAGGAAAACACTAAGGAGAGGACAGACAATACAGACAAACATATAATCCCAGGTGGGCGACAACAGCAGACCACCAAGGCCCAACAGGGATCCGGAGGGTAACGTTCTGGAACAACAACTAGGGAACACAGCTACACAGCTCCAGTGGGTCAGTATAGAAGTCCAGGCAGGAAGCTCTATATCTTGCAACCAGAGAAGTGAGAGATGGGAATATAAGGAGGTTGGGATTGCTGGACAAGAAACAGCTGAGGAGGAGAAGCTACGGATCCCTGAGTGAGCCAAAAAGGATTGCAAGGCAAACCCAGAAAGCTACCATTAATAAACAGCACTGTCTTTAGACATAGAGCGCGCAGCCACCCGCTGCGACTTCCTGACCCCGGGTATTATGGAGTCAGGCGTGGCACTTGACACCCTCGTGACAGCTAATAGATATGAGTGGTATGTTAAGTAGTACTATTCCTATCAGTTTAATCCCTGTTACGTCCCCTATCAGGGGACGTGTATGGAATAGAGTTTAGACAACCGCAAAGAGTTGTCAATAGTTGACACACTCATGACATAAATTTTATTCCTCTATGCATCAATCTTGGTGTAGTGATGACTGTGCTCGTGCGCACGTTTGGGAGATTGCAGTCGATGGCGGTTTTTCAAAGCCTATGGTAGTTCAGTGACAGTTAAGTGACCCAGAAAACAATGATTCTGCAGTGTGGGCCCATTGTTGGCCTAGTAGGCTTTAATGATCACCTTAGATCAGTGGTCTCCAACCTTTTTTGCACCAAGGACCGGTTTCATGCGAGACAATTTTCCCAGGGACCGGGTGGGGGGGGGGGGGAAGGGGGCGGGGGTTCTGGGGCGGGGCTTAGGGGGTTGGCGGGGCTGACTGATTCACGCGCATAACAAAATACCAGGTGCATATTAAAATATATAACACTATATAATGACTATATAAACTGACTATGGTCTCTGCTGCACTGGTCTCTGCTGCACTGCACCGTATGTTTCGCCCTATAAGATGCACCTAGTTTTAGAGGAGAACAATAAGAAAAAAATATTTTTTATTACACCTCAGGTCAGACCAGCAATCAGACCCCCAATGTTAATCAGACCTTAGATCAACCCCCAAACCTTTAGCCATCTATCAGCCCCCAATGTCAGCCATAACCCCCCCCAATGTCAGCCATAACCCCCCCCAATGTCAGCCATAACCCCCCAATGCCAGCCATAACCCCCCCCCGAATGTCAGCCATAAACCCCCCCAATGTCAGCCATAAACCCCCCCAATGTCAGCCATAAGCCCCCCAATGTCAGCCATAAGCCCCCCAATGTCAGCCCCTCATTAGCCCCTCATGTCAGCCATAAGCCCCCATTAGCCCCTCATGTCAGCCATAAGCCCCCCATTAGCCCCTCATGTCAGCCGTAAGCCCCCATTAGCCCCTCATGTCAGCCATTAGCCCCCCATTAGCCCCTCATGTCAGCCATTAGCCCCTCATGTCAGCCATAAGCACCCCATTAGCTCCTCATGTCAGCCCCATGTCCCCCAGGTCAGCCATCAGCCCCCAGTGCAAATAAAATAAAATAAAAAAAACACTTACCTCTCCTGCTCCTGGTCACCATCGCGATCCTCTTCATTTTGCTGTCGGCTGGCTGTGTATAGCGGCGCACAGCGTGAGGTCACAGAGAGACCTCACACTGTGCGCAGCCCTGCACAGCCGATAGCCGAGCCGAGGACCAGGAAGCGGTGAGTACAGATCCTTCGCCGCTCCCTGGTCCTTCTGTACTAATGAAGCGCTTCCATAATGGAAGCGCTTCATTAGTACAGAGTTAAAGACTGCCCTGATCGCCGCGGCCCAGCTAACAATCCTCCACGGCCCGGTCCTGGGCCGCGGCCCGGCGGTTGGGGACCGCTGCCTTAGATGATCACAAAGAAAATTAATGTTTTTTCTATGCAAAATTATCCAGCCGATCGCTTTTGGTCTGTTCACAATGAAGCAACGACCTTATCTCATCTGGGGTGTGCCAACATTGCCATTGCCAACACACTCATAGAGGTGATCGCTTCATTGTGATACGCAAGCCCCTTCACCACAACAAGGTAACGATCATTCATGAAGGGGAATTGACACATGTATGTGCTTTTTTTTTTTTTTGCAGCCACAGTGCAGCACCAGAGGCCAGAAAAATTAGGCATGTGCACATGCCTGAAAAACTAGGTACTGTTGCAGCCGCTGCTGTAGCAGCGGCCGGAAAAATTTATGTTTTCCAGGCAGAAAGTGCATTAAAACATTGCGGCTTGAACCCTAGTTGGTGGCGGAGAAGTCACGCAAGTCATCCGGCATGCAGAGATTAAATACAGCAGCGTGTGGACCATTTTATAGCCCAAGGCATCTCATCAGGCCTTTTTTAGTCAAATGCATCCCCCACTGTCAGTCCCTTCGGGATCCATGCCTCATTCATCTTAATAAAGGTGAGGTAATCTAGACTTTTTTGACATAGGCGACTTCTCTTCTCAGTGACAATACCTCCTGCTGCGCTGAATGTCCTTTCTGACAGGACGCTTGAAGCGGGGCAGGCCAGAAGTTCTATCGCAAATTGGGATAGCTCAGGCCACAGGTCAAGCCTGCACACCTAGTAGTCAAGGGGTTCATTGCTCCTCAGAGTGTCGATATCTGCAGTTAAGGCGAGGTAGTCTGCTACCTGTCGGTCGAGTCGTTCTCTGAGGGTGGACCCCGAAGGGTGGTGGCGATGCGTCGGACTTAAAAAGCTCCGCATGTCCTCCATCAACAACACGTCTGTAAAGCGTCCTGTCGTGGTCGTGGTAGGAGGAGGATTACTTTCACCTCTTCCCCTGTTAGATTCCCGTTGTGCTGTGACATCACCCTTATACGCTGTGTAAAGCATACTTTTTAACTTGTTTTGGAACTGCTGCATCCTTTCCGACTTCCGGTAATTCGGTAACATTTCAGGCACTTTCTGCTTATACCGGGGGTCTAGTAGCGTGGCCACCCAGTACAGGACATTCTCCTTCAGCCTTTTTATATGAGGGTCCCTCAACAGGCATGACAGCATGAAAGACCCCATTTTCACAAGGTTGGATGCCGAGCTACTCATGTCCTGTTCCTCGTCCTCACTGATGTCATTGAAGGTCTGTTCTTCCCCCCCAGCCACGTACAACACCACGGGTACCAGATAGGTGACAACGAGCACCCTGGGATGCCTGCTGTGGTTGGTCTTCCTCCTCCTCAAAGCCACATTCCTTCTCTGACTCCTCTTCCTCAGACTCCTCTTCCAGCGTTGCCGCAGGTCCAGCAAGCGATGCTGATAAGGCTGTTTCTGGTGGTGATGGTGACCACAACTCTTCCTCTTCACGCTCATCTACAGCCTGATCCAGCACTCTTCGCAGGGCACGCTCCAGGAAGAAAACAAATGGGATGATGTCGCTGATGGTGCCTTCGGTGCGACTGACTAGGTTTGTCACCTCCTCAAAAGGACGCATGAGCCTACAGGCATTGCGCATGAGTGTCCAGTAACGTGGTGAAAAAATACCCAGCTCCGCAGAGGCTGTCCTAGCACCCCAGTCATACAAATACTCGTTGACGGCTTTTTCTTGTTGGAGCAGGCGGTCGAACATTAGAAGTGTTGAATTCCAACGCGTCGGACTGTCGCAAATCAAGCGCCTCACAGGCATGTTGTTTCGCCGCTGAATATCTGAAAAGTGCGCCATGGCCGTGTAGGAACGCCTGAAATGGCTACACACCTTCCTGGCCTGCTTGAGGACGTCCTGTAAGCCTGGGTACTTATGCACAAAGCATTGTACGATCAGATTCTATACATGTGCCATGCACGGCACATGTGTCAACTTGCCCAAATTCAATGCCGCCAACAAATTGCTTCCGTTGTCACACACCACTTTGCCGATCTCCAGTTGGTGCGGAGTCAGCCACTGATCCACCTGTGCGTTCAGGGCGGACAGGAGTGCTGGTCCGGTGTGACTCTCTGCTTTCAGGCAAGTCAACCCCAAGACGGCGTGACACTGTCGTATCCGGGATGTGGAATAGCCCCTGGGGAGCTGGGGGGGTGCAGTTGATGTGAAGCAAGACGCAGCAGCAGAAGAGGACTCAGCCGAGGAGGTTAGCGAAGAGGATGGAGTAGGAGGAGTAGAGGAGGTGGCAGCAGGCCTGCCTGCAAGTCGTGGCGGTGTCACCAACTACTCTGCAGAGCCACGCATTCCATGCTTGGCAGCCGTCAGCAGGTTTACCCAATGCGCAGTATACGTGATATACCTGCCCTGACCGTGCTTTGCAGACCAGGTATCAGTGGTCAGATGGACCCTTCCCCCAAGACTGTGTGCCAGACATGCCATGACTTCCTTTTCCACAATAGAGTACAGGTTGGGGATTGCCTTTTATGAAAATAAATTTCGGCCGGGTACCTTCCACTGCGGTGTCCCAATAGCTACAAATTTTTTGAAGGCCTCAGACTCCACCAGCTTGTATGGTAAAAGCTGGCGGGCTAAGAGTTCCGACAAGCCAGCTGTCAGACGCCGAGCAAGGGGGTGACTCTGTGACATTGGCTTCTTACGCTCAAACATTTCCTTGACAGACACCTGACTGTGGGCAGATGAGCAGGAACTGCTGAAGGTAAGAGGCGGCAAGGAGGACAGCAGTGGTTGACGTGGCTGAAGATGCTGGACCAGGAGGAGGATGGTGGCTTTGAATTTGTGTGCTGCTTGTACTCATCATGTGTTGATCCCATAGGCGTTTGTGATGTGAGATCATGTGCCTTCGCAAAGCAGTTGTACCTAGGTGGGTGTTGGACTTCCCACGACTCAGTTTCTTTTGGCACAGGTTGCAAATGGCATCGCTGTTATCAGAGGCAGACACACAAAAAAAATGCCACACTGCTGAGCTTTGCAATGTCGGCATTCTGGTGGTGGCAACAGCATGCGTTGATTGGCGTGCTGTCTGGCTGACCCCGGATGCCGATACATGCTGTCTGACTGTGCCACTAGCTCCTTGCGACGACCTCCCCCTGCTCCCAACTCGTCTCCTCCTCCTCTCTGTCTCCCCATCTGAACTTTCCCCCTGTTCTTCTTCTCTTTGAGCGGGCACCCACGTGACATCCACGGACACATCGTCATCATCAACCGCTTCACTTGTATCTGACAACTCAGCAAAGGAAGCAGCAGCGGGTACAACATCATCATCATCACACCGTATGTCCATGTGTGTAATGCTGCCTGACTGAGACATATCCCTGTTATCTACATCCTCTGGCAATAATGGTTGCGCATCACTCATTTCTTCCAACTGATGTGTAAATAACTCCTCTGACAGAGCAAGTGAAGCAGCTGTGGTGCTAGTGTTGGTGGTGGCGGCAGGCAGGCAAGTGGTAACTTGAGAGGTGCCCGAAGCTGAGCTGGAGGAGGATGGTGCGTCAAGGTTCCGAGCGGAAGCTGTAGAAGATTGGGTGTCCTGTGTTAGCCAGTCAACTATGTCCTCAGAACTTTTCGAGTTCAGGGTACGTGGCCTCTGAACACTGGGCATTATTCTAGGGCCAAAGGAAATCACAGCACCACGACGGCCCCTGCGGGGAGGCCTGCCTCTGCCTGTCATTTGTTTTCCGATTAGTTGTACTATGCGTGCAAGCTACTGTGACACCAGATATGAGTGGTGGCACTGGGCACTGGCAGTACTGGGCACAGTACACGCTGTAGGCCTGACACACACGCTTGCAGGCAACTGCAATTAGATTACAGTGAAAAATTATTTTATTTTTTTTAAATGCAAGCTACTGTGACACCAGATATGAGTGGTGGCACTGGGCACTGGCAGTAGTGGGCACAGTACACTCTGTGGGCCTGACACACGCTGGCAGGCAACTGCAATTAGATTACAGAGAAAAATATATATATAAAGCAGACTGATGTACTAGCCCTAAAAAGGGCTTTTTGGGGTGCTGTCAGGACGCTGTCCTTACAGCAGATCAGATGAGTCTTTGAGGACTGGAGTGGACACTGAATACACTGGCCTAACTATCGATTTCCCTATTAAATCAGCAGCAGCTGCACTGTCCCTCCTCTCACTAATACTGCAGCTTCCGAATGAATCTAAGATGGATGCTGTCCTTGCTTTTTGATAGGAGGTGGGAGGATCTGGGAGGGAGGGAATGCTGCTGATTGGCTGGAATGTGTCTGCTGACTGTGAGGTACAGGTGAATGCCTAATGTTTGGGGCCTGTACTCCACTGGCCTCCAGTAAAATTGATATCCAATGATCGCATAATGTACCTCGAGCCACATAATTACAATTTATCTTATGTCAGGTGAATGCCTAATTGTCAGGGCCCATACTCCCGTGGCCTAAAATAAAAATAAATTTAGGCTCCAGCAGGGCACATTTTTGAGAATTTCCCTTTAAGACACATAAAAATGGCCCCTGATTAAAAAAAACATATTTTTTTGTGATTGATCCGCCTCTAGTATGTCAATGTTCATGTTGTGGGACTATTTGTGCACTCATTAAAATGAATGGGGCCCACCGTGAACTTGCAGTTCACACATTTGATTGCATTCACGCAATCACATTCGCGAATTGTCCCGGACGATGTTCATCCATCACTACTCCTCATGCTGTTGCCACCTCACCACTCTGTGACTGGGCCACTGTGTTGAATTTCCATGCTGTTGTAACCTACACAACTCTGTGATTGGGCCACTGTGTTAACTCCTCATGCTCTTTCCACCTCACCCCTCTGTCCCTAGGGGACTGTGTTGCCTCCACATTCTGTTACCACCCTCACCACTCTGTGAATGGGCCACTGTGTTGACTCCTCATGCTATTGCCACCTCACCCCTCTCTGACTGGGCCACTATGTTGACTCTTAATGTTCTCGCCATCCTTACCACTCTCACTGGGTGACTGTATTGCCACCTCATGCAGTTGCCAACCTCACGCTCTGTGACTCAACCACTGTGTTGACTCCTCATGCTGTTCCCACCTCACCTCTCTGTCACTGGGCCACTGTGTTGATTCTTCATGCTTTTTCCACCCTCACCTCTCTGTCAGTGGGCCACTGTGACTCCTCATGCTGTGTCCATCTTACCACTCTGTCTGTGGGCCACTGTGTTTACTCCTCATGCTGTTGCAACTCTCACCACTCCGATTGAGCCACTGTGTTGCCTTTTCATTCTGTTGCCACCCCACCACTCTGCGACTGGGCCAATGTGCATACTCCTCATGCTGTTGCTACCTCACCACTCTGTGACTGGGCCACTGTGTTGACTCCTCATGCTGTTGCCACCTTACCACTTTGTGAATAGTCAACTGTGTTGAATCCTCATGCTGTTGCAACCCTCACGACTGTCACTGAGCCACTGTGCTGACCCCTCATGTCAGGATTCGAACCCAGTAATGCTTCAGTGCCTGGCTGCAGCTCTGTCTGCTAAGCCACCTTCACTCATGACTTGTTACCTTGTCGGATCTCTTGTACTAGATACATTGCTTCCCAGTTCATTGCTGAACTCTGAACTCCTGGCTCATCCCATGTACTTCCTTTAACCACCTCCGGACCGCCTAACGCAGGATCGCGTTCCGGAGGCGGCAGCCCTGCGCAGAGTCACGCATATACGCGTCATCTCGCGAGACGCAAGATTTCCTGTGAACGCGCGCACACACAGGATCGGAAGGTAAGCGCGTGGATCTCCAGCCTGCCAGCGGCGATCGTTCGCTGGCAGGCTGGAGATGCGATTTTTTTAACCACTAACAGGTATATTAGACGCTGTTTTGATAACAGCGTCTAATATACCTGCTACCTGGTCCTCTGGTGGTCCCTTTTGTTTGGATCGACCACCAGAGAACACAGGCAGCTCGGTAATAAGTAGCACCACTACACTACACCCCCCCTGTCACTTATTAACCCCTTATTAACCCCTGATCACCCCTGATCACCCCATATAGACTCCCTGATCACCCCCTTGTCATTGATCACCCCCCTGTCATTGATCACCCCCTTGTAAGGCTCCATTCAGACGTCCGTATTTTTTTTACTTATCCATGGATACATGGATCGGATCCGCAAAACACATACGGACATCTGAATGGAGCCTTATAGGGGGGTGATCAATGACAGGGGGGTGATCACCTCATATAGACTCCCTGATCACCCCCCTGTCATTGATCCCCCCTTGTCATTGATCACCCCCCTGTAAGGCTCCATTCAGACGTCCGTATGTTTTTTTACGGATCCACGGATACATGGATTGGATCCGCAAAACACATAGACGTCTGAATGGAGCCTTACAGGGGTGTGATCACCCCATATAGACTCCCTGATCACCCCCCTGTCATTGATCACCCCCCTGTAAGGCTCCATTCAGACATCCATATGTGTTTTGCGGATCCAATCCATGTATCCGTGGATCTGTAAAAAACATACAGACGTATGAATGGAGCCTTACAGGGGGGTGATCAATGACGGTGGGGTGATCACCCCATATAGACTCCCTGATCACCCCCCTGTCATTGATCACCCCCCTGTCATTGATCACCCCCCTGTAAGGCTCCATTCAGAATTTTTTTTGGCCCAAGTTAGCGGAAATTTTTTTCTTTTTCTTTCTTTTTTTCTTGCAAAGTCTCATATTCCACTAACTTGTGTCAAAAAATAAAATCTCACATCAACTTACCATACCCCTCACGGAATCAAATGCGTAACATTTTTTTGAAATTTATATTCCAGACTTCTTCTCACGCTTTAGGGCCCCTAAAATGCCAGGGCAGTATAAATACCCCACATGTGACCCCATTTCGGAAAGAAGACACCCCAAGGTATTCCGTGAGGGGCATATTGAGTCCATGAAAGATTGAAATTTTTGTCCCAAGTTAGCGGAAAGGGAGACTTTGTGAGAAAAAAAGAAAATAAATCAATTTCCGCTAACTTGTGCCAAAAAAAAAAAATTTGATGAACTCGCCATGCCCCTCATTAAATACCTTGGGGTGTCTTCTTTCCAAAATGACCAGGAACCTCTCCCACTATATCGATGTACATCTCCAAAAATATGTCCAAAATCTGAAATCACATCTCAAAGATTCCACATCACTAATAACATCCTTAAAAGATATCAAGTGGCAGGGAAACTACCATTGGTTAACTTTAGATATATCGGCCCTATATGCGAATATCCCCCATAATTTAAGACTGGAATGTGTGTCTGCCTTTTTAAACAATGATCTGGAAATGCCTGTAGAGCAAAAAACCTTTATTAGTAAAGGCATGGAATTTATCCTTACCCACAATGCATTTATCTTTCAGGAGAAGACCTATAAACAGACACGAGGCACCGCGATGGGGACGCGTTTCGCGCCAAGCTTCGCGAATCTGTTTATGGGTAGATTTGAAGAACACTTTATATACCAAACTAAGTTCTGGCATAAAAATATTATTTATTTCAAAAGATATATCGACGACTTGATCTTCATTTGGGATGGTGAACAATCCACCATAGAGGAATTTATGTCTCATCTAAATACCAACAATTGGGGTATTAAATTTACAGGCACACACGATAGAATAAAAACAGAATTTTTGGATCTAGAGATCTTCGTTCTAGATAATGAAATTAAAACACAAACCTTTTTCAAAAAGGTAGACAGCAACAGCTATCTTGACTTTGGCAGTACACATTACAGAAAGTGGAAGACAAATGTCCCCTTTAGCCAGTTTAAACGTATCCGTAGAAATTGCACATTAGATTCAGACTTTAGTTCTCAATGTAACATTCTGACGTCTCGATTCAATCAAAAGGGGTACCCGAGTGACATCATTGCGGGTGCCAGAGAAAAAGCGAATAAGCTTACCCAACTAGAAAGCTTAGCCCCCCCCAAAAAAAGTGAAGACAAAAATGATATCAGTTCATACTGTTATAACTTTATAACAACTTATAACCAAAACCACAACGTCATCAAGACAACACTGGGGAAACACTGGCACATTCTCAAAAGAGATCCTATACTTAGCCAAATCATTCCGGAAAATCCTAAATTTACGTATAGAAGAGCCAAAACTCTGAAAAATATGCTAGCTCCGAGCAAAATGAGATCAACAATACATTCCTCTAATGATGATAAGGATATTGAGGCTCCGAAAGGAAGTTTTAAATGTGGTCATTCAAGATGTCTCTGTTGTACTAACATTAACCAACGTTCATCTTTCAATAGCAAGAGCACTGGGGAATCATTCGAAATTCAATACCACCTGACCTGCAACTCTAATCATGTTATTTATCTATTGGAGTGCCCCTGTCACCTACAGTATGTGGGCCGCACAATACAAACCCTACGCAAACGTTTTAATACACACCGTTCGAAAATTTGAAAAAAATATATGAAACATAGTGTGTCTAGACATGCGCCGGAACACCACGATGGG